>NC_044349.1:16847127-17216294 GCF_007364275.1 Archocentrus centrarchus | reverse complement strand
TAAATTTCACGTCTGTCTTTCTACTGTTTAAAAGATATTGTGCACCAATCAGATGTTTGTTTTGGGTTTTTAAAAAATTTTTTTTTACATTAATCTACATTAAGCTTTGAACCTTTGTAAATTGTCAGCGTGGCTCATTCAGTTTTGCTCAGATGTTTGTGTTTTATCTCTGTACACAGCATACTTTGTGGAAAATCATTTGGGATGTGAAGTGTTATATAAAAGTGAATACAAAATGAATGTGTAAACAACACTTTTGTTTTTCTTGCAGGAGTTTGCTCTGCACAAGCTGGATGCCATCGTGAATGATTTCTGGGCTGAGATTTCGGGATCTGTAGATAAGATGTAAGTACTGAAGAGCTTGTACTATAGTTATTATAGTACTGTGAAGTAAGTCAGCAAGAACTTAAGTTTATAGTTTATTTCTGTGTCTGCATGAGGGCGAAATAATTTAACTGAAAGATTTAACTGACCTTCCCTGTAAATGTTGATACACTGCAGACAGTATTTACTGATTAAATATGGCAGTGCAGTGTAAAGTTGCCTCACATTCACAAATGCAGAACTAAAATTTTCCCACCAGATGATAGATCATTTTGATCTACGGTTTACATTTAATGATGATTTAAAAAAATGTCTCTTGCCAGTGTCCCCCCCCCTTCCAGTTTTATGTAACAGCTGTTGTCTTTACACAGTGAGGTACTGTATGAGGACGAGTCTTTCCGGAGCAGGGAATTTGCAGCCTTGGTGGCCTCTAAGGTTTTCTACCATCTTGGAGCCTTTGAAGAGTCTTTAAACTATGCTCTTGGTGCAGGAGATCTTTTCAGTGTTACAGATGACTCAGAATATGTGGAGACCATCATTGGTGAGTGGGTGGGGGCAGGTTTTTTGCTGTCTTGTATTTCTTAGTACTGTAAAGTATAAATAACCCATTCGGTCACTGTGTACATCACTTTCTAGAGTTATATATTGTACTGTAATATTCATTTTCTGACATCTTCTACCTAAAAAGATTATGTAGGCAGAAGAAGAATTTGTTTCCCACCAGAATTCCTGTATCGTGACTGAAGGGGATAACAAAACATGGAACAAATGCAAATCGTTACTTTCGGTTTACACTTAAGGTTTATCCTATATGGCTTTGTGTTGAAGAAGTATGTATAAAATCAATATCTTAACCTACGTATCTTGTTAATATTTTTTGTTTTGTTTTTCTCTCTAATGCAGCCAAATGCATCGACCACTACACCAAGCTGCGGGTGGAGAATACTGAGCTGCCAGAGGGCGAGGAGAAGAAAAGCATCGACCCCCGTCTCGAGGGCATTGTCAACAAGATGTTTCTGCGTTGCCTAGACGATCACAAGTATAAACAGGCCATTGGCATCGCCCTGGAAACTAGACGTCTGGACATGTTTGAGAAGACCATCTTAGAATCGGTCAGTGCAGTTCTCTGCTGACTTGAGATTAGTTTGGAATTCTGTAAACAAGCTGTTATGAGATATACATTTTGGTTACTGCTGTTGATTGTTTAAGGTTATTAACATGTAATTATGATTTTTTTTTCTTTTCTTTTCCTTTCTCATGCAGAATGATGTGAGTGGCCTCCTTGCCTACAGCTTGAAGGTGTGCATGTCCCTGATGCAGAACAAGAAGTTCCGTAATGAGGTGCTGAGGGTGCTGGTCAAACTCTACATGAACCTGGAAAAACCTGATTTCATCAATGTCTGTCAGGTAACAAATGGATTCTTAAAAGCTTTTTAGAAATGCATTGACTCGCTGACCACCCTCACTGTGATTTTTTTTTTTCTCCATTTAGACATTAGATTTATAACACAATGGCATACAGGCAGGTCCAGAAATGTTTAGACTATGACACACTTCATAATGTAAGAATAGTACATCTGAAATACGAGGATCAAGATGCAATTGAAGTACAGATATTTAGCTTAATTTCAAAGGGGTTTAAAGACAGGACACCCCTGGATTGCATCAAACATACATAGGAATTTGAAGATGATGCAACTTTCACAACAGTTTTAACATTAAGAAAACAACCAAGAATATAACCAAAATATCTAAACAGAATTCCACATCCTATGGGCCTGAGAGAAAAGTAGAGATCACTGCTTGGGAGAGAAAGGCATCACTGAAGAAAAGGCCCCCATCTCCTGTTAAATCTATCCCTAGTATCTGGTTTACACATACATAATTCTTCCAATTGTGTAACAGATAACATCTCCTTAATCTAGTGTGCAAAGGTAGCGGAAGATGTAGACTTCCAAGTTAAAAGAATAGGTTTCCTGGCAACTGCTATTCCTAGATGCAGTACAATCAGGATGCAAGGTGGAAGCTCGAGGGTTTCTACAGAGCATCCAAAGATTGCCAAGTTATGGTTAGGTTTAATGTTTCTGGAGGAAGTTGCTAAAAACCACTGAAAAATGTCCAATGATGACATGAGGTCAGGTAGGACTACTGAGAGGATACTAATGGAAAGATGCACTTCGATTAGGTTTTGGAGTCATAGAACCTGTGCCTGACCTGGCAGCCAGGTCTTTTACTACATAGACTGCTTTTTTGTCTTCATTTTACTATTTTCTGACATTTGAAAATTGCAAATAAGTCCATATTTTATATGCAATCACAGTCTTTGATTCCAAAGAGTTCACTTTTTTGCAGCTAAACAGACACAAAAAAAATGGTCAAAATGTCAGATTAGCAGTCCAATCCCCAAAGATGCTGAGTTTTATATGCAGCATGCTCTCATATGGAATGAAAACAGCATGGCTGGAATTTTTGTTAGGTAAAAGACTGTAGCATTGACCAACCAAACCAACATCAGCCCTAAGTCCTACTGAGAGGTATTTGGGTGATTTATGTAGTATAACTGTTGTGAGTGATGCTATATGCTGATCACATGAATAGCTTTATTTTCACAGGTTTTCCAGAACTGTCTTAAACTAACAGCCCTCTCCAATTGTCTCTCTCCTCCCCATTCCAGTGCCTGATATTCCTGGACGACCCACAAGCTGTGAGTGACATCCTGGAGAAGCTGGTGAAGGAGGACAACTTGCTAATGGCTTACCAGATCTGTTTTGACCTCTATGAGAGTGCCAGCCAGCAGTTCCTGTCTTCTGTCATTCAGAACTTGCGTACTGTTGGGACACCTATTCCTGCAGTCCCTGGCTCCACAAATACAGGCACTGTGCCCACGCCAGACAAAGAGAGGTAGGCAGGGACAAAGAGTAATTAATTCTAAGGCTGAAGCATTTTAGCTTGGTTCATGTTTGCAGGGTCTGAGGCTTTATCAGAGCTAATGGAAGGAAATACCTGTTAAGATTTTCTGAGTTCTTTTAAACCCCTGTAATCATGGCAGGAAAAGATTTGACGCTGTGTTAAGTATTCAGCCATCTAAGGTTTGGGTATGCATCTCAAACCTCCTGAAATGAACCAAACCAAAATAAAGAAATTCTTAATATTGAGTTTTAAATTAATGCTAATATGCACACGTCGTACAGACTGAAATTTGTTGCGTGTTTTACAGTGATGCAATGGAGACTGATGACAAAGCTGGCAGCTCCCCTGCTGGAAAGCCTGCAGAAACGGTTAGCATTTTGTTTTTGTTTTGAACTGAAGCACTTCTGTAATACCAGGGGCCTGCACTACAAAGCATGTTCAGCATAACCACTACATCTTTTTCACTCCCTCCTGACCAAGTCTAACAGTTACAGTCACGCTAAGCAGTCTGCATGCATTCACATAAAAGGGGTGGTGTTGGAATAGAGCCACGTGGTTCTCACGAGAATAACAAGCTCTGAAAAAAATGCAGGTTGTGTATCAGTACCACTACCTTTAGCTGTAGTCCTGATAGTGTTATTGGATGTTGGGAGAAAAGAACAAATATAAAAAATATAACTTAAACTTACCCACAATACAAAGCGCCTTGAGGCGACAGTTTGTTGTGATTTGGCGCTATATAAATAAAATTGAATTGAATTGAAATTGAATTGAAAGTAAACTTGTAAACCTTGGTGTCATCAAGTACACTGCTCCAGGGCTTTAATTAGTCTTTGCTTTAAGGTTAGAGGGAATGAAATGGCACTTCCATCAGCTGATAATCTACATCTCTAATATAGATGCTCATCAGAGAAATCTAAAGCAAGCTTTAATTCCCAGAGCAGTATACAAATAAACAGCCCTGGTGCTACCATTTGCAAAAAGAATGAATTGGTTAGTAGGTGATTTTTTTTTGTTTTTGTTTTAATACATGTAATTACACTATGATTTGTTGCCTCTAATATATCCTGAGTATGTGTGTAAAAGTGAACCACCAAGTGCTTTGTAGTGCAGGCCTTTAGTGCCAGTCACTCCTTAAGTCTAAAAGGTACCATTTCAATTTGGTTGTGTCATCATTACTTTGTCTTTTTACAGAAAGATGAGTCCAAAGACCAGAACGCAAAGATGATCAAGATCCTCAGTGGGGAAATGGCCATTGAACTGCACCTGCAATTCTTAATCCGAAATAACAATACAGATCTAATGATTCTCAAAAACACAAAGGTAATGTTCACCACCAGTGAGATGTGTGGCTTATAGAAAATTAAATAATAAAAAGGTTGTTTACATGGTCAGGTGAACTGCATTTTATGCGAGGTCACTTAATGTGCTGTAGCGACCTGTTCCTAAGATTCCTTTTTTTTCCCCCACTCCTTTTACTCCAGGATGCAGTTCGAAATTCAGTGTGTCACACAGCTACGGTTATAGCCAACTCTTTCATGCACACAGGAACCACAAGTGACCAGTTCCTCAGGTAACTATGCTGTGAGGTTGATACTGAGAGAGATTGATAAATTCACTTGCTTCAAGTTACTGTAATCCATGTTTTGTTCTTGTAGAGAAAATTTAGAATGGCTGGCAAGAGCAACAAACTGGGCAAAATTCACAGCCACAGCAAGTCTGGGTGTCATCCACAAGGTAGATTTCTGACACAGTGATGGTAATACTAAGAACACCAAAAAGAATTGTAGTGTAATGTACTCACATTTATATAACACTTTCTACTTGACCACTCAAAGTGCTGTAGACTACAAGAATAAAGTGTTTCTAATGTTGAAAATGCTGTTTTTCAGGGTCACGAAAAAGAGGCGCTCCAGTTAATGGCCACCTACTTGCCCAAAGATACCTCTCCTGGCTCTGCCTACCAGGAAGGAGGCGGCCTGTATGCCCTGGGCCTTATTCATGCCAACCACGGTGGGGACATTATTGATTACCTGCTCGGTCAACTCAAGAACGCCAGCAATGATGTGAGTTGTTTGAGGTTTGGTTTGGCAGGTTGTTGTCAAATACCCTGTAAATGTTATACTTGTGCCCCAGCTAAAGGTTGAGACCAGCAGCTAGTTTAAGTCTCTGTCAGTTTTATGCTTTCACTGATGATCTGTTTTCTGTTTCCCGTTCACAGATTGTCCGTCATGGTGGTGCTCTCGGCTTGGGTTTGGCTGCACTGGGCACAGCTAGACAGGATGTTTACGATCTGCTCAAGTCAAACCTCTATCAGGATGATGCTGTCACTGGTGTGTAGGCCCTTCGATAAAATCAGTAAACAGGTTTTCTGAATTTTAAGGGAGGCAGTCCAGTTTGCTTTTCGCTATTCTGTTTACTAATTATAATGTTTTTACAAATACAACAGAATTTATTTATTTTACTTTTGTCTGTCCTGAGCATCTCTGGTAGATCCCTTTTTATTAGAGCTGCATTTTAAATATGTGTAATTTTTAAAGTAATTGTATGTGGTCGAGAAAACATAGAGCCATACAAGTGTTTTGGTTTTTTTTTTTGGTTTTTTATTGTGCTATGGCCAATTATTCATTTGGGTTATTCATGTACATAAGCATGTGGTTTTAAAAGAACAAAGGCTCGAGCAAGGCATACTCATGAAATCTTGTGACCTCCCAGGTGAAGCTGCAGGCTTGGCTCTGGGTCTTGTCATGCTGGGCTCCAAGTCGGCGCAGGCAATCGAGGACATGGTGGGCTATGCTCAGGAGACGCAACATGAGAAGATCTTGCGTGGCTTGGCGGTGGGAATTGCCCTGGTCATGTATGGACGTATGGAGGAGGCTGATGCCCTTATTGAAAGCCTCTGCAGAGACAAGGTATGACTGAAAAGACCTTCAAAAGCAAATTATACACACTGTGAGGATAAAACATCTCAAAGGACTGAAGAATGTAGAGCTTTGTTTGCCGAAGGCCCGACTTACTGATACGTAGGAAACAATGGAAGTTTGATTCTTTTTTAGAAAGAGGGACGGCCTCTTTCTTAAAGGCCACTGCTTTCTGTTAAGCTCACAATTCAGTGTGCAGATATTTGATGTATTGAATTCTGTCTGTAGTCATTGAACATCAAGTTGTGTTCACATCAAACGTGAGACTCTTCCTCTGTACTTTGTGCCAAGAACTAGATGTAGAAAATGATTCAAATTATGTTGATCTTAGATGTGTATCCAGACACAGTCTTAAAGCTCTGCTTTCTTTCACTGTCTATGGTAGGACCCCATCCTGCGGCGCTCTGGTATGTACACTGTGGCAATGGCATACTGTGGCTCCGGGAACAACAAGGCCATCCGACGCCTGCTACATGTTGCTGTGAGTGCTTCCTTTTGTCCTTCTTTACAACACTGTCACTGATGGGAGGACAGGTTTAAGGTGATGGCACTGAAGGAGATGGAATATCCACAAATAGCTGGTCTCATCATAGATGCTACTCATTTAAGTGTCAGAATTATAATTCTTTATTTTCTGTCTTTATCAAATGGTTTTAATAGGAAAATTCATTCACATTTTTCCTTTTTGTTTTCAATTACTGGAAACTATTAAACTGGTGCTGGTGTATTAATTCAAGGATAATCTTGCAAAACTTTCTTGTAACAGAACATATTGCAGATGTATGAACAGCCTTTGTCCTGTAGGTGGCACTTTATGCTAACTAAATTTATTAGAGAGCTTAATAGTAGAGCATTTTTTTTTTTTTACCGTGAGTAGTAAAAGATCTACATCATTGAGATTAAGTCCCATCTTGCTTAATTGACTCCCTTTCCCATCTCTATTAAGGTGAGTGATGTGAATGATGATGTCAGACGGGCTGCTGTCGAGTCCATTGGCTTCATCTTGTTCAGGTAAGATCAAGACCTCATTCCTTGAGCTATGAACTGTGTTTTGCTTTTTTCCCACATGCACCAAATCCTCAATGTTTGTGCCAGTTTTATGCAAAACAAAACCTTTGAACAAAGATGTACTTATTTGAGCACAAGGTTTTTTTGTGTGTTTGTTTTTTTTAAAAAGGGGCAATCAGAAAATTTGCGTGTTTAAGCCAAATTATCCATCTGGTAAAAGGAAGGTGTTAACAGTTGTACAGTAATCTTTGTTTGCTTGGAGGGAGAGAATTAAAGGTTGGTGGTTTATGGTTGTTGATTTCAGTTTGTGTTACATCTCCACTGGCTGCCTATCTTACACACAGCCGGCAAATGAAAAACTACCTCCACAAAGAGATCCAAGAGATTAAAATAGAGACTCAGTATGAGTGGATGCTAATTTAGATGCCTCCTGTCACATGTAAAAAAGCATCATTAAACTTAAGAAAAAGAGTTGCTGAATGCTAATAGTAGGAAGAAGATGGGGCAACCACAGCCAGTCGCACTGATGTCAATAGAGTTGGCTGCCGGAGTAGCTTTATAAAACGGATAACTGTGGAGCTTATGTCAATGAATTTAATGTAGGAAGGGGAGTCCCTCACAAACTGTCAACAGGGAGAGTGGACTTCCTTCTGGGTCCTTAAGGAAGAAATCTTTCTAGTTTGGCAGTTTTCTGTCATTACAAGCAGCTATTCTCTTGGTTAGCTGTGGAAGCTTCATTTAGCTTGATTCCAGTTACCCTGCTTAACATTTTAACTGATCCAGTGTTGTTATGGAACGGTAATAACAGCTGAGATAGTATATTATTAGTGGATGGTTTTCTAAAGTGAATAAGTTAATTTAGCAGTTGGCAAATGAATGAAACCAGTGAATGACATTTACATGCAGATGCCCTGTAGTGTGAATGCATGCAGTTTTACACAGAATAGACATCACTACTGATACAGAAGTATTTGATTTTCTTCCTTTTTGCTTCTCTTTTCCTCAGTCACCTTTTTATAGTTTGTGCTAAAGAGGTGTTGAAAATTTACACTGTTCTCTAAAATTTACAAAACAAATTTATGCATAAATAAATAAATTACAGTTTATTAGTAGATACTGGTCTTCATGAAAGATGTTCCTCTGTCAGACAATGATACCAGTGAGGTTCTTATCAAGGTCACTGTTTTCTCCAGCTATTTATAGGCATTTATCGCACCAACGTCAGTATGCATTCACCCACCAGAGAGCAGGGCTGTGTTAAACAGAACGCCTGGCCAGTTCACAAACATCAGGGTGTGCATTTTTAAGCCCAAAAAGGCTATGTGATATTCTGTGATCAATTGTTCGCTACATAATCCTTCTGTGTTTAGAAAGACTTCTGAACCAGAGCTATTTAGTTTGCCTACTCTTCTCCAGTTTCCCACCCTAAAGGCTCAAGAATAACTACATGCACTCCTACAGCATACCTCACAAGGACAGCTCGAAGTTTGAATGCCTTACATTTCTGCTTTTTCATATTAAATCAGCAGAGTTGCACTTTTCAGGCTGTGCCTGCCAAGGTAATTAGGATTTTTATTATTAATTACAGCTGAATTTAAGCTGTTTCAGCATTTTCATATCTGATGGTTTCCTGCTTATAAAAATTGTATTATTGGATATTATTAAGCACAGAAAAGAGAAATTCCTTAAATACATTGTCATTACAGTATTCTTATTTACCCATTTCAGTCTGCATAGCAGTGGATTTGTTGCCATAGTCTCTTATCTGCTTTGGTGTTTATGATTTGGGGAAAAATGAACACTGTGGATGTTGTTTTTCGTTTTTTTTTTTTTTTTTAGTATGGATATTTTGTCCTGTTTTGCTTTGCCCAGCCCTTATTCGTGATAGTCCATTTTTGCTGATCACATTACTGTAACATGCAAATGTGGACATCAACAGTGTAAGAAATGGATGGTTAGAATTAGTGCAGTTTTCTCAGGAACACAGGAAATATTTTATTAAACACATAGATTTCCATTTAAAGGGAACATTGAGCTTTCCTATGTACAATCTAAGTGGAAACCTTTTTAACATGTCAAAACAGCAGGCTCCAATACACATACAAGAGTGCTTTTCAAAGATCCAGCAAATACATTAAGTATTTTTTTCAAGAGTGCAATGCGTTTGTGTCATTTGTGTTGTCTTGAAAAAATATAAGCATGTAGTCCGAGATGGTTTACAGCATATTTAGACAGTTTAAGTTGAAAGGACCAGCAGAGGAAATATACTGTATGCTGCATTCAGGGAGTTTACAGGTCATCATAATGTCTGGTGGCCTGAACTTTGTGGATGTAATGTTCTGTGTTCATAGTTGAAAATTCATCCTTGTGTAACTGATGTAAACAAACATTAGAGCCCAATTCATTTTAAATGACTTTCATAAATTGCTTAGATTTGATTTGAGCTCTTTGCTTTTGGTGTGTGTGTGTGTGTGTGTGTGTGTGTGTGTGTGTGCCTGTGTGTCAGTTGAAATACTGCAGCGGCTGCTATGTACACTCTGCTAGTAGGGAAAAACTCACAGGATTTTAAATATCTTTGTTTTTCAAAAGTTGATCTGAATATTTGCAGCTTGTAAAGGATTAAAAAAAACATTATTTCTCTAGTGTTCTGAGTTAGCTGGCATTTTGGTGTTTTGCTCTCTCGGTGTACACTATAGAAAACTATAAACCATTTGGGGTTCGTTGTCCTGTCATTAAATGTATCAAATTGAGAGAAACAGCACATTTCTTGTGTTTCAAACATCTATCTCCAACAAGCCTTTGTCTTTAAAGAAATACAATTTGTGCCATAAATTGTATCCACTTTAAGTGCTCCCCTTTATTCGTATTCATTTCCTGTGTATGGCTATACACAGCTAACATGTTCCTCTTGTTTACCATCTTCATTTTCAGTCAGAATTATTGTGTCTAGCACAACACCACTAGATGCCTGTACAGGTGTTTGTCGACACCTGAGTGGACTTTGGTAAGCCACAGCTCCAATGCCATTCTTCATTCCCCGTTTCATGAATAGTTTAGAGTTCTCCGCCATGGAAGATTTGATTGAAATCCTTGTGAGAGTCCAGTCTGCAGTTGACGCCCTCAGATGTTGTCCTGACAGGTTACTGGCACAGCTTTTATAATTACAGGTGATGTAGCGTGTGAATGCCTGCCTGAAAGTTTTGTTGAAGAGAGTGTACACCAGTGGGTTAATGCCTGATGACACATAACCCACCCAAACAAAGATCTCCATGAGGCGGGCAATAACATTGGAATCACAACCTTCGCATAGCACAGAGGTGATATTTGTAATAAAGAAAGGGCACCACATGACTACAAACAGGAGGAAGACTATGCCTAGTACCTTGGAGGCACGCTGCTCATTGCTCAGAGTCTGCATTGACTTCTTGCCCATGGTTGACATTCTGCGAAAGGACTGTTCATTTAGTGTATTAGCAGTCGTGGTGCATGCATTTGGTTTTTCTTGATTCCTGGGAAGTCTGCTGTCCAGCACATGCATTTGCTCAGCTTCAGTTGAAGTTATAGACTGGTCCCTTTGAAAAACTGTGGAGACTGTTGGAGAGCTAAAGCGCTGAGTAACCTTTGACCTGAGCAAATAAACCTTTTTGCGCAACACGTGGACAGTCAGTAGATAGATGACCATCATGATAGTCAAAGGGATGAAGAATGCTGACAAAGAGCCGAATATAATAAAATCCGAGAAGGTGTTTGTTTTCAGCAGGCACGTGTGGTTACTGTTGAAGGTGATGTTGTTGGGAAGGTGGTAGTCCTTAAGGCCCCTAATAGGAATTGGGATTGCAATACCTGCAAAATGACGGCAACAACAATTAATACTGGAAAACACTTTTTTTTGTTTTTTTTTTAAATCATACTGATTTGATGAACAGCATAGTGGCTGATGTTAAAAAATAAAACAAATGCAGTAATTTTTCATTTCAGGGAAAGCTCTACCTTTACTTAAATGCATCCCCAGTAACAGGGTAAGATTGATTGCAACATCTTTGTGTTTACAAAAACTAATCATTCCTGGCTTGTTGCTCTCCTTAAAATAAGCAACAGTGTACAGCCAGCTTTAAAAGTTTAAATAAAACCAAGCCTTACAGCCAAAGTGACTGTGGTGAGTACTGAGCCATAATCCCTCATTGGATTTGGCCAAATATTTTACACTTTAGAGCTGAACATAGGGGGCTGATGCTGTAAAGCAGAATTGTTTGTATGTATTTAAGAATGAACCTGAACATTTGTACAGTTTTGCACAACTGATTTTATCTTTAACTTAATGACTAGCTGTATGTAGCTAACGGGTTGCTGTTTATATAGCATTTATTTTTATTTTATCTGAGTGTAAACCAGGCCTCTTGGGGGTTTTATGTCAAAAGGTTTGACTCTGTAATCTGCTGTAGTGCTGTGTAAAATTGGTCTGAAGACAACTTGCAGAAAGCTGAATTGACATACTTACAAATGGATATGAGCCACACCAGTGCAATCTTGGCCAGTGCTTTGGCTCTGGATTTGTACTGGCTGTGTTGAATTGGCTTCTTGATGGCAATGTAGCGATCCAGTGAAATGGCACAAAGGTGCATGATGGATGCAGTAGAAAAGAGTACATCAAGGAAGAGCCAAATGGGACAGAGAAACTCAGGAAGAGGCCATCCAGAGTCTAAAGAGAAGATGAGATGGAAATTAGAGTTGGCAGCTAATTTAATACACTTATGGTCTAACTGTCTTTCTTTCCAAAAAGAATGGTCATACTCACTGCCCATTAGGGTAGATGTAACACAATGGCAATGGCTTAGAAGTAGCACTCATGCAAATGATTGCTGTTTGTTTATCTGTGAAGAATTACTTTACTGGAAAAAGGAGGGTTCACTGAGTGTTTATGGAGCTCGAACCTCTTTATGTAGATGTGGCAGAGACTATTCTCAACAGTAGTGTTTATTTTGAGTTCTGGGCATAAAACTGGCAAGTAATTGTTCTGGCTTTTGTCTCATCCATTAACATAGTAAAAGACAGTTGAAATTTTCCTGCATTATGCCGCTCTCCTCCTCCCTACTGCACTGGTTTCTGATGTGTTTTTTGTTTTAAGAATTACAAAACTGCCATCTAATGTTTGTTGATATTCGTTAGACAATTTGAACAAATGTAGGTGTCAAAGAGTCAAAGATTTCCAAAAAATAGGAATGAAGTGTTATTACTTCAGAAAAAGATTTTGTTTCTTTTGCTTGCCAGAAAGGCGTCTCTGCTCAAAATGTTCTGCATGCTGTGATATTCTAATAAAGAAGAGGCTTATAGCATATTGCACAGTATGAAAAGCCTAAGCCACAGCTCTTTAAATAAAAACACATAGAGGAGGAATAGGGGAGTTCCAAAATTTGAATATATTAAATTGCCATATTATTGTTTAGTAGAGACATGAAAACCTACTAAGAAAGCAACAAAAAAAATCTGGCTTCTCACTTAAGCTTTTTTTTGTTTTTTGTTTTTTTTGGCTGCATTTTGGTTTATTTGAAGTTTACAACCAATTCTGTTCATAGCTTACATTTTAAACAAGAAGACCTCTTACATTTTCCAGGTGTCTATACCTCTGCTCAGCAGATGTGGGAAAGTGACTAAATACTGGAAGCATTTTCTGGAAGTATGTGTTGCATCATCTTTTCTGCAAAACATATCTATGTTAAAAAGCAAAGTAGGTTTCTATGCCAACTTCAGGCAGCTAGTGGAGTCAGATAGATGGGCAGGATGATCAAAGGTAAAAGGAGGCTATAGTGATTTGACATCTGTCAGAGTGAAATTGATTATGCTTGAGAGAGTTTGGTTAATAGAAAAATTTAATCCTGTTAGATGTGATTAGATTGCTAAAGGTAAAGGCCTAATAATTATTATGATACGATAAATAGCTGAAAAGAATCTGGAAAGGACTTGCTGTTGGCCTCTCTACACCTTCTTCACCTGTTATTGGATCATAAGAAGGGGGTAAAGGTTAAAAAGATAAACTGGATCTCAAACACATTCTTATTTGTACATGGTGCAAAGCAAACACCTCTAACTGTGGTACTGGACACATAACCAGGACATCACTACCCTTAATTAACAGTGATGGCAGTCTTAATTTACATGATACACAACTTTATTAGTCTGCAAGCTCAGGTGTATTTTTATTGTTTCTTCTAGCCCTTCACATTTCAAGTTCTTTCATCTGCCCCACCTTACAGTTGTCTTTGATCTACAGAAATATCACTGGTTTCACTGCTGGGTTTTTTTTGTTGTATTGGGTATTAGGTGATATTTGTGGTATTAGTCTAGTAATGGACTGCTTGTGGTTATGTTACCTATATAATCTTTCCTTCACTATGTGACTTTGTGCATCTCATGCCCTTAAGCTTAGGTCGTTGGGACAGCATGACTGTCCACACCATTGTTAGTTATGCTTCACACTAGCTTTAAATCCACACTGTATCTGTTTGTTTATACCCTCATGACCTCTTCGATTTCACCTCAGCACTTCATCTCTCTTTAAATAGGAGGGAATGACAGCTGCCTGAGTCTTAAAATATATTTCATAAAAGGAGAGCACGTTTTAGGAGTCTATTTTTATTTCTTATTTTTGCAGTCTTTTAGCAGACAAATACTACTGAAAAGATGCCTGTAATTATTGTTTTATCTGTGGCAATGTCATTAGCTATGATAATAAGTTAACATAGTAATTGGTACTCATGGAAGAATATGTAACTTTCCAGGAGGTCGTCACCAAATTGTAATATCTAATTTTTATCACTTTGTCAACTGCAATAATGAAATTGTGTGTTTTAATCATAGTTTTTTTTTTCATTGTTACAGAGACAAGAATATTTTGATGTCACTGGATTGGTTCTTAGAACTAAATATTATTTGACCTAGATAAATTGCTTTAGAGGGTCCTACATTTAAGTGCTGGTTTTCAAAAATCAATAACCTTGCTGTTTTTATGTTTCTAAGCCAGATGCTTTAGGACAATGTTGTAGTTTTTCATGGTTCAGAATGGGCCTTTGGGTGTCTACTGAAGCATGCATAATGAAATGAATGATATAAAAGGAGTAAGTCTGTGTTTCCTTATTGAATAGAAATCTATTAATTATATTGCTATTTATGGCTGTTTGATAAATGAAAATGTTCATTGTGCTTAGGTAAATGAACCTACAATAAAACTAGTCAAAATAATTTTTTTACAGTACTGGTGATTTTTCCCTTTGGCAGTGGCTAAAACCTCTTTGGAGGTTGTACTGCTCAATTAAAGGTAAATAAAAGGGGGTTAAGCTTCTGGTTAGACTGATGAACATGCTTTATATGTTGCTTCTGTGGAGAGTTGAATAAATAGTGTTATAAAGAGTCTTAAAGTGACATTTGATTGGCTTGTCTAATACATAGGTTAATGTAAAACCCTGACAGCTGGAATCCTTTTTGATAGCAATTCAATCCCAATTAAAATAGCATGTTTCCAGACACAGATTTGTTAAAGAAATAGATGTAATGGCAGATTAATTATATGGCTCTTCTTTAATTAGCTTCTGCATTAAGATAAGTACTTAAGCAGCATCTATGACCAATCTGACTTGTGCAGCTTTCAGTTTGACACATCCACATCTCCGTGCTTGTGTGTTAGACATAATTATAATCCAGCTCATTATCCTCCAATTGAACTAATGGAGAATAATGTGTAGCTTTGCCATAGCTCTGTATTTTGTTGTGGCATGAAAAAAGGGATAATACAAGTCTAAATCTTTTCCTGTGCAGCTGTATTTACACAACACTATTAATGGAATTAATGGAAGCATGACTTTCCATTAGTAATAGTCCCATAGAGCAGTAGTTCAGTTGTAGAGTTGCTGCCATAGCTCCGCCACAGGAAGTAGTGTGTTTATTGTCCGTTATCTCTTGTTATATTTAATCTTTTTTTTTTTTTTTTTTTTTTTTGGAGATGGCCAAAAAAGAGTGAATCTAATACTGCCTCACAAATTGTTTTTATTCCTCCTCTGTTATCCATAAATCTAATGGTTCTTTTAGTAGATAATAAATGTTAGGCTAATAAATGTTAAATACAAGTTTACAATGAATTAGGGGGGCGATTATTTTCCTTTATCGCTTCAGTCACTCCTGAACTCGTTTTAAAGACTTGTTTTGAGTATTTGTTAGAAATTCTTTGTCAGTCATTTATTGTGTATTCATAATAAAAATATACTGTAAATTTTTCAAATAACAGCCCTTTAAAAGGGGAAAAGTAAGAATTGCTATGTATTGTTTTATAGGTCTTTCACATGTTTACTATTTCCCTTATAATGTAATGCGTTTAAAGCATATGTAGTATATGCATAGTAAAGTTTTCAAAACCAAAGCCCCATGCTAAACTTACTGTAGAGAACAGTGACCAACGCAATGGGCATCACTAGGAGTCCCACCAGCAGATCAGCTACAGCAAGTGACATTAGAAAGTAGTTGGTGGCGTTCTGCAGCTTCTTCTCAAGCGACACTGCGAGAATGACCAGGATGTTTCCTCCAATAGTGGGAATGATGACCATGACAATGAGCAGGGCAGCCCATTTCAGCTGAATTTCAGGCACTTTGTCTGCATGTGAGCTGTTAGCCTCGAGCTGTGCCATGACTGGCTGAGACAGGGTGCTGCTGAGCATACAGCGGGCTTGAGTGTGGGTCGGGGCTCTGATCTTTCTGGTCTGAGAGACTCGGTCAGCATGGTCACTGTGTCCCACAGGCAAGGGCACAGGGTAGGGTGGGACAGTTCAGGGGCAGCACACAAGATCCTGCATCCCTTACAAACCAAACGGAGAGGATCTTCTGCTTGAAGAAACAAAAAAAGGGGATCCAGTGGTATAAAATCCAGAGCTGGCAATAATCCCACCACAATTAGTAGTTCCACAGTGAGATGTTCCACAGTGAGCAGGGGTCCTCACTTTCCCAGGCAGCTGATACTCTTGTCATCCACTTCAAAGAAGAAATAGGTCTGTTAAAGGGATAGTGGTTACTCGTCTCCTTAAGTTTGCCTAAATGATGACAAAATAATATGTTAATGGTAGTAAATAGGGTAAAGACAGATTATGAATTATGTGAAATCCGTCAAGTGGTCTATACATATTGTTTCAGTCGTTTGTTTTTAATCAGAATTACTAGATGAATGTATAAGGTTTTGAATTTATATGCCTTAAATATCCTTGTGGCTAAATTTTAGATTCAAAGCAAAGGTAAAAGTGACTCTAAAATCCCCATTATATTTAAAAAAAAAAGAAAAAGAAAAAAATGGTTGTTACCATGGTTTGCATGCAAGTTTCTTACCTGTTTCCCAAGGTAATGTTAGCTGTACTTCTTTGTCCTCCTCCTTTGGAGTTTTCAGCTCTTTAAGTCTTTTCCCAAGCCTTAACGTTTTAGTTCTCCTAAATACTAAAGCAGTATTCTGTGCTGGGAAAAGAGTACCACTTGACACCCGGTGCATTTCAGTCTTTGCATACCTCGTAGGGTGGGACAGCACTCTCTTTGAATGTCTCCTATCTCATCTTTATATTTCTTCCGTTCACCATACAAAAATGTGACAGAGAATGCCCTCCCTCAGCAGCAGATCCTAAATCTGTCTTAGTCTGAAGCAGTCCATGATGTGGAATTTATTTGCTTCCACATGTTGGAGGAACTTCCAGTCTCGCTGCGCGTCACTTACCGCGATCACAGGTTTAAAACTTTCAGATGTTGTTGCTCCTCTGCTGCTCTCCGGTTCCCACTCGCTGCCTCTCGTTCGCAGCCCGCGATCCGCTCGCACTCTCTCCCATCTCGTTCACTGTCTCAGTCTTCCCCTCCCTCCCCCTTCAGCTTGCAAGTGAGTCAGACTCTATACAAAACAGATGAATGTCTTCATGCTGGCAACATGCCAGTTGTTCTGGGAGGTAATTTCCTTCAACACTGCCGTCCCACTGTTTATATTTGTCACTTTCTGTTCACTCCTCTGCTTGAAGAGGAGGGGAGGTAGGAGCGCTGTATGGGGAGAAACCTTTTGTTTAGAGGTACATGCTTGAAAATGTACTTATACTGCATAGCTTTTCCCTTTTGTCCTCAGTGAGCTCGCATCTTCAGGCTGAGAAAATCATTTAAGTGCAATTCTTTAGTCTTATAGATGATATACATTCAAAAAAAATCACCATATTTAGATGGATATGTATATATTTATTTTCTTCATTGATTAACGTAACTTTACTTTACTTTTAAAAGCAGCTAAGTGAGAACTTCAAACTGTACCCTTGGGTTTCACAGTAAAGGCCTAAAGGTCTGATGTTTTAGCTGATACATGCTCCTCGATTCCCTCAAGGTACCAATGCCCACATAAGATAATCTGCTCTGACTTACTTTGCTAATCCTTTTGAGTTAAGGTTAATCTCTTCAGTCCCAGAAGTGATGGTTAAATTGTGTTTTAAATGCTTAATCATCACATCTGGTGTTAGTCAAACTTTGACTACTGTGATTAGAAGAAGACATCTATCTCTTCAGCATCTGCTGTCCTTGCAGAAATCCTTATTTGAATATCTTTAGAATTCAACATTATAAATAATCAAGTAAGGAACACCTGAATTCTGCCCAAACATATTTTTAAAATGATACTTAATTGTATTTCTCACAATCTGTGTTTCCAGAATTTTAGTGAATAAGAAGTAATGCAGATTGGTATAAACTGAAAAATGTTTTCTTTTTTCACTTTGAGTAATTTAACAATTTACCTTTTGACAGCTGCTTATCACTTATTATATATAAGTATAGTATACTCACTCATTATTGTTTTGTTTATTCTAGATGAATCGCGATTACCTTTTAGTGTAAACTATAAAAGCCACATGGCTTCTTGCCTAAAATTAACGTTGTCCAGGTGTTTTTCATGATGTGTTTTATGACTGCTTCCTGTAACAGACAGGAAGCAATCTAATATGATGTTTTCATATAGCAAGACATTGACTGCCAGTCACGTTTCATGTGGAAAAATACACGTATAGGCTTTTTAGCTATGTTTGACAAACTTTCAGTGCATTTTTTATTTTTTATTTTATTTTTTTTTTTTTGGGCCACAGCGGCTTTATTGACAGTGGAGGGAGACAGGAAATGGGGGAAAGATACAGGGGAAGACATACGGGCATATTAGCAACAGGCCGGGACTCGAGCCCATGCCACCCGCACTGGCATATGCATGTGGTCGCCTAATTCACCACTGAGCCACCCGGGTGCGCCCAACTTTCAGTGCATTTTTGATGTGACTTCCAAGGGCATCATGTGGCAAGAAAGTCATTAAGTTGCAGCTCCATTGGCCTGTGATTCATCTTTTTTCTTCTTGTCTTTTTATTTTGAGTTAATTCTGAAGTTTTTAAGACCACCACGCATTAACAGGATATTGAACTTTAACTGGAATTCCAGACGTCACTGCTTCACAGCCTTTTCTTGTGAAACAATCAATTTCTTCTCTCCATTTTGATGGTGGCTGAAAGTAATGTTTTACTGAAAAGGCTTTAGATTCAACTATTGAGAAAAACAAGAGCAAAGTTTTCTGAAATTGTGCCTCAAGCTATTGTGCAGTCAGTTTCAAAAGAGCATCATAAATGAGGCCTGGGTGTCTGGGTTTTATTTTTTAATTTAACCTACATGTTAATCAGGTCAGTTTCATTACTGAAACCAAAAACACAAAATTCTGTGTGAGGACTTGACAGTTTGGCCCTTACCCAAATGTGAACTGAAGGGCACCATCCATCAGTGTACCAGAATAGAAAAAAGAAAAAAAAAAAAAACTTTTGTAGGTGACACTGAAATGTGATCCTGATCTCCCAGTGATTGCCATTTGTGATCTTTTTAAATCCTGATATAATGGTTGAGCTGAGCTTTTAATTCCAAACAGACCAGCGGAGATTACTCACTGCGAACATGGCTCTACTGTATATTGATGGACAGTTTAAAGAAAGAAAGAGAAGAAAAAAAAAAAAAAAGACATGAACTCTTAATCTTATTATGACATAATTTTCAGGAACTTGCAGGGACAACTTATTAATTCCAAGATGCAGTTTATCCAAACTATAGTGTTTTCTACTTCTGCTGTATACATTATGTGTATTCAGGGAGCTGTCTAGAGTGGAATGAGAGAGTCAAATATTTTTGGCCATCTTCTATACTTTGTAGTTGTAGGTCTCATAGTGATGTGTAGCATGTTGTATTGTAGCTTCTGTTATCTGACCCAGCGTGCTTCATCCAGTCGGTAGGGAAGTAAGTCATCTTTGCTGAAGCTGTACAAACCTGTTTTTACTGAACTCACAGAAGAAAAAACAAACAAACTGCACGCTAAACACCACCATGTGTTTTATTAGCTCGGCTGTAAAAATCAAGTTCAAATCTCGGCAACCTTAACCTGAAGGTAAAGGTCAGACCCATGTCACCTAGCATGTTCAGATTCACACCATAGATGCATGCTGTTCAAGCTAGACCCATCCAACTTCATACACTTCTTCACTGACTTTACTATAACAGCATTTAGTTTTATGTGAGAAATGGGGGCAGCATCTTCCATTAATGTGGGTCAGTTGTTTAAACGTGACTGTTGAATATGATCCTGGTGTCACTGATAGGCGTCTGTTAACGGTTTGAAGCAGACCAACCCTTTCTGTTAAATTCTGAGTAATCTTACCAATCAGCATGCCCGTCAAGCCCAGGCACAGTTGGTGTTATCACAAGTACATTTTCAGATAACATTCCATGTTGTTATTGTTTTGTTTTTTTTAACTAACTTGACTTTAGCTCACAAAACCAGAACGATTGGCGTTGTCACCTACCAGACTTAATCTGATATGATGGGATTCAGCGTCCACCTTGATGTTGCAGGTTGTGTCTGTTTGACTGGGGAGCGTAAGGCGGTGCTGGTTAGATGTGGAGAAGTGTTTGTTTAGTTCCATGAATTTCAGTTGTAATGTTGAACAAAGACTAATTTACACATGTGAAACAGCAATTATATGTATTATACAGTATTTTGTGTGTGTGCGTGTGCGTGTGCGTGTGTGTGGTGTTCATCACTGTATATTCTGAGCCAAGTTTCTGTTTTATCTACTCCACAGCAAAAGCAATGTGAGAACAAAATATAAAGACTTGGACAGTTTTCAGGAACAAATTTTAAGCCTAGAATTTCTGATTCGCAATCATTTTTCTTTGACAAATCACAATATCCAAGAAGTTGTGCTTCATTAAAAAAAAAAAAAAAAAGAGTGATTTTAAGTAATTAGTGCCATTTGTCATGCTTACTGTATGTGATTAACTTCAAGTGCCTCTTCTCTCTTCTCTTTTGTCTCTCCAGGACCCCTGAGCAGTGTCCCAGTGTGGTTTCTCTCTTGTCTGAAAGCTACAACCCTCATGTGCGCTGTGGGGCTGCCATGGCTCTGGGCATCTGCTGTGCGGGGACTGGCAATAAGGTCAGTGTCGTCTTCTTTTTCTCCTCCAAAAATCTTTTCTGTCTTGGCTTGCTGTTAATACACTCACTGCAATATTTCAAAATGAAAAGAGAACTGCCATGGAGCACTGGATTTTGTTATTTGGACTTAGCGTAGGCTTTTTAATATGAGTTTTACACAAATATACACAAAGATTAACAGCCACATAACACAGACATGTTAAAAAGAGGAAAACATCTTTATGAAGGTGTGGTTGGTTTTCTCTTCACTTGAGGTTAATAGATGGCTGGAAAACATTTACAATCATCTCATCTTTCAGCTGTCTCTACTTAACAACAAAAGTGGTGACCTATATTGATTTAAGCATAGAAATAGACCTGAACTTTTTTCACTTTTAATGATGTGCCTTTACACTGCAGTTTCTCTCCCTGGAGTCAGTAATCATAGATAGACTTAATATTTCTCAAAGAGATGTGTCAAAGAAAAGCTTAGATTGCATTTCTTTAACCGCAAACACAGCATTAGACCTGGGGACTTCATTTATCCCATGGGCCACCTTTTCCTTTTGGCGTATCATGTGCGTCACTGATCCAAAGATTATCTATGCTGAACAAAGGGTTTTTCTTTAAATTGATGGCTCCCCTGTGGGGCTGGGGTGTGTATCTGTAACCACCGCAGAAGCAGCTACATGAGGTCATCTGTTTTCTTGTGTCACATGTAATGATGGCATCAGAAACAAATGTTAAAATCTATTTATGAGACGCATGTTATGGCACCGTCAAAATAAATAAATAAATATACCAAGGTCATGCTCATACTTACCTGCATTTGGACTTCATGTGCTTCAAAAGTGTGGTAATTTCCTGCCTCAGTTTCATGAAAGAGCTTTGTTGATACTCATATTCTGTATTCGTAAAACATTAAGCAGTTTTTTTGGTTTGTTCTTTTTTTCTTTTTTTTTACCTCTATTGACATTCACTGTAGTGTGGGTTCAGCACAGGGGGGAAAGGGTTAATTGCAGATGAGTTGGCATGCATTTTGTTTGGCTTCTTCAAAAAGGGGAGGGAAGAAGATAGAAATCAGGGGTGCTTCCACTTCCTTAATTGTCTTATGTTGGCTGCTCAGTCTTGGGGGGCACAACCACAGCAGAATCATAGCGTCCTCCTGCACCTTCTTGCTCATAGAGACTCGGAGCACTAAGGATAATATTTTGGACCAAATCAGCCCAGAGGCGTGTTAGAGACGTGATCGGCTCCAAAGCTCCACTACTTCACTGCTTGGTTTTTCCAGAATAGGAACTCGAGCACAGTACAGGAGTAATGATGTTGTGACCAAAGAACTGGGTCACCTATTTAGAGGGAGCACATTTCTTTGCTGTCATTTACACCTTGGGGTTTGATCATATTTACTGGGCTGCGCTGCTCCTGATCTGTTTATATACTTGAAAGAAAAGTTGAAGAATGTTTGGAAAAATGTCTGGAAATGTGTGGAAATGTAATGTTAAACACCAAGCAGACTAACGAGACACTTTTGTCATGTGATACTGTTTTATAAATGTGTAATAAACGGTAAATTATGTTGTGTTTGACTGTGTTCTGCACTATATTTATTTACACAAGCCTCCAGGCAGTTATTAGCAGTGCTAAAATGAATCTAATTTAAAGATTGATCCAAACGGAGGCTCAAACCTGAAGAAAACAGCCCAGCTCTGTACATGGATAAACATGATCTTAAGCAGCCAGTCTGCTCTACTGATTGGACCTGACAGTAAATACTTTTAATTACCTCCACCACCACCACCTCATTCCAACAACATATCATGGGCAGGATATGGTGGACTAGTGTTGGCTTTGCACTCAACATATCATCCTGGTGCACGGCTGTCTTAGCCAGCTGAGCTGAAAACATTCATGAAACATGGTTTATTTTACCTCCACTGTCATCATCCTGGTTTGTTTGTCTTTCCTCGGCGGAGCTGACGCCTCCCTCTGAGCCCTGCTGGTGTGGGTTACAGCCGTTTCTGTTCAAGAGAAATAAAAGTAACTGTGATAGACTGGCTGAAAAACACAGGGGAGAGCAGAACGAAGAAGGTGGAGGAGGTGGTCCTGTCTCACTTCTTCATGCACAGTAATCATGGGAGGAGACTGATTGATGGTCAGTTGTCATGGACAACCAGATATGGATGACACTAATGTCATTAATTTGTGAGGTCTGGTTGCCTCTGTTGATAATTGCCTTTCCTGTATTTAACCAAACAAAAATGCCCTTGTTGCACTGATCTTTCCTGTTGGGGATTTTTCCATTTTTCATAATAAAATGCATTTGCTGTAAAAAGAGGAGAGAAAAAAAAAAGTCAAATGTGTTTCTGTTATTGATAGATCTCAGAGAGGTGATGTATTTTTTCCCCTCGGAAAAGAAAGAAACACTACATAAATAACCTCACAGAAGTTCTCTAAATTGTTTTAGGAAATGGCGCTCATTTTTTTGCTTGTAAACAGTTGATCTCGGCCACAAGCTTGTTAACAGAATCAGAGCTGTGAAAAATGATGCACTTCCAGTTTACAACGTAGAAATATGCTGATTGTTTTAGCTTTAACAGCTAAATGAGGCTTTTTTCAGCCTGATGACCTGTCAAAAAATTTACTGAGAGGTTCTGGAGATCATTCTAGATTTAATTGATTTTTTTTTTTTTTTTTTTATGTAAGACTCAGTCCATTGATTCTTGAAAAGTGCTTTTTTTTATTGAAGCAAAATTGGGCACAGCAGACAAGAACAAATCAATCCTACGAAATCATTTTCCCCCCCAACTTCACCATTAATGTAGTGATTTTACAAAATCATTTAATCAATTTAATTAGAATTTTTAGCTGAATATATTTAGCTGAATTTATTTATTTATTTATTTTTATACTTGTATATTTAAAGCAATGTTTCCTGCTCCTCTGTGTCTCCCATCACAGGAGGCCATCAATCTGCTGGAGCCCATGACCAATGACCCTGTAAATTATGTGAGACAAGGTGCCCTCATTGCCTCTGCCCTCATCATGATCCAACAGACCGAAATCACCTGTCCCAAGGTAAGTGAACAGTAAAACCGGCTTTATCGGCATCACCAATATTTGCCTGTGTGGGGTCTTCAATATACTTATAAAACAGGAGTTTCCTTTTCGATGTAAAATCTGCACAAGAACAAAAAATACTGCACTGTTAGTGTGCGTTGTTTGTCATTGATTTGTACTATGATACCAGTGAGACAGATTTTACTGTGAGAAGAAAATTAAAGGGAAGCCTTGACTGAAAGCAGATAGTATCAGAAGAGAAGGGTCATGGAAGACTGACGAGTGACTCATCCCAGCATAAATGCATGCACTCGCCCTTGAAGCACCACATAATTTTTCATAGATGGGCAAGAAGTGCCAGACAAATTTTCAAGGAGACTTTGTCTTCACAGCAAAGGTCCTTAAGGATGGAGGCAGTATCTGGGATTTTGCAAAAGAGAGTTTTTTTTGTTTGTTTTTTTAAAACATCGAACATCCATGACCCCACCACCTGCTGCCATTGTAATTTCCAGCTCTGCCGTACAGTTGTAGACAGGCCCAAATAGGTTGAAAACGACCCAGCAGAGCATTGACTGAGTTTTGCTTTTGCTAACAAGCTATACTGTTGATGCTGGAACTCTCACAGGTAAATCATCACCACAGGTATGGCAGTTCTGATGTGGCTGTGCTGCGAATGTTCTGCTGATATTGTCCAAATCTGACAGATGCATTGCCGCCTGTGATACCCTTCCTTTATTTGTGGAGACCCTCGGCTTTGTTTTTTGTGTTGTTTGTGTTTTTTGCAGAGTCAGCATTTTAAAATGATTTCAAAATTTCTTCTTAACTTTAGGTGAACCAGTTCAGGCAGCTTTATGCAAAGGTGATCAACGACAAGCATGATGACGTCATGGCCAAGTTCGGCGCCATCCTGGCCCAGGGAATCCTTGATGCAGGTCAGTCTCCAAACAGAGATGCAATGGGTTTATCCATGTCAGTCACTGAGTGAGAGAATAAATGGGTATGTGGTCCAGCCTGCCTTACATGCCTTCACCACTTAGGGGAATATGAAAAGATGTGTAATTCTTAATTACAGGGTAAAACAAGTGAACTGCTCTAAATGTTAGGTGGGTTTGTGGTTTTGTGTGTGCTTTAATTTGGGTTCCTTTGCACTCAAGCAAACACAGAGTAACCCCTCCTTTGGCTGACCACCCGTGCACTGCATTTCTGGAACAGATCATGCTAAGGTGCATTAGCGCCTGGCGGCCGTACCTCAGCTCCATTCTGCTCTCAGCCATATGGCCTGTTGGTCTCCTCGTGGTGATTACAGTTTGTCTGATAGTCTCTGTGTTTGTGTGTCTGTGCGGGTGTGTGTGGACACAAGCAACACAGTCTGTGCTTGTGTGTGTGTGTGTGTGTGTGTGTGTGTGTGTGTGTGTGTGTGTGTGTGTGTGTGTGTGTGAGGTCCTAGAGAGCTGCACATCATCACATGGAGAGCTATATATACACTCATATGCAGAGCACATCTACATTCAAATGTGTGCAAAAAAAAAAAAAAACATAGGGAGAAGCAGAAGGCAATTTTGTGGCACATACATAAAACCATGTGTGCAAAAAACCAAAAGAAACCAGCTCTGTTTGCTCACTGATGTCTGAATAGGCTCTCAGGTGTTGCACCTTCACATGACATGATTTTTTTTTCATGAAGCTCAGCATCGACTCTTGGTTAACTCTGCCCCTCTTGCACTCTGAGTGATGGTTATTTTGTACTGAACAGATTATCCTTGGTTATGACCAACAGGATTTCCATCATGTGTCAAATGAGGCGCACTAAATTCAGGCCAGGATGTCCCTGCGTGAGACCAGATCCTGATTTTTCTCACTCTCAGCTCTCCTTCCTGCACTCCATGTTAAACACCCTGTTTTCAGTGCAGTTCAAACACATTCAGGCAGAATACACACTTCTCCTGTTTGAATGTCAGACAGGCTCAAGCTCATGCGGTACAAATGTTTAAGTATTCTGGTTCTTCCAGGGCGTTGGGAGTGTTTGAGGTGCAAGGGTAATTGTATTTAATTTAACTGGCGGAAGCGATTAGAGCTCAGTTTCATGATCACTGGTGCTCATTACCCAGAAAATGTCTTCTCTCTTACTGTGTCCATGTCTTTCCCTCCCTCTTATGTTTTCAGCCTCCCTTGTGAAGACTTTGATTAATTTATGTGGTCCATTAATCAGGTGTAATTAGCTAGTTTTCTCACGCTCACGTAACAACATGCCTCATCTTTTTGTTTTATAAGATTCAGTTGTTTGTTTTATTTTCTTTTTTTTTTTTCTTCAAATCGAAACACACAGTCTGGTTGTTGATGTAGTCACGTTACACCTTTTTGAAGGATCCCCGCACCTCCCTCACCAACTCCTTGGAATGAAAATTGGCCCACCAAGCTGAGAGTTGGCAAAAACAGCGGGTGGGGGAGAACCTGTTACTGAAGTGTACTCAACCTCTTCTAAGTATTTAAGAGACTCTCAAGCAGACGCTCGTGGTGCGTTTGCTGCCCTCGTTACTCGTTCAGGCCAACGTTCAGTCTGTGGGACTGGAATGTCTCGTACACCGGCTCAGATTTGAAGATAAAGCCCCGTAATTAAATCATCCGAGTGACCTGAGGTTGGAGTCGCCGCAGAACAAGACAGCAGCAGATGATTTAAGTGCTATTGTTTGGGCTGATATCAGTTTTTAGTTGGAAGGGCTGCTCCTTAGTTGCCTGCTCTTTAAAAAAAAAAAGAGAGACAGGTTTTCTTTTTATCTCTATAGAAATGATGAATTTATCCTGGCTGTCTCCTCATTGCTTCCTCTTCCTCCTCCCTCTGTCTTTTGCCATTTCTCCCTGCTGTCTGTCCCAAGAATGACTTGGGTGGGCTGTTATTCTTTTGCACACGAGTTACACCCTTGACCCCTGTTAATCACCCTTCTAGCCATCTTCATAGATTAGTCCTTTTGTTGGAGTCAGCAGAACAACTTAAAAATGTTTTTTAACCTTCAAGTTGAGATACAAATTATTTAGACTGCCTGGGCAAAAAAAAAAAAAAAAAATCATCACACATTGGATCACCTTTAGCTTTGATGACACACATTTGCCATGACATTATTTTGATATATATGAAGTGTTACATTTATTTCCAAACCAGTGTTGCTTTAATTTTTTGTCAAGCTCCTGTATTAATGATGAGAGGGTTGGACCCTTAAAATCTTCTTCAGCACAACCCCCAAAGATTCCCAATGGGTTAAGTGCCTTTCCAAATGCACAATGCGAAGCCTAAACAGCACCTTTATGTGCCCAAAAACGAGGTCAACTGACTACCTGAATATGCCGAATTAACAAGTTTTTCCCCATCAATGGATTTTTTTTTTTTTCCCCTTCCCTGGTGGCAATGCCAGGATTCATCAGGTTCAAACTGTGAATGAGTGATTCAGGGAGTACAAGACATCATTTTCACACATGAACTGGCCACCACTTTAATTAAGTCCACACTTTAATTAAACGTGGGTGTCAAATTTGTTGTGGATTTTTATTGATTTGATTTTCTCCAAACGTTTAAGCGATCACTGGTCACAATCATTTAAGTTTTTTTTTTTGTTTTTTTTTTTGTTTTGTTTTTTTTTTATTTCCCAGCCACATTTCTGCTTTGAAGATGACAGTTCACTGCCATCCTTCCAGGTTTTAATATTTTTGGACAGTTATTAACCCAAATTTTTGTATTTTCTGCATTCTCCTTAGTCGTTTTCTTTGCTTGACACAGGCCAGTAATTTGACTCTGCTAGACTTGTGCTGCCAGACTTGCTCAGTTGGACCATCAAGACTGATCATTGTCTTTTCCAGAAGCTCCAGATATGTCTTCTGACATGGTTGTTTAAGAAATTTTAGATAATTACCCAGTGGCAGGCTCTTACCTTATCCTTTAAGATATTTGTACATCAAGCTGAAAAGGAGCTCTATATAAACTGTAACAGCTCGGATGTAGATGGAAATCTGTTCAGGATGGCAGACCCACCTCTTTGGATGCAGATCAGTTATTAATGTCCTGTCAAGCTCAAATCTAATGATAATAAATGAGGCCTTTTTTTTTTTTTTTTTTAATTTTAAGTTTAAATGCAGGATGCTTTAGACAATGCATTCCTGAATGTAATTGTCTTGCCATGCACATCCTTGTATTTTAAATTCTGCCCTGAGATCAACAGATCACACAAATTGAAGCCAAAAGCCAAACCTCCTTTGGGTGGTGAACATCCTGGTCTGTACCCCTGTTAACCTCCTACTCCCTCATCATCTGATTATTTTGCCAAGTCTCAAATAATGTGTTTCACTATCAATTATAACTGTCACATGAAAGAAAAATAACTGTTTTAGCCATCAACATTCTTGTTATTGTTCAAAGCACAGTTGCCTTTTTTTTTGCTCAAGTCAGCCTGTGACCTGGCTTCGAGTCTGTTTATGTTAGATGTTGACAGCCAGTGGAGCTCAGCATTTAATTTGTATCCTTGCAGCTTATTTGAGGTTTGCTGCTTTTTAGCATTCTCCTAATTTTCAAACCTTCAGATTTTACACAAAACCCTGTAATTTAGACAGAGTTCCCTCTCATCAGTGGTTAGTATGTAATGCAACAGTAGGTTCACTGTGTGCTCTTTATGTTGTGGGTACTGACAAACTTATTAGTTCTAGCGTAGAGAAATATCTGAACCCAGGGGGTCTTCTGTAAGGGGTAAGTGATATCAAAGAGTTTGAGAACCCCCATCATGTCGTGTGGTGACAGACCCTGCTGGTCTCATCCATTTTATTGAAATGCTTTCTAACCTTTGTGCTTTCTGTTGTCCAGGTGGACGTAACGTGTCCATCTCTCTGCAGTCCAGGACGGGTCACACTCACATGCCATCAGTGGTCGGCCTGCTGGTCTTCACTCAGTTCTGGTTCTGGTTCCCTCTTTCCCACTTCCTGTCCTTGGCCTTCACACCAACTGCTATAATCGGCCTCAACAAGGACCTCAAGGTACTGAAGTTTTTGAATATTCAGAAACACCAACCACGACATGTTTAAAGTGGGTTGTTAAATGCGGTGCATTAGTCACAATGCAGTGGTTCTTGTGTTTTATAGGGGAAACCTTGCTCTGTATGTATGAAGCAACAATTAACACGAGGTCTAAAATACAGCTGCTGACTTTGTATTTATTACTGCATGTCGTGCAGGAAATATTTAGCCCCTTGTCTTTGGAACAACTGTAACCAGCAGCTGACTCTTAACAGGCTTTCCTGACATTTCGCCTGTTCTGGCCACCTGCCACTCGCACTCTGGTGCCAAAGGATCAGTGTGACATATTGTGGTGTTAAACTGGCCTTAGATGAGCTTAATCTCTTCTTTCCTCCCCGAATCAGCAGCACCTGACAGCCGGGACACTCACGCCCTTTTTTTTTGTTTTGTGAATTCCCAACTTTACAAAGCACTAGAGAATATACTTGGTGTAAATCCCCGAATAACCAGGCTGGGGTTTAACCAACTTGCTGCACCTTGGCAAGGTTTGTCAGGATGAGTTTAACTGCACAGCACAAGCCTTCACAGACTTGGACTCTTACCATTGACAAAAAGGCTGAAGGGGTGCTCTGTTGGACCATCAAGACAGTTTACATCGTTTAGGTTCAGTGAACTGTTATAATTAGAAGGCTTACATTGAACAGAAAGCACCTGGTGCTGCTGTGGCTGGAGAGCTTCTTTTATGTTTGTCTAGGTAAAGTTGACAGAGCACTTCTTCATTTTTACTTGAGGTTCAGTCTGCAGCTATTAGAAGAAAGACATGAAGGGGGTGCTTGTGATGATGCTTAACTGGTCATGTATTCAAATGAGTTCAGACCCAACTAATGTAAGCCAGGTTTTCTCAAGCTTAAACCTTTTTGGAAGCATTTTTTTTCCAGGTAAAATGTTGATTTCCTTGCTTAAAGGCATCTAAAGGAATAGGAAGTGCCAAGTCAATTAACATCATTCTGGTTATTATCGCAAGCATCCAGATCTCCATGAACATACTTAACATCTGTACTTTCCCATCAGTTTTCTTCTCTGTCTCTTTCTTCAGATGCCCAAGGTGCAGTACCGCTCCAACTGTAAGCCCTCCACCTTCGCCTACCCACCAGCTCTGGAGGTTCCCAAGGAGAAAGAGAAGGAGAAGGTGAGAACTGAGGCGCCACAACACATCCGCTTGTTTTGCTTTCTTTTCTGAAATTATTAGTTTAGGAAAGCTGATCCCGCTTCGTATTGATTTGCGAATAATTTCGAACCCTCCCTCTAAAGACTCATCATTTTCTTGCCTGTTGTGTTTATTATTTTACAATCTCTGGTCTTTTTTTTTTTTTTTTTTTTTTGTCCTCAGTTGTTTCATTTCCCAATCCAAGATGCCCTTTGAGAATGTAATGAAAGACATTTATTTTGTGGTTGACTAGTTTTGTACATTTTAAGCCATGTTTGTAGAAGGTCTTAATGTCTGTGGTATTGTCTGACGTTGTGGAAATGTCTGTGCTCTCTCTCGTTCTCTGCATGCCAGGTATCCACTGCTGTTCTCTCCATCACAGCCAAAGCAAAGAAGAAGGAGAAGGAAAAGAAAGAAAAGGAGGAGGAGAAGATGGAAGTGGTGAGTGGGGAAAGCAACCCAACTCCTCCGATTGACCGCTAATAATCTTTATTATGGCTTTTTTTTTTTCTTTTCCTTACTTAGTTTTAAAAAATATGAATTTATTTAGTTGTTTTGTTTATTAGGCCCTTTTACCTCCAGAAATGGAAAAATCCAGCAAAAAAAATGTAACCCTAACGACTCTGAGGTTTGTTTACTTATGTGAAAACAGAAGGATCATTGATGGTACTTAGATCCTTCATTCCTGCATTTGAAGTAAAGTTTTTAAGTATTTATTATATTTTGTACTCATGAACCACTTCAGCTGCACTGCACCCCCTCTCTACTTTATTAAGTACACCTGTTCGACTCCTTGTTAAATATCTAATCAGGAAGGCAACAAACACTTTGCAACTAGGGTATGCAGAAGAGTATCTCTGAACAGACAACACGTCGAACCTTGAAGCAGATGGGCTACAGCAGCAGAAGACCACACCAGGTGCCACTCCTTTCAGCTAAGAACAGGAAACTGAGGCTACAGTTCACACAGGCTCACCGAAATTGCACAATCGAAATTTAGAAAAATGTCATCTGGTCTGATGAGTCTCCATTTCTGCTGCAGCATTCAGGTGGAGAGTCAGAATTTGGTGTAAATGGCATGAAAGTATGGATCCACAGATCCAACAGTTCAGGCTGCTGGTGTAATGGCGTGGGATATTTTCTTGGCACACTTTGGGCCCCTTCTACCCATTCCAGCAGAATAATGTGCCATGTCATAAAGCTCAAATCATCTCAAACTGGCTTCTTGAACATGACAGTGAGTTCACTGTATTCAAATGGCCTCCACAGCTGTGTGATGCCGTCACATCAATATGGACCTAAATCTCGGAGGGATGATTTCCAGCACCTTGTTGAATCTATGCCGCAAAAAAATTAAGGCAGCTCTGAAAGCAAAACCAAAGTGGCTACCAAAGTAGCCAGTGAGCGTATAATATTCATTTATATAACATGTATAAAAGCACTGTATTCATAGACTGTTTTTATGACAGGACCTCGCTGTTTTTTGCTCGTCTCCTTTGGCCACACAGCAGTCCAGCTTGTGTACTGGTGTTTTTAGTTTTTTCCTCACCTTTTGTCGTCTGCAAACAGATGAAATCTTCCCTGTTACTCAAGTCAAATGACAGCTGTATAAAAGATTAATGGAGTACCAAGGCATGCACTCAGTTATTTCTTTTCTTAAAGTCTCTTGAGCTTTTCATTCATCCACAGCCAGTGTTCAAACACTGTTGTCAGTAACGAGCCGGTATAACTTTCATTGGGATTTTCTCTGAGTGTAATCTGTGTGTTTGATCCTCTCTGCCGTGCTACATCTCAGCTCTGGTGCTGAGAGACGAGCCTGGAAACGTCCTGGATGCTCATATCGCAGGCTTTTGATTTTATTTGGCATAACTTTATTGAGATGGCGGTTGAAGGAACGGTACCCAGACCCAAAGGTCAGACGGTTCATTCAAAGCTTGCTTTATTCATAATCCATCAGTACTCGTTCTGCCTTGTTCGTAGGTTTCCAGTGTTTGCTGACAAATCAGCCTGACTGATTTGCCATCAGTGGTGCCAGAGCAGGAAGAGACTGATTCACAGAAACGGAAAGATTGGGGAGTGGGGTGGGGTGTGTGGGGGTAGAATTTATTACCCATGACACCTCAGTACTGTCTGATTCACCCTAGAAAAAAATAATTCCAAGTCAGCAACTAGATCAGTTCAAATAAAAAAGCAAATGAACACAGATGCTGGCCCTGATGCTGATTCTTCCCTCACAGGAGGTCCAGGAGGGTGAGAAGGAGAAGAAGGACGAAGAGAAGAAGAAGGAGGCCGAACCAAACTTCCAGCTCTTGGAGAACCCGGCCAGAGTGATGCCGGCTCAACTCAAAGTCCTCACCATGCCAGAGACCTGCCGCTACCAGCCCTTTAAACCGGTAACAAACCCCAAATCAACCAGAACTGGACTGAGATCCACATTTTCTGGTTTTCATGAGCTGATTGTTCAAATTTTAAATAACACGTGTTACACCCAAACAAATCAAACCAAACTAAGGTAAAAGCAAACCTAATTATTATCTTATTATTTTTTGCTTGCTGATAGACCTATCAGTATATGTGTTTGTATAAATACAATTCAACAATAAAATAATAATGAATTTAAAAAAAAAAAAAAAACGATGAGCCAGTGCTTCTTAAATCCCTCACAAACTAATAAAATCAGATAGTAGTCACCAAAGGATGATCATCATCATTTTCACCTCCCAAATAGACCAGAATTTAATTCAGCATAACAATATGAGGCCTGTACTACAATACAGCTCTTAAATAGTGTGTTAAATGTACTTATTTTGCTAATTTTTCATTGTTTATAGCACCAATACTTCTATGACGTCTCAGATGTCCAGTGAGTTACAGTATTTATACATGATATTTCTAAATAAGTGCTAAGTATCAGACAGTAGAATTTAACAATGTAATTGTATATCTGATTATTTTCTTCTAATATAAATCATTCAAATTAAGATCCAGCCTGCTGGTTGATTTTGGCCTCGTTCAGTTGAAAGTGCAGAATCTCCCCCCGTCCAGGCCTATAAACCCAGACCTCTGCGGTTCTCCTGTAAATGCTGACAGTTTTCCACAGTAAATGGCAGGACGGTGTGCTCTCACCCCAGCACTGTAAAGACAGTTTGATTTTTACGTGCAGCAAGCTAGACTCGGTGTATTACGCTGTACGGTATCGTGCCAAAAGTGGTGTCTCTGCTTGTCTAAAGTTTTTGTAATGCAGCTTTCCTTTTAAGGGTTTGTTTTAGGTTCCAAAGCAGGTTTAGGAAGTGAAGCAGGGTTTTACAGACTTATCTTGAAATCTGCTCAGTGTTAAGAGGTTTATTCAAGGCCTGTTATATGGAAATCAATACAAGGTTTCCTGTCTTTAATTCCTTGTTGGACATAGTTGTAATCTTAACTTTCTGAGTTTCTTTTCAGAACAAACTGTTCTCAAAACATCACATATACAAATCTGAAACCTTAATTTGAAATATGCAAACCCTCAAAATGACTTCTTATTCACCCACACTGAGCCACTTCCTTTATAGTTGTACCCTTATTGAATTGAAATGATATATTAAATGTCTCTTCTATATTTTTGAAAGTATCATGAATAGGTTTTAAAATTAATTTCTGGGGTGGAGAACTTGACACACCTCTTTAACTGAAATAAGGGCTCGTATACATAACAGTGAGACACTGTATTGTAGTGGGGTCCTGAATCGGTCCTTACCTACCTACAGGTAGCTGCTTAACCACGGAAACCCTTGCCATGAAGCTCCAACGCACAGTTTTTTGTGCTCCTGATGAGGTTTGGAGCCCTGCGGTTATTGAGCCAGCAAAGAGTTACACACTATGTGCCTCAGCACTCAGTGGCCCTGCTATGTACGTTTAGATGATCTGCCTCTTTGGAGCAGAGTTGCATCCCACTTAAGGTTGATTCTGGAATATTTAGGAGGGAAGAAAATTCACCAACTGAGTCTTCAGAACAACCCATTCTTTCACAAATGGATTCAAAGACTAAGGGGTGTGGTCCAGTATTTTTGTTCATATAGTTTTTTTTTTGGTTTTTTTTTTCTCCTCTGTATGTCACCAGCTCCATACAGGCGGGATCATCATCATGAAGGACACCAGTGAGGAGGAGGAGGAGCTGGTGGAGCCCGTCTCAGCACACGGCCCCAAAATAGAGGAGGAAGAGCAGGAGCCCGAGCCGCCTGAGCCTTTCGAGTACATTGACGAGTAGAAGTGCTCCCAAAGCGACGGTATGTTCACACTGATTGTTTCTGAGCTTTGTCAGTCATTCAACGCTTGTAAAGTTCCAACTTAGCTTAAATGTTTTTAAGAGAACGCCTGTCCAAACAGTAAGCTAACAGCTGATCTAGACCAGTACAAAACCTTCCAGCAGGGTTTTAAGTCATATCTCTTTTTGACATAAGCAGAGGCAGAGAAGACAGCAGCATTAGTTTAACAGCTAGCAAATCAAACCGCCGTTAATTTTGTCACTGCTCTGCAGACAACTTTCTGGATTTGACACACTCCCACATAGCTGTCTGTAGGAAAGTAGGTCTGCATTTCTGTCTTAGTATCAGAGTTTCACCCATCGCGTGCCCGAGGAATGTAAACATCACCACCTCCTTCCTCACAGGGCAGACCTTCTCACTGCACTCCCCGATGAAGCTGGATGCTTAATGATTACTGGGTGCTTGTTGTTAGTGTTGGATTGGCTACAGCCCACAGGAGCGCAGGGTTGTGTGTGATGAGACCGATGAGGTGTCACTGACCAAATTAGGGCCTCTGTGCATATTATGTCATGTCTCTTATGAGGTTCGAGGACCGTGTGAAAGATTAAACACTGCAGAGATTGTTGTCAGGCTGGCCTTGGGGGTTCAGTTTGGATGCACAGTGTGCCAAGTGGTTACAGTGACTGGGTCTGCGACATGAATATCTGCAGTCACTATGGCCTGCCTGTGCATCGGCTCTGTACGCCCCCTACAGGTGATTTTGCTTTGCTTATAAGAGCTCTTCTATTAAAGATGGGCATGGCCACCATGATGTCACACTTTATTTTGTGTACTGGCATTTTAGAGGCTAAAGTTGAGAATTGCAGCGGTTGCCATCTTGTTTTGTGCAGACGTGACCAGAGGGTGGAGTACAAAGTTATAAGCTAATGAGGATGGATTTGATGCTCATTGACTCAGCACAGCCCAGGACCTCAAGCTTGGTGATGTGGTCCTGCGATCAGATACCTGGTGTGCAGGTTGCATATGAAAGTTTTCCAGCTTCTAGGCTGCATCCATTAGACTGTGTAAGACACAAACACAGGTACCTGCTAAGTAGTGCAAAGTAACAGATCCATCCATTCACTTCCACTTGTCCAATTAAGGGGGTCACAGGCGGGGCTGAAGCCTGTTCCAGCTACCATAAGGCGAGAGTAATTTAATTCACCAAAACTGGAGGACAGACTTCTTTGACAGGCTGTCTAATAGTGTTTGTGGTGAATCTGCTTTTTGGAGTCATTTTAATGCACTTGCCGGACAGATGTGGTTGAGAGGTCCACTTCAGTGACTCCAGTAGGCTGAGGTGAAGCTAAGCACACCTGTCATTCAAAGGGGCCACAGCCCTAATGATGCATAACCTTTAAACAGTTTAAATTGGAAAGTCCTATAAAATTCACCCCCAGTAAAGTTGTCATGGAGGAATTTTTTTTTTTTTTTTTTTTTGTACCAGGCTGTAAATATGTTGAACATTTGAACATGGACATGTATGGAGATTTACTCAACACCCTTGGACCCTCAAGTTGTAGACTGTCCTGTTAAATTTTTAAGCATTAAGAGTTTTTAAAGGCCACCTAAAGTGTAGATTATTCTCTCAGAAACATTGTATTTCACGTTTGTTGTCCTTCTGAAATCCATCATTTAAACAGGCACAGCCCGACCGGGTCTGCTCCTACACACATCTGTCTCACAGATGTTTTATATCATACACTACTGTTGCTGACAGTGTGTTGAGTCCACCACATATTATTTATCATCAATCTTATCAACTCTCCACACTGAATACAGTCGTTCTCTACAGTGGTAGAGAACCCAAATGTAAAGGATACGCTGCTTGTTGTGTATTTATCCTTCATGACAAGCACTGGAGTTGTTCAGTGACGTGAGCATGTTGTAAACATCTTTTTAGTCTGCATGTGATATGAATACAGCGCGAGCGCTCTGAAAACTTCACATAAAATTTGATTCCTCTGCAGTCCCGTGGACCATCTCTTTTGCTGAAATGACTTTAACTCAGTCGATGATGAAGCCCTGAATTATCTTTGATTATCAAACATTGGCTTGATATTTCCTCATGTATGCTCATTCTTTTTGGGGGATGGGAGGCCTTGATTGTGACAGTGATAACTTCCTTTTTTCTTTTTCTTATTTTCTCCCCCTCCTCAGGCCTCAGAAGAAGTGAGATCCCAGCATGTTGGTCTAGTGTCTCCCCCTCTTCATCCATGTATCCATCCACCTCTCTGCTTCTTTGACACGTTCCTTTCCTGTTCTGGCCTTCTCATTTGCCACACAAGGAATGTTTTACATTCTCATATTGTATAATTTTCAGTCCTTAACAATAAAAATAACATATATATATTAAAGGCTGAAGAGCGTGTGTTTATTTGAATGGGTATTTCACTCGGGGCGTGCATCGAGGGACTCTCTAATCCCATACATTAAAACTGGTTTACATTTTCTGCACTCAGCAGCAGCTGCTACAGTCTGTCTGCTGTGCAAATGTTAAACGACAGGCTGGGGTGAAGAAGTGTGCTTTCAGGCAAAATTTAGCTGCTGCTGTATTATGTATGATCCTGTTTAGCAGGGAAGGCAAAACTTTAACTCGGACTGTGTTTGTCACAGGATCAACTAGAAGCAAAGAAAAGCTTTGAGTGATCAGTGACCTTGTCAGACTCGCTGTCCACTCAAATAAGCATCAGTTTATGCAGCTCTGATTTATACCATGTTAAACATTTTTACTGCAGGTCTTAACTGTCAAAACATTTCTTTGAGCAATGCATCTGACTCTGTACTCTCACCAGGCACTCCGTACTTTTGTCTAAGCATGCTTAAGCATACTGTGCCCAGGCACGGTATACGTAGTGTGGTCACTAGCCATACCCGAGCACAAAACTCTACTTCCTCAGCGATAGCTGCATCAGTGAAAATCACTATAAGTAATTGATAAATCTGCAGGGCATGTGATGTGAGAGGAAGTTATCGCTGCCTCTAAAAATGGCCCTAATTAAGCCATAAAACGCATAAATTTATTAACCTCATTAGGTTCTTTTTAAAGATAAGTGCATGTCTGAAAGGGGAAAGTAAGATTGGATTATTAAGCACAGTGATTTCAGGTCAGCGGTGGCTGGGGAAGGCTGCTGTCCCCAACGCGAGTACATCCTAAAACTTGCAGGATGCAAATGTCCAGTTATGGATCAGTGGCATTCAGTCCATCAACCTTTTAAAACCTGTTACAATTGGTTTTGCAGGTGCATTGGAAAAGAGGATATTTGGCTCAATCTGGTGATGTGTTAAACACGCACCAATGGAGAGGAGCGAACCATAAAAAAAACAAGCAAAACAGCTTGATCAGTTGACAAACCTGAAATTGTGTTCCTCTCTAAACATCAGAAATAGTCACACAGTCCACTGATCAGGAACACTCCTCTGACACAGGATCAGTGTTAGATCAGATTTGTGTGTTGCAAACATTTTTCTGATTGGCTACCCCTTGCAAACAGAATGTTTGAGCAGAAGGTGGGTGGGGATGTGGGGGGATATCTGCTCTGTGACAAACAAAAAAAGTATCTTTAAAAAACTGAGAAATGAAGAGTTTAGAGAGCTGTAATGTAAATCCCTCTGACTATTTTGTAAGTCATTTTATTTTTAAATATAGCATTTAAAACTAGTTCAAGTTCAGTTTTATTGCCAGTAAGTAAAATGTATGTGTGATGGTTTAAAATTGTGGGGCTTTTATTTTACAAATATAGAATTCATGTTGCAATGTATCACAGTAGCAAGATCACAATAATTGTAGCCTTTTCTTCTAGTCTCTCATTGCACAATGCACACAACACACTTTATTAGGTACACCTGCTCAGCTGATTGTTAATGCAAATATCCAATCAGCCAGTCACATGGCAGCAACTCAGTGCATTTAGGTATGTTGAACCTATACCACAAAGAATTAAACCAGTTCTGAAAGCAAAAGGGGGTCCAACCCAGAGCTAACACAGTGTACCTAATAAAGAGGCTGCTGAGTTATATTTAATTTTATGGTGCTCTTTGTTCTCTAGCCCAGGATCAGATTTATCATCCAATTTAAGTATGATTGTATTTGGTAAATGAAGCTTTGTGTGGGAAGTGGTTTGGGAATCCTTCAGGAAATGATAACACAGGCAGTTGTTTTCTGCATGAAACGTGTTGGAATGCCACTCGTTTAACTCCGAATGCGTAAGACTGGTGGAAAAACAACTTTCATCTGTCCATCAGACATGATTTGCTGCTTGTCCACTCCCTTCAGAGCCTATGTACATTCTGGCGAGACATTCAGTCTAATCAGTTCCTCCTCTCACATTCCCAGATACTTTGTCACAGAAGGCTGTTGAACAAGTTTCCATACAGTTTCCCAGTATTTCCTCGCCTTGAGGTCTGACTTTGACCTTAACCACCAAATCCATCATTGCTGTCACTCGGCATGTGAGCTGGATGTAGAGCTCGACCTGCTCCATCACATCCACAGGTTTCTATTACAGGATCGCGTTCCCAAAGATGCGGTAACACGGGGAGAAGATGATTAGTCACACAGAAAGCCCTTCCCCCACTTTTCCATCCTCTTTTTCCAGCTAAGATGAGATGAAGTCTGCTGTTGCGTTCATTTCTCGTATGTCCCGGTGGAGCACAGGTGGGATGAGATTGACGTCAGATTGTGTGAGGAACAAATGCCCCTCTTCAAAGCCGCATTCCATTCATTTCATACTTTTTCTTTGATGCAGCAACTTCCTCCTCACTCCTGAACTCCTTTTCCTAACAGCCGACACAAATCAGTTTCTCAGCAAAGAATACTCTGAAGCTTCCCGTCATCTCCAGATGTTTCTGATGGAAATGTTTATACACGCACGGGATATCCCTAAATGGCCACACAAGTCCGTAAGAAGAATGAAAATTGGCCAGCTGTCTATCAATACGCATTCATATGCGAAAGAAAGTACACCCTCTTTAATAAAATTAGGTAAATACAATCTCAGAAGAGCTACAGAACATATTACAACGTACACACACATGCTGATGCTCCTGTGCTCACAGAAAGCACTTCCCAACATTTCCTACAAAATTAAATAATGTTCAGTGCATAAAAATACTTAATAATAGGTACAGAAAGAAGAAGGGGGTAATAAATGGCAATTCTGAGGAAAAATAAGAAACAAATTTAAACCTCTGGGGTATTTTTAAAAAGGGAAAGGCAAATAATTTTCCCTTTCTAACATTACTATTAGGAGTTGTGGGCTGTATTATAGAGTATCCAAACCTTCCATCTTACATTGTAATTACACATTATTTTAAGCTGCATGCTGTAATATGCTTCAGTAGTTGTTTTAGAGGTGGAGAAAGCTTCCAGTTTGAGCAGCTATAGAGTGCCCTCTTATTCAGGAGGACTACCCTGAAGGCATGTGCTGCAGACCTGTTTGGGGTGTCTAACAGCTTTAAGATGCCCTCACCAACAACAAGCAGCATCAACTTCTCCGCAGACAAGATTAAACTTAATGCTAACATAATGAATGACATAAGGACACAAGACCTTCAACAAAAAATGCAAAAGGAAAATTTAGCTAACCTTTTCTTTTTTTTCTCTCTTTGTCACCTAAAACCTCCGCTCTCATAATAAAATTAAATGTATGAAAGCCTCCACCCAAACAAAGCCCCAGTACTAAGAGCGGAAGGTCAGGATGCTCTGCAATGCAACAAGAAAGAACAACACTGTTTGTGCTGCTAATTCTTATCACTATTTATTTAATTACATAATAAATAAAGAATTTAGAAAATTGGCTACTATAGGGCTCAAACCTTTGACTGTGTTCCACAGCGGAGGTGTGTCTTTTTTTTTTTTTAAAAAAAGGACAAAGTCTGGAGCTCTGAATTCCCTAATGAGCACAACCACAAAGAACCATACAAGGAAAAAGTGATCCCCATTCATGCAGGCCAAGTTAATGTCTGTCAGCGAACTGGTAAACCAGCTGCTGTGGAAGCGGAGAAGGGTGAGCAGACGGAGCATGTAGTCACTGTCTGTGGATGCAGTGATGGTGACTGCTGATGAAAGGATGCAGGGTTAGCAAGCTGTTAAAGCAAACAAGCAGACCCACCAGACGGCTCATTGGTCTGGTCGGTGAGTGGACAGGGCCGAGGTACCACACAGTTTTTGGCTGGACGTAAGGGCCAGCGAGTGATGTGCCGGTGGTCCATGATGGCGTTCCGGATGTTCACACTGGACAAACCTCGGATGTTGTGGATTTTGGCCTCAGAGGCCCGAGGCTCATAAATGTCCTTATATCTGATGGTGAAAGCGAAAGACCTCCAACAGTGAAGCAGCAGACATGGAGGAGAGGTGTTCCACTGATGATAACCCCAGCTGAATTTCATAAAAAGTGTAACTGTGTTGTTCTTATTTACTTATCCTAGTCTAGGTTTTAAAAGAAAAGAAATCATAAATCAATCCCTGGATTGAAAGATTAAGCCTCACGCAGCCATTTATTGATTACTAATCAGGAAATCAACTGCTTTCAACTAATTGATAACAAATATCTCCAATTTGATATTTTAATTCTTTCACAAAGCAAAAATATGAAAATATAGCGGCATTGTTGTGGCCAGTGCCTAATACATTTAGCTAAAACTGAAGGAACAAAACTGGCACGTCAATGCCAGAACCAAACACTGCACCATGACGACATAATCAATGTTATTCACTTCAGCTGTCGGTGGTTTTTGTGTCTCTGTTTTTGTTTCTGCTGAATTAAATTAGGGTTTTCATTCGTTTTGATGTCCTTTTACAAACAATATGGTTGTTGTTCAGCCAGTGATCTTGTTCATATTGATTTGTTGTTTGGGTTCTGTTAAGGAATTGTGTCACTGTTTATGATTATGATAGCATTTTTTCAAAAGAACCCAGAACAACATCTAAAGAACCGCAGGCCTCATTTGCCTCAGTTAAGGTCGGAGTTCATGATTCAACAGTAAGAAAAAGACTGGGCAAATATGGCACACATGGGAGAGTTTGAAAGAGAAACAAGTCGCCCATTACCTGGACGACTTGCTGTAACTGATGGAACCATGAATTCTGCTCTCTACCAGAAAATCCTGAAGAAGGATGTCCAGCTGAAGCTCAAGCACACTTGGGTTGTGTAGCAGGACTATGATCTGAAATACACCAGCAAGTCCAGCTCTGAATGGCTCAAAAAAAAAAAAAAAAACTAAAAGCAAAATGAAGGTTTTGGAGTGGCCTAGTTAACATTTACACTTAAACATGCAAGGAAAATGCTTTATCACAGCACTGTGATATGGAGTTGAGCAATTTCACAAAATCGCATAATTTTTTTTAGTGTCAGCGACAGAAACAGGCAACGCTTGATAAGAGTTCACCTAAATTAGTGCCAGAGTTTACAAGAAATCTTGTGTAATATGTGCAGCTGGCAAAACAGCCTCCCAGTGCTGACCGTGTCTCGGTGCAGCAGACAGACTCAGTAAATTCACGCACAAGCTGATCCCTTTGAGGAGGTACAGTAAGTTCTGGGTCTTGTTGCCACGGCTGACGCGAACTGTGACCTGCCTCAGTGACTAAAGTTTACTGTGTTGACATTCACTTGGCCCTGCTGATCCCCAATAGGTGACTGATGTCAAAACAGTTTCAAGAGATATTACAATACTCTCCAGCATCGCTGGCAACAGTCAGTAACAGCTGGGCAGGACAAGTGGCAAGTCTCAACTCTGCATTTAATCCCTGAGCAACACTTTGCTGAATAATTACCCTCTTGAAGCCTCTGAGCTCCGAGCTCGATTTTCATGGCTGACGAGAGCTGCATGAAGCTCTGGGTGCTGGTCTGCTGGGGGCAGGGCTGTGTTAGGTTCTCTCAGCTCGTAGTGGGGGCTTCCCCACCAAACACCCAACAAATACAGAGAACAGAGAAGAAGACACATCACAGTCTAGTAACAGTGCAGAAGAGTTATTTCCGGACCTATCATAGACACATTTTACAGGTTTACAGCATTAACAAGCCTGAACCCTTTTTACAGGAGTGCTGTTAAACATGATTTATTCAACAATAAATGGGCTGTCACCTAGTGAAACATGTGGTTCTTCTATGTGTTGTAGCTTTACTATGGTTCGGGGTTTGCTGCAAAGACGATACAAGAGGGATCCATTCATTGAGGCCTTGTTGATTTTTCTCACAGTGAATCCTAATTAAATGTCCACACCAGGAGCTGTTTACTGAGATGAGCCTTGGTACTTTGCTCCCAGCTGCTTTGGGGAATTCAATGTGCATCTGACCTCTGGGCTCCCACTGCATAAATATTCATAGGCTGTGCACCACCACCACAAGTTCCCTGTGGCTGTCCTCTGGGAGAACAGCTGGACGCCAGACGTGATGGTGGTGGTGGCGGAGAAGCAGCAGCAGCAGCCTGCTTTTCCCCCAGCTGCTGGAAAGGCTGACTGCTCACCGTGCTGTCTCTGGGGAAGCTTCACTCACAAAAAGAAGAAAAAAAAAACTGCACATAATGGGAGGAAAAAAAAAAAAAAAAAAAAAAACAGAGTGGAGGCAGCCGGGTCTGCTCACTCTGGGAACGCAGACTGTGGAGACATAAACTAAACAAGCATAAGCTCTGGAGAGAGGAGCGTAGACCTGCAGGCTGGTGAGGGTGGTGCATGGTACAACACATTACTGCACATTGTCTCACACCTCAGACCCCCCCCCTTGGTCATTGAGAGCTGGTGGAGGATATCATGCTTATAACACTGCACCTATTCATGCCGTCTGTCCATTCATCATCAGCATTTAGGGAATACAGGCAGGACTGTTTGGATTCTCAGCACAAGGCCGCTCCAAAATATGAAACCTGAGCCCCTCTGTTCAGTGTGAGCACGGGCGGAGTAAACATTAGTGCTCATGCCTGAGGATCTGGAGACCACAATTGTTCTGTGCAGCACTAAAGTATTTCTGGTGGAACGATGGCTTTTCTTTAACCTACTTTTACCCACTTGAGTTTGAGAAGCGTACTTTTGTCCAAGGCTGCCAAGGTGCTCCATACATCTTTCAGACATTTTGCCCCTTTCAGCATTGTTCACACACCCAAAAGAATGCATGTAATCTACTTGACTTTTTCTGTTTCATACCTCTTATTTCTGTGGTCTATTTCCCAGAGTGGGCTAAGATTTTACAAATGAGCAGGGGTGGAGCCAAAGGGCAGCCGCAGTCACCGCAGACTGAAATCGAGCGACAAGAAGAACATTAAGTAGAACAATTTCTTTGTGTGCATTGTTTTCTTTGTGTGCATTGGGACACATTTTAACAACGCAACAACCCATTTACGATTTGAGGCCCAATCCCAGTGTCCACACTAAGTCTGCAAGGGACTTTTTGAACCCTTTATGTTCATTTACTGTCACCTCCAGATATCCAGTGTGGTCTTCTGCTGCTGCAGCCCATTTGTGCATTCACAGATGCTCTTTTGCATACCTTCGTTGTAATGAGTGGCTATTTGAGTGACTGTTGCCTTCCTATCAGCTTGAAGCAGTCTGGCATCAACAGGGCTTTTTTGCTCAGAGAACTGCTGCTCGCTAATTATTCTCTTTTTCATACCATTCTCTGTAAAGCCTAGTGACAGTTGTGTGGGAAAATCCCAGAAGATCAGCAGTTTCTAAAATTCATACGTTCATATGCATGTGAAGGCAGATGAGCGAATACTTCCTCATTCATCATCCTCTTATTCCACATCAAAAACTCCTCACAATCAGACGCATTGGGCAGTCAGCAGTGATCAAATAGGGAAAGGAAAAACACCTCGAAGAACAGAACGTACTTCTGTAGCCGTGAATACTTTTGTTAAAGTGTCAGTACGCTGAAGAGAAGCAAATCACTGCCTATTGCTTAATTCAAATTTTTGGTTTTTGTATTGGAATTGAATGACTCACTCTACTGGCGTTTTCCACTTGCTTCAAGTAAATAAGTCTTCAGTCACCACTGGACCTGGTGACTTGTTAACATCAATATGTTCACAGGTTTGGTCCCTGGCAGCATAGATGGATCTTGGCCCTCTGAGCGTTTGCTCACATGGTGTTTTTATGGAGGGTAACGTCTCCAGCAGCGGCTCTTCATTTCTCCACAGGCAAGCAGACCACAGACTTCCTGGAAAAAGCTTGGTGGCCCATTGACAGAGCAAAGCCAGTGAGCCAGATGAGATGTGCGGCAGGCATAAGATGACCTCTAAAGTCAGTTCAGATTTGTTGACTGCAATAAGTAGATGGTTTAAGTATCTCTTGACGGCTTTACAGGAAAACACACAATGCTAAAATCTCCAGCCATAGAGCTCTGGGTGCACTGACGGTTATCAGGCTGCCTATTGGCTGAGGTCCTTCTGACACAGAGGAAAACCAGGCTCGTGGAAGAGCAGCCATTGGGGGTTGAGGGGAAAGAGAAGGGGGGTAGTAGAGGGGAGGAGTAGAGGGGAGAGACAGGACAAAACACACAGTATGTGAGAGAGGAGACACAGTTTATACATCACTACTGCATATCAGTAAACACATGGGGAGTTATCTACTGGGATTTTCCCACACAACCATCTCTGGGGTTTATCATCTTACTGAGCAGCAGCTCTCTGGGTGAAAATGCTTCGTTGAGGTCAGAGGAGGATGTCCAGACTGCTACGAGCTGTCAGCTAAGAACAGAAAACTGAGGCTACAGTTTGCACAGGGGCAAATGTTGCCTGGCCTGGTCTGATCTGGTCTCAATTTCTGCTTCTACATTCAGATGGTAGGGTCAGATTTTGGTGTAAACACGAAAGCATTGATCCATCCTGCCTTGCAGCAACAGTTCAGGCTGCTGGTGGTGTAATGCTGTGGGGGATATTTTCTTGGCACACTTTTGGCCCCTTAATGACAAGTTAGCATTGTTTAAATGCCACAGCCTACCTGAGTACTGGTGCTGACCATGTCCATCCCTTTATGACCACAGCATGCCCATCTTCTGATGGCTGCTTCCAGTAGGATAACACACCATGTCAAAGCTCAAATAAGTGCACACACACTATAGTTGTCCAGTGGTAGATTTTGTAGTAAAGAAGCCGCATAAAAAACAATAACAAAAACTGCGATGCAACAGAAAGAAATGTCATGTTATGATCAGTAAGGCACCAATGAGTCTATTTTTCCCATTGGCAAAAATGTCTCAAATGGCAAAAGTCTCCAAAATTCTCAAAATGTTTCCAAAAATGTTTGCATCTGTGTTGTGTTTGTTTGTTGCTGTTGTGGTATGCATTTATGGCAAAAATCACATCAGAATTTCCAAACATTACTAACATCTAGCCTGCATTATACCTCCACCTAGTTTCCAGTATGACTTCCAGGTGGGAATGTGTGTGTGTGGCACGAACATTTTCATGAGGCTTCTACTCCTTTCTGAAAATTAAACGCAAGTTTCACAACAGCCACTATGGGAATACAGCGGATAAATAAAGTCTGCTGCAGTCTCCATCAACCCCGCAGCCACAGCTGAACAGCATATTTCCATCATTCCCCACCATCTCACCCTGCTTTACCTTTGTTTGTTCGTGCGTGTGTGTGTGTTTGGTTTTTTTGTTTTTTTTGGGGGGGGGGGGGGGGGGGGGGGGCAGAACAGCTGAAGCGAGGTGACCTCGGGTACACGGTAATATTAAAATCAACTCGTGCACTTTGTTCTTCGGCTCTATGTTTAACTGAAGTGTGTCCGGTACAACTGAGGTGAATGATGATGGTGCAGACACTATTGAAGAAGTGCTGTGTTCTCAGGAACATTAGTTTGCAGCAGACTAAACACATACGTTGGCCTATTGCACACACACACACACACACACACACACACACACACACACACGATGACTATAACTCATTTGAAGTGGTGGGCATGACTGGCCTGCATGCCTCTCATTTAAACAGCTGCAGAAATAAACATGCTGTAATTATTAAAGGTGGATTGAGACTGAGCCATATAGCAATATACTTTTGTTAAGATTGGCACTGGCAGCCCACTGGAGGGGCGTCTGACAGCATGAACAGTCTTTATATGTGCTGAATTTAGGGTTGAGAAACACAAAGAGGTGATAAAGTAACCAATCCCTGCTGTGAACACACACGCTCAGGCTCAAGTGAGTGATTAAAACCAGCAAATCTGATGGAAATTAATAAAGTTAATAAACATTAAAAACACTTGAAACTCAGACTTGCATAAAGTTAATCTGGGCTGATTTTACAGGTGAAGGTTTTATCCTCCAAGTAAATATTCAGAGCAGCACTCCCTCTGCTGGACAGACAGATTACACTAATCTACGAGCACTGCAGAAAAGAGCCGCGACTCTTAACATCAGTGGAACGTCTATAGATGTCTGGAGTCTAACACACATACAAGCTTGTTAATAAATAAAGAACATAAGGATTTCTGCAGTTTTTGTTGCTCTGCAAATCTAATTGTTTCTTTGACACCCATTTTTGTAAAAATAACTAATATCCAGTGTTCGAAAATCAGAAAATTGCCATCTGTGAGACGAAGACACTGATTATTTTAGTCACTGACTGGCACCCACATTCAGTGTGAAGCACAAAAGCAACTGAGAATTAGCTGAAATTATACATCACAAGACAGACAAGTCAAAGTATCAGAGCCTCAGCTCTCTAAAAACATTTTTAGACCACCTTCATTATCTTGTAGTCACGCGGTCTCAAATCACAGATTATCCTCTTCACAGGAAGCAAAGTATAATAGGCCAAAGCTGAGATACTGTCACTATAACAAGTGTACAACAGCTGAAAGGAGTGCCTTCAGGAGAGGGGCTGTATCCCACTGAAATGTTGTGCTCCGAGAGGATGGGAGATTCTTTTAGTCTCTTTAACAGAAGAAAAGTAATTTGGCCTTGAATTACTATTATTATTATTCATTTCATTTGTCTATATTAACTTTAAGGGCATTTCCAATCACTGGCTACTTTATTAGTTACAACTTGCTAGTATCAGGTTGGACCCCCCCTTTTGTCTTCAGAGCTGTGCTAATTCTTTATGGCACAGATTCAACAAGGTGCTGGAAACATTCCTCAGAGATTTTGGTGCATATTTACATGATAGCGTCACACAGTTGATGCACATTTGGCGGATTCAGATTATTTGAGCTTTATGGCATGGTGCATTATCCTGCTGGAAGGAGCCATGAGACATTGGTCTGGACGGATGGATATGGTCAGCTACAATACTCAGGTAAGCCATGGTGTTCAAACAAGGCTCAGGTAGTACTAAGAAGCCCAAAGTGTGCCAAGAAAATATTCCCCTACACATTACACCACAACCAGCAGCCTGAACTGTTGATACAAGGCAGGGTAGATCCATGCTGTCATGTTGTTTACACCAAATTCTGACCCTATCTGAATGTTGTGTCAGCTGTCCCTTCAATTTCCTGTTCTTAGTTGACAGGAGTGGCATCCAATGTGGTCTTCTGCTGCTGTTGTCCATCTGCTTCAAGGTTCAAAATATTCTGCAAGTTACTGACTTGTTGTTCAGACAGTTGTATTAAAGAGCAGCCCAACAGGTGTATCTAATAAAGTGGCCGGCAAATGCAGACTGATAACAAGGATTAGCTAAAATGTTTGCTGTACAAGTACATGAGCCATTTGACTGGAATTCAGGATTTTGATGACAATTTGATTATAAGCCTTAAAAAAAAATCCTTTCAAAAAAAGGAAAGAAAACAGAAAAGCAAACAAGTCCTGTTTTCTTTCTTCATGAGCAGGCTGTAAGTTAAGATAAATAAACTCCACATCACAATGGCAAACAGTCAAATGAAGAACTTTGACAAACAAACAGAAAGAAGAATCAGCATTCAGCTGTGAATCTTTAAGTCTGTATGTATTGAAGACCTTCCATATTACAGGTATAACATACAGTACATGTATATTGGTGTACAGACAGGCATTAAAAAATACAGGCTAAAATTATTGAATGATACAAAGAACAGCATATACAAAAGCTTATTTAATGATTCAAGTACCTTTTACTTTATACTTCAGTCCTCTGGAGAATTCAGAAGCATCTGTACAAAATGTACAAGAATTGTATCCCAAATTTCCTCTGCGATTAACATCTTACTATATATACTGTAACTGTCAAAGAGAAGCGAAGACTTTGTTTTGTGGGAGGAACGTAGAAAAATCACAGTACAAAATTTCTATCAGTGAACTTGAATTTTTGAAGATGTCACTGAACTCACACGGAGGTGTCTAAACTGGATCAATCACGCTAATGTTTCAACCCAGCACATGAGAGGACGGTGACTTCCCAACTCAAGCTACAAAAAAGTATAAAATTCCCACAGTGTGTGTATTATTTCCTAACATATCTGGATATTTTGTAATAATAAATACCCAAGAACTTTCTACTAAGTTTCATTAAAGGGTCTGTGTAATTTGCTACCAATTATAGTTAACAGAGACATTTGCGGGTCTCAATATGCAGCATTTGTGATCAGCACTGTTTCCGCAACAGCCATTGAAAGGATTTATATTTAATAATCATCTGTATGTTGTTAGAGGGAGGATCCACAACTCCAGTGCTGAATTCTGCTGGTCTACACATACACGAGGGATTCATTGGAAACAAACCATTCTTACTGATTTTTTCTATGAAATAAGAAAATGCTCATTTTCAGAATTTTTAGTGATCTGCTTCTTTATAATTATTGCTCCATCTCTACCTGTGCAATAAGGACCAGAGTCAGGGAAAAATGTGTATTCCCCAACCAGTTGGCAAATGGTTGCTGGCAGTTGCAAGGTGAAATTGGTTGGTAAGGCATACATGGTACTGCAATAAACACATCCTTGCAATTGCTTTGGCTGCTAGCAGACTGCCACAGTTGCAATAGTAGTTGCTAACTACTTTCCAAATGGTAGCAAAACTTGAAAAAGTGCAACACAATGCAGGAACAGAGACTTTTCGCCTTTAAAGTAAAAGTTGCAGAGGAAAGGCTTTTACTCTGAAGCTGAATGCACTCCATCTCTGTTTGTGTCGCACTTTTTCCAAGTTTTACTACAACTCGGCTATTAGTTAGCAGTGTTTGCAGACAACTAGGCATCTTCAATGCAAACTATGGGTGATCACAGCAATCTGCTAGCAACCAACGTAATCACAAAGAGATGTGGTACAGCATCCTGTTTGAAGCAGCCAGCAACCACTGGACAACCAGTCGGAGAATACAAATTTTTTCCCTAGTGATCAGTGGTTGCCAGGTGGTCGCCTACTGGTATCTAGGCCTTGTGGCTCAGCCATGCTAGGGTTAAAAAAAACAACTGAACAGCAACCTCCTTGCAACAAGGGGAATAAAAGAACTGCAAGAACTTCACTTTTGACTGCAAGGTAATTGCACAGGTCACCTGGTGAGAGGCAACCTTTTTCCAAACAAGTCGTGGTTGGACTCGTAGTGACTGCAATCACTCACAGAGAGATTGGCAAAGGTTTGTAAATAACTGACGTCTAATATATAAACACAAACAGATTGCCAACATGATGCAATAAATCTGAGTCAATCTGCACTTCGATCGCAACTCATCTGTAATCCATCTCTTCAGAACAGGGAACTTGACTCAGGTAGTTGCATTGTGCTTATATTCCTATATTAAAGCAAGGCTGCTGAGCAGCTAAAATGCTATCCTGCAGCATCTACATCAATATTTGTGGAGGACTTCTGAATTTCTGTTTCAAATCTGTGATTTTTCTGGTTGGACACTGAATGAAAGTAGTTAAAAGATGACAACAGATCCCCAGTTTATCACAGTTACTTGCCGTATTATTACAAACAGATTGCATGTAAATGCCAGCTCAACCCCACTCAATCACAAACTGATAGCAGACTGACTCCTTCAACTGGCTGCAAGTCGCAATGAGAGTGCAAGTTCACTGCACACAACTGGAGTAATTTTTGGTTTAGCCACTGTTTTCCCTGCTGTGACTGTAGCATTAGATGCATTACAAACAGCTCCTAAGCTATAAAACAAAATTTACCAAACACTGTTGTTTTAGAACATAAACTGCTTATTAAAGGGCTTCATTTATACTGACTGAAATCTGTATTACAACAGCAGGAGCTTGTTTTGTTAATTTTCCGATGAGTTGTTCTGATAAATGTTCAGAATTTTATAAAATATTAAACTGTACTTTCTGTTAAAGTGGTAACTAAATATAGGAGTCAGCACTCAATCATGGCAAGACTTACCAGCAAAAAAATTACCTTTTTTTTGTCTTTAAATGGAGCTACTCTGGGAACATCCCTTTATAATAAAAGAAAGCATTACACTGTTAGATCAACAAATGCCTGGAAAATTATCAACCCATTAAAATAAAGCATAACCAGTACTTCTAAAACCAGCGATCATAAAAAGGCCACGTATGTATATTGGATAGATCTACAGAGTTAAATCATCCCAATAATGACAGATGCTTTTTGAAACCACTGCAGGTACTTGTGAGGAATTAAAAACAATTTTTAACAATTAAAAGCATTTAGAAAATAAAGTCAAATCAACTATTTAACCTTACAAATGCATAAAGGTTTATCACTGTACACGTCAAAGCTACCATGCAAACTGGTAAACATCAGTGGTGATTTAAGATAAAGTTAATGCATACTGACACTTATACACTTGTTGATGATTCTCTAAAGCAAAACTTACATAAAAAAAATGCTGATGCTCATTAAGAGAGTCCCATTGAAAGGAGGAAGCACTTTTTTAAAAAATGAAATGGAGCCTTTAAAAGTCTGCTGTGGGCTTACCTCTCCATGCAGTTCTGATGCAGCAGACCTTTTACTTTAAAAAAAACCATTTTTTTTTTTTAATTGTCCTTCACTGTCAGGAAGCGTGACAGGAAACATTTAACTCAGTCAAAGTAACTGACAGACTTGATGCTCTACATTCAGTCTGAGTTTAATTATCATTTGATTTAAGACTACGCAAATCCTTCCAAAGGTTTTAACACTGTACCATTTACTTACTGTTAGACGTCCTACTAACATGCACATTAAAAAAAAAAAAAAAGTAAAAATCCACTGTCAGAAGTTCACCTTCACTTGAATGAAGCACTCGCCTTGGTGAAAATGAACTGTTGAGAAGGAGTTTTGGCTACATTACACACGGTCACTGGCTTTGATGATGATGATAATGATGACGATGATGTTGGAAGGAAAGTGGACGCCATTCTGGATTTCTTTTTGTTTCTGTCATGTTTTGTAAACAGCCCCTCTGACCGCAGGTGGAAGGCGTTCTGCAGTGTCAGGGTCGCTGCGAGTCGTACTGCTGGTAACGGTTCAGCTTGTCTGGGTCATTGGAGGCCATGTGGGTGAAATCCTGGAAAATGTCCTGGTAGGTTTCATCTCCTGTAAAAACAAGGAGGAGAAAAGACATGAACAAGAAAGGCACAACATAAAAAGTAACATGATTTTTCTGACTTTCCTCTTTTTATTTTCTTAGAATCATCGGATACTTTTCAGCTGTCTAAAACCATAAACTGTATATAAAAGATGAACAGGTTAGCGGACGCCCACTTTGACCATCGCCTTTTTTTTCCTATTTATAAACTATATAACGAGTGGAAGCTCTGACAGAGAAACAGAGAGACTGCACAATCAGTTGTAGCAACTTGTCAATCATGAGGCAGCGACATCCTGAACCACAGCCTTTTTTTTTTAAATCATGTCTTACTTTTACAAAAGCAAGTGAAACCATAAACTCACTTCTACACAATTATCTTTTTGCAACCAAAGGGGTCGACCCCTGCTGGCCATTAGAAAGAATGCAAGTTTAAGGCACCTCCATGTAACAGTGAATTTATGATTCACAGTTAAAACTACACTGTAGGTATGACTTAGGACACAATTATACTCCGTTGTGGACACAGAGAGCTGAGTAGTCATTCCTGTCATTACTTCTTTGAAGTCCACACCCTGGCGTGCATATGCAGCTGATGCACTGTAATGTAAAGTCTCTGTGGATGAGTCTGTGTGGTCACAGGAATGTGGAAGTATCCACAGATGCTTGTGATCAAATTTACATCACTTGGATCCAAGTGGACCCAAGAGGACTCATGGATGCATAAAGCATAATCAAGGCTTTAACAGCAAAGCATTCAGAGACGGGAATTCTGTGTTAGATCTAGCTGTTGGTAACATTATGCGCACCTCCCTAGAAACGTATCTACACATTGCGCAGATGCAGCCTGCAACGATTTTGAGTCGCTTGTTCAGTACCGTTGATTCTTTTGGTGCATTTCCGGCTACTTTTTCACCAGTTTTTTTTAATAGATCAGCAACAGATTAATAGTCGCAGCCTCAATGTGAGGACTTAGAGAAATTCCTGGGGGAGATTGCTGAAACTATTGGAATGAAGGTGAGGGAATATACAGAGAAGCGGAAAACCTAAGGGACCAATTATGTTTGCTTCCTTAATAAAAAAAAAAGAAGATTACAGCAGTGGCTGGTACTACATTTAAAACCGTTGGGTTACTGTAAGGTAATTGACATATAATGCACCACAAACGTGCATGAATGCTGGCAATTATGTCAGCCACTTGCGTAGGTTACATTGCAGGCTCTACAAAGACTCACCAAAGAAGTCTGAATCAGCCATGAAACCCTACACCATAACTTGCACTATAACCCCATGTGCACCTCCATAGAGATGCACTGTGATTGGCCTGTTCAGTACCATCGCTCCTCCTACTCACTTCCGGCTACTTCTCTGTCTGCCACCATATTTCAAGTTGATTGGAAGAGAATGGATCAACTCAAAGAAAGAAACTTCACTGACAACTAGTGTTTTGATAGCAATGGAGGCACACCATGCACAGGTATAAATACTGCCAATGGTCTCTGTCATTTGAGTAGAAAGCAGAAGTCTAAAATAAACTTGAGCTTCACTTTACAGATCTGAAAATTATAGGCATCTTTTATATACAGTCTATCACAAAAACTCTTCTATTTAGAAAAATTTAATAAGGAAAAAAAATAAAATAACTGTTCACTGGACTGCTCATAACTTCTGTTTAGGACATAATAAATCCTAATAGAAGTGACTTGCATCTTGCATCTCCTGCTGCAGCACAAGAACAAAAGGTTTGTTCCTGCAGAGAGGTGGGTGTTTAAATAATGTTCAAAAATAGCTGAACTCTTCCCCAAACGCAGGCCCTTTAACAAGGCAGGTACACTCTAGGCCCCTTCACACTCACTACACCCCACTATAAGCACATGAACTAAAATTTTAGCAAATTAACTTCAAGTTGTCAAGACTAGAGTGTAACAGTGATCAGAAACCATAATACAGTGGAATATCATGTACGCCCTCATTGTGCAGGTGTAAAGCAGTTAAAACATGCATCAACAGAGTTTTATGCAAGGGGGGAGGGGATCATGCAGTGACAGTTTTATCAGTGTCAACAAAGAATGAAAAAGAAAAAAAATTTAGCCATACCTGTGAAGAGTGTCGGCGTGGCGCAAAATATGAAACAGAACAATGCAGAGGGAGAAAAGAGGCCAAGAACAGAAGAAGCAAAAGGCAAATGTTTGAGAAAATGGTCAGTGAGGCCCTCGTTAGCAACTGGACACCGACTCAGAGAAAAAAGACAAGCCCACAGTCAGCAGTTTGTTTCATCAACAACTGTATTGTGTTTAAAGTGCAGGAGTTTATGTACAAAAATACAGTTGTGTTGGCCTCAGCACCCCAAAGAAAAGAGAGAAAAGAAGAAAGGCACAAACTCTGGGGAGGAGAGTGAGAAAAGAAAAGCAAAATACAAAAGTGAGAGAACGGATTTACATAAAGAGAAGTGGATGCGAGCAATAAGAGTGCGTTAGGAGGAAGAGAAAAAAAGAAGTTCATCTTATATCAGAACAGTGGTTCTCAGTCTGGTTTAGTTTCAAGGGTAAATTTCTCCTTTTTGGGGTTTTAAGAAAACCAAACAATCTATTAAAAGAATACTATTTAAAAATATCTGAAAATAATGCTAAAAATACAAATTTTTTTAAATGTTTGAATGCAAAGAAAAATCAAACCGAGAACCACAGCTCTGCACTTCTACAAACTTAAGGTAGAAACACTCATGTTGAAGAGGCAGAGGATTGATAAGGTTAGCTCTCCCTCACATTCATTAACCCTGAATATCCTTCACCACTCTCAACATTCATCAGCTGATTGGAGGTGCTGATGAAGAGACGCTGGAGTACCAAAGAGGTCGGAGCTGTTGCCGGCAACGCCAACCCTCTCACAAAACAACTTAACATGACGATCATTCAGAGACTGGAAGAACATACTTCAGACTGTCCTCTGCTCCTTCTGCTCAACACAAACATCCTCCTGCTCCTCTCACAATCACTGCAAACAAATCTGCTGCTGACCTGTACGGCAGCAACAGCAGCAGTCTCTAAATCACTCTATCAATAACCATTAAAAAAACAAGACAAAAGAACTTCTAGCTATTTGTTGTGAGGTCCAAAATATTCAACAGGCTAATAACAGTGCAGCTTCTTACAGTAGTGTTGCCCTTAGTGTAAATGCTCCATTCTTTAAGAATAAATAAGCTCAGTCCTCCCTCCTGTGGACATCACACATAAATGCACAAGTCCCTTTGTTCCGCAATCAAAGACAAACGTTTCATAGAGAACTGCTTAAAAAGACAGGAGAACTTCACCTGTAAAAAAGAAGCACAACACCATCACTAATCTCCAACTACCAGGCACGTTCCCACACAAGTCAGCGATTCAAAACATCTCATAATGTTCTGCCTGCAGCAGGGGGCGCTGCGTTTTCAGTGACCATTTCATCAAAGTGCTTTGGTGCCCTCCGAGAAGTCGGGGCTGCATGAAAAGAAGATGTGGGATGAAACTGGGGTACATTTTAATCATTCATCGCCTGTCAGCAAAAACTCACACTCCTCTCCTTTTACATTCATTGTGAATACCTAGATTTCATTTTTTTTTTCTTTTTTTGTAAAGCTCCCATAATGATTAACATGAATATAAGCTAGGACAAGCAGGTGATCAAAAGCTATACATAGTTACACGTGGATACTTTTCTAAACTATTGCACTTGCTGCTTGAAATGTACCATCTTCAAATCCACTAACATTCAAGATAATCAGTGCAAGAGCACTAAAAGTCCTTTTGTCTTACAATTCTGGATTTCCCACAATTATGGGCAACGAGCAAGCACGCTACAATCAAGACACAATACTGCCATAAGTAAATACCAGACAATCAGAAAAAAGAAAAGCAAGGATGTGAACATGGAGTCCTCATCACCACTGTGCAACCAGAGTCACTCTAAACCTCTTAATACAGACCCTAAAGAAGCATATGTATCCACATCATTTACGACTTGTACAGTAAGAATACCTAAAGTTACTAGTTATCTTTATTAAAAAAAAAAAAACTGCTCTAAAATAGACTATTTTTCATGTAACAACAGCAAGATGCATCAATAAATAAGTAAACAGGCCTTGACAAGTGGTTAAGACTTCAAATGAGAACCATACAGTCACGGGAAAAGGTACAGCAGTTGCATAACCATTGACAGGAATGTGCATAAATTATTTTTGATAGGTAACAAAACACACACCATGCCTGTCCAGACGATTAAAAGAAATGTCATTCAAAAGTCACAATTATTGCCAGATACTGTAGTAAAAACTGCCCTCTCTCTGAGGTCTGAACGTCACTGGATACTGGTGGCAGTTACTGGGCAGTTTTCTTTTTTTTTTTTTGCAAAGATACTGTGATTGCTAGCACAACAGGATTTTTAAAAAATGACAATTACTTTAGTCAAAAACAACAACAAAAAAACCCCCTCAACTTTCTAATCAGCGAGTATAAATCACAGAACACCTCTAAAACTGAGCTAAATTATTTTTGTGGTATCAATAATTTGACATGAGTAACAGTCACTTAATGGGAAAAAAACAGATGTTCCACTTTGGAACAAAAACTGCCCAAAGTTGATGGCTTTAACCCTGACGCTATAGGACAAGGTGCAGAACTGGTGGAGCACCTGGCAGGAAGTTAGAACATCAGGACACAGGAGCACAGCTGGCAGAGTTAGGCTCAGCTCACTTAAATGAGTCAGTGGAATAAATTCCTCTGAACTAAAAGTCTCTCAATAAAGAAATCGTCCCAGTTTGTAACAATACCCCTGAGAACGGGTTATCAGCGTTTCTACACAACACTGCCTTTAATCTGCTCTTTAACTCAGCTGACCCCAACTCTGACACTTGAGCTTTACATCCTAAGCATTGTTAGCTCAATATATTGATGAGAGCGGCCGGTTATTCAGATTCATCCAGCTGCAAGCTAATAAACTCTTGCATGCACTTCCTGTACTGCATCTCGGTTGGGCTGTTGGAGTTATATTGACCTGACTGGCTGTAGGGTCCCTCCGCCTCCCGCATCTCCTCATTCATCTTGGCTAGTCGCAACCTGAGGAGGGAATAAAGAAACAGGAAACTTATCGGCCATTGAATCACTCGATAATATCAATAAAAAGCATCTTAAAAAGTAACTCCAATTTTAGGGTTCTGAAATGATAAACATCAACAACCATTTAACATCTATGAGAAAGAGATATCCATTTATTATTTAATTTAACAACAATGAGACTATTTCCAGTGTGCCTTTAATATGTGTCCTTAATCTAAACACAATAACACTCACAGCGTGACGATATCTGCATTGGCTGCCTCCACCGCTATGGACAGGGGTGTTTTCTCGTCAATGTCTGTAGCATTTTGATTCGCTCCTCGTTTCAAGAATAAACACACTTGCCTGCAACAGAAATACAAGTTTTTTTGGGGGGGGTTTTGAGTTTAAACGTGATCTGTAGTTGTAAATAAAGGTGGAGAGAAGTGGAAACAAACCCTGTGTGTCCCAGCATAGTGGCATGGTGGAGGGGTCCTCGACCCTGAGCGTCCTGTTGGTTCACATTTGCTGCATTTTGGAGGAGAAACTCACAGGTGACCAGCGAACCCTGAAATTAGCAGGTGTTAATAATGACATGTATTTCTTTCAAGAAGCAAAAACATATTAAAGCATGGTCCACATTTGTTTTTAATTCACAGACTTTAGCTGTGTCCAAATTCAGGGGCTGCATCCTTTGAAGCCCACATTTGTAGGCCGATTACGTCACAGCAAAGTGACGAAGGCTCCTCCAAATGGGGTCGACGAATGTGTCCTTCTTTTCCCCGGATTTGAAGGCTGGGTCAGGAGTATCCTTCGTGGCCTACCATATCCCATGATTCATTACACAGCAAAACTCAAATGCGGCAATAGTGTAGGAGAGCGGCCAAAAAGTTTGAAATATGACTGTTTCTGTGACACAAAATAAACTTTTAACATGTTTTCAGATGAGAATGTAGGTGTGTAAACCTCAAATATTTGCTCAATTTATCAAGATATTGCTTAATTGCAGAAGTGCTCCGATGTTTTCGAAGATATCTGTTCCTGCTGCTCTACCAGCTTGCCTCGCCAGCTGTCAGTTGACTGGGTGGTCGAGGCGTGCCATACCGGCATACGTAAACCGGTCCTTTGAAGGATGCAGCCTCTGAATTTGGACACAGCTTATGCTTTGAACAGTTAAATATGGAAGTCATGAATACGGATAAGGTTATCCAAGTTAATAATGTTACATTGAAAATACGAGCATCCTCAAATGTGTCAAACCCAAACTAAAGGAAAATTGGATTAAACTAAACAAGCAGGATAATTTTTCCATGAAATCAAGCCCTCAAGTGAATGAGAACTTCTTTTTCATTTTTAGGGTCTCTCTAAAAAACAGGGCCAACGTTTATTTTTTCCTTCAGGTGAACTACTCTGAAGTACTCTGTGTTTATTATTTGGCTGAAACTTCATCAAAGCACTGATGCAACTTTACATCCAAGCCATGCAACACTTTATTGCCAAAAATTCCTACAGAATTTTAACCATCTGTGTGAAATTAAAGTGGTGATCTACCTAATACTGAGTTTCATGGAGTATTGTACCAAGCTGAATGGACTGTAGCCATACTGACCCCCTGCACTGCCATGATAAGCGGGGTCCTCTTATCCTCCTCTGTATTGACCCAGTTGACCTCAGCTCCGTGGGCTAGTGCCTCTGCCATGTCTGGCAAGCTGCGGGTGCAGGAGGCCCAGTAGAGCTGCAGACCTGGGCTGTACTCCTTGGGCTCATAGAAAACCATTTCCTTACAGGGTGATGGAGGAGGCAGTGTGGCAGGCATGGGCATGGGTGGAGACTCAGCAGCATCTGAAAATGAGAAGACAGCTGTGAGTGAAGCTAAAGGAATTTTCCTCCTGACAGTCTGTTTTCTCATTGATAATCTGGCACTGAGAACTGCTATCATTTTCATAAATATAACCATATGGATGTTGAAGCTGTTTGCACAAATGCCCTACAACAAACAGCAGTGTATGTATGATTGTAAAATACTCTATTCTTCTCTCAAAACCTTAGCACTAGCACAGAAGAAAGCAGGAGATGTGTGTGTCTTACCTGCATCTGCCAGGCTGTTATTGGAGGGGGTGGTGGCCAGCATCTCCCTGCTCCCATCAGCACTGTTCTGGATGCCGCTGTCTGCGCTTTTTACTGGAAAACAAAGAGCCTAAGTTACTACTTGTGGAAGAACATGAAGATGTAATTTACTGAGTGTATAAAATAAAAGGAACACTTTGCTGCTGCTGATTGTTTCTGGCAGTGGAAAGTGGAAACTATTTATCAGCGCCTGTATGTAGCCCATGGGAAGCTTTTTGATCAATGAGTTTGTTTTTCTGCTTCTCAAACTTGTTTAAGTCTGATTAACAGAAACAGCAGGTGTTCCTAATATTTTTTACTCAAGGTGTCAACAGTGGGAACAGAAGGAAAACCGGATGACAGATCCCCTCCATCACCTTAAGTTCCAGGTTCCTAAAAACCAAAAATATGACAACACATATACATGTGCAAATACCAACACCAACCAAAACCAAGTGTGAGATAAACACTCCCCACCCCTCAGCTAAAAACATAAATAAAAAAAAAAAATGCTCTGCAATACTGAAAACATAACTGGATGGCTTATTAGGATGGTCCAGATGCAGAAGGAAATGAGAAGGATGAAGAGTTGTTAGTCCTCAGCCCAAAGCAGTGACTTCAAATGGACACAGGGGATGGAAAGCAAGCGAAACACTAAGCTTTCAGTACTTACTGCTCCTGAGCTTGGAGGAGGTGTCAAAGTAGGAGAAGAGCGAGTCAAGCTCGTCAGGACAGAAGAGAGAGTCCCGGCGGGCCTCCGCTCCACTGGCAGCAGCTACGCAAGGGATGATGGGAGTTTGGAGGGCGAAGGGTGTAAATTGAGTGGCAAAGTGGGATCAGGGAGTTGTAGGGGAGGCAGTGAGAGCAGGGGTTAGTCCAGAAGCACAGAACAGCCAGGGGGAGGAAAGGCAGAGAGAATATGAAAAGGAGAGTTTCAGATAAGGGGAAAGCAGGGTGGAAGCACAGACAGTTAGACTACTGGCTCGGCTGACGCTGGAAGAGACAGACTACAGAAAGCAATGGGAGGCAAAGAGAGCCGAGACATACGCTATTCACAAAGAACATGCAGTATGTCAATGGGTGGGCACTTTTTCATGGTAGTAAAAGCGTCACAAGAGCATAAAATCCTTCTTGATGCAGAGTATTTATTTATTTATCTATACTGGACAAGTATCAACATTGTGTTTCTGAGGGAATACATTAGAAACAACCAAACTCTGAAATCAGATTTTATTCATATATTAAACTGCTGATTTTGTTTAGGCATTTAAAAAAACAAAAAAAAAATTACAGACATGAAAGAACAAAAAAAGTCTCAGACCTTAGAGACCCCAACTTACAACTTAAGGTTGGATCTTTATAATAAAACAAGACTCAAGTCCAAGTCTCCACTAACTGACTACTAATATAGTTGTCCTCAAAATAAAGTACAGCTTAAGAAATCCAAGTAAAATTTATCTGCAAGTTTTTGTTTGGTCTTTAAACCACTCTGCCAAGACCAAGTGCAGCTTTATCGTCAGCTCATCCTAAGACTTGCAGCTAAGCTAACTAGTGGTTTGAAGTTGTGTTTATTTATTTTGAACTGACCTGACTGCCCTGAAACATTAGAACCAGGTCGAAGTTTTGGCGTGGGTGGAGGCGGTTTTGGTGGCATATGGTCCGAGTTGCTGCTCAGCCTCTTCTCTTGCTTGCTCAGTGAGACCACTTTGTTGCGAAGCTCCTCGTCTGATGGCCGGCGGACAAATCGACGATCCACATACTTGGCTTTGATGTAGGCCTCTACCTCGTGTCTGTCCAACCAGAAACACATTTTCTTTATGAACAAAGTGAAAATTGAAGCTGTCTGTTGGCCAAACGCTGGCAAATTTCCTATGACACTGTATATACACAATCCAGGTAGTAAATATGCTGAAAACGTAGACTTGCGAGTACTTAATCCATCACACTAAAGCCAAAGTTGATGTTCTTTATATTAAAGACAGAAATGCTTCTAGTTAATTTTATTTTTTTTTTTTTTTGCAGGAACTGTCAAGTCCATTCAGTTTTGGTTTTTTTTGGTTTTTTAAATACAGCAATAACTTCAGGCACTTCCACTGTAAAATATTCATAAGAACAAATTACTAGGAAATAAATTAAATTAGAAATGCATTTCTATTCCTGCAGGAAATCTTTTGACTGAAGATACAAATATGCCCTCTAGTAACCCGATACCTTGGATCTCCTGGCTGTGGTTTTCTTGCTCCGAGCTCTTCTCGCCGAGCTTCATAGATCTGGTTAATTACTTTGTTGCCCAGTTCACACATCAACTGAAAAACATGTAAATTAACAATAGTGATCCCATCAGGCACAGTAAAATAATCCCCGAGAGTTATACCTGCTTCGTGGATCTTATTAGAAAGCAGATGAATACAAAAACAGTGTGTAAACAAGGCAGCATTTCAATTAAAAGTCTCTGTGTGCATCTGTCTGGGACACTTCATGTGCATTTGTTTATATACCTTCTCCTCACTCACCTTAAGCAGCTCTGGCTCCCAAGTATCCAAAGTCAAAGACCGAACCTTGGAGAGATGCACTCCCAGACTCCTGTAGGGAGCAGAAGCATTAAAAGCACAGTGGCATTAGCTCTGTGTGCTTAAATTGTGAAAGAGATAAAATGTGAAATGCTGGGAAGTCCATTACATGCTTCAGTTTTTGTTTTAGCTTCATGACAGTGAAAACTGTGGTCTGCAGATTCACACGCTTAGCCGAGTTACTCTCAAAAACCCACGTAAAGAGAGAACAGCATTTTGGACAACACAGTGCTACTTTCTGTGAAATACACAATTGCTGGCACGTACTTAGAAAAAATTCACTCTGAAGGAATTTAATTGTATTATCTGAATCTTTTTTTTTTATGAAATTTTTTTTGCTGTATATTTGTTGTAAAAACATAAGTAGTTTTTGGTGTTACTTAAAGAACTGTCTGCTCATAAGTTTATTAAATTATGTCTTATTAAGTTTGCACAGATCAAATAATCACAATAAAGATCCAGTGTATTTTTAAGTTGGCAAATACTGAATCCCTAGTGATTATTGTTTTGCAGTGAAAGTGTGGGAACTGACCTGACACTTTTTTAACTATATTAAACTCTGATTAAGTTTGCCCTGGAAAATAATTAAAGGTTGTCACAACATTCCAAGCAGACAAAGTACATACCAACATACTTTGCATAACTTTTAGTTTTGAGCTAATATGAACTCTAAATGAACTAAATTCCTGCAATGTGGTAGAAAAATAAATCAAATGTCCCCAAAACATCCTCTTACTTTATTAGTTTTCCTCAGTGCTGCCCTCCTGAAATGAACTTCTTTAAATTTTCATAGCAATTAAAAGTTGATTATTTAAGAGTTAAATATTTTTCTTTTCTCCTTTTGTTATATTTTGCTGTTATTTCTATGTAAGAAGTTGCTCATAGCCCTAATCAAAGACCTGTTACAAGGATCTGTTTATGAAAAAGACAGAATTTTACCTGTGGATGCCAGAACACTGTATACAGAGGGTGATGCCCAGATTGATGCTGGCCCAGCGGGGATCTGGCTGCCCACAGTCACAGCAGCAAGCATTTCCTGGGATGGTCAGAACTTTCTGCAGGGCACTCTCTCCTTTCAGTGATCTTTCCTTTGGCTCCCCACCAGAGTCCAGACTCCCAGTTGATGTGGATGACTTCCTATCCAACTTCTGATGCAAAAGAAATGGGGAAGATGCACAGACAAAAAAAAAAAAAAGACAGGATAAAGCAGAGATTAAAATGGGATTGTATGAAATCAAATGAAACTTGATCCTCGTGGGATAAATGCAAGAAACAAAGAGTAAATGATAAATGCAACTCTGGGTTATTTGCATAAGTATACACTAATAACTGTTATGCTGCTGTAAAATTATTATATGTTCTGCCACATTAGTTCTAGATTTCAAATTTGAATGTCACCTTAATGTGTAGAGTTAAAAGACTTTGCATCTTGGCTTTCTCATGTGTGTAGGTTTTACCTCACTGTCATCTCCCTTGTCGCGGAAGGCGGTGGCAATGCTGTTCTGAACAGCTTTGATCCAAGCCTGTCGCAGCTTCTCTGAGTCTGCCTGCATCATACAGCTCCTGTGGGGGCAGACAAGCGTCACACAGCTGCTGTCAACTCAGAATATTAGTGTCTGCACCAGACTGTGTGTCTGAGGATGTGGCAGAAGGTGGGTACACTGTTGCTCCACCTTGTCACCTTTTTAAAAATATTCCAGTGCTCATTAGGCTGATAGAGAGGGTAACTTCAGTGACTCAAACCTACTTGGTGGGTGACACGACTTCAAAACAGAAGCGACGCTCTATGTCCTCGCAGTGCTTGACTGTACATAGCCTCAGGTCTTCTACCACCACTGTAGGGTTGTCCTGAAGGAACAATGACTTTGGTTAAACAGCCATACAAGCCTAGAGGCATCTGCAATGTCTACAAACACTCACCAACTACTGAGCATTTGTAAAACTGTGAAAATGGAAACAGTTTGCCTTCAAAGTACAAGCTGCACCTCACTGCTGCAATCAACATGTTTGAAAAAGCAAATCTTTTACTTTGAAACTGATAGTTCCTTTCTGAATTTGCATGGCACCTTTCAAGCTTCCCTAAAGCTTGGCGAGTAGTTTTTGGTGTAGTACCCTCTATGCAATCAGTTTCACCTATCAAAAACCAGCAACCTCTAGCAACTCCTCTCCAACTGATATGGGAAAAGGTATTTTTCTCTAGTGATCTGTGGTTGCCAAGGAGTTGCAGACCTGTCTCTAATGCCTGTGTGACTGTTTTCATATTCTTACATGGAGAAATATACATATACTAAAAAGTTGATGAAAAAATTGAAGTTTTCCAGAATATGAGATTTTATGGTGCCTGCTTTGTATCAAACACACAGAAAAATCTTCACACACAGCTGTGGCGTTCTAGCTAAAAATACACGGAGGGATGTTTGTGCTGGAAGTCAAACGCGTGCATTTTTGTCATGGTGGCTGTGCAGAAAGTCACTTGACATACCTTAAATTTCTTCTGGTAAACTAGCTGATTGTTTTGGATGGTGAACCAACGCCTGAAAGGAGATCACAAGGTTATTAGAAGAGAAAGTCACATGCAATTTGCAAGTGATGCTCCTAAAATAACATGCTTTGACATCTTTTTGGTGTGGATGGAGTAATCCAAAGACATGTTAACTTAGCCCACACAAAGGCAATCAAATATGGTATTCTGCAAAAGTATATGTTTTGTCTTGGAGTAGAAATACAACAGTGAACTGATTCATTACATCTTTAAAACATGTTAATATCAACTCTGGGAAAAACCTACAAAAATCAAAAACCAAAGGCTCATCTGTTTTCTATTCCATTTGTCTCAACCCGAGTTCCAGGAGTTAAAACACAAAGATGACAAAATGAACTGAAATTTTTCTAAAATAAATGAAGGTACAAAAGCTTGCTGTTGACCCTCTAACACCGGGCAATCGCCACCGATTCACCGGTTACCTGCCCTTAGTTGCCGTGAACAGCTGGTTAACACCGAGCGTATCACCGCTGAGACATCAGATCAAATGTACTTTAAATTACTGTAATTGCGTGACCGTTTGTCCTATCAGAAAAAATTCAAACGGTTTCCGAAAGCTGAGAAATTGTGCTTCACAGCCAGCATAGCGGTATTACAGTAATTGTTGCGGGAAGTCTGCGAACAGCAACACTTTTGAAGTACGTTCTGTCACCAGTGACAGGTTTGGTATTAAAGGGTTAATCTTGGCTAGTTTGTACTTTGTGTCGATGATTAATACATACTTCTCAAAAAATACTTTAAAGCACTTTCTAGGATATCAAAATGTAAAAAAAATATTCATGCAGCTACAAAATAAACTTTATTCATTCTACCTATTCCATGTTTTGAAGGCATTGCTGGCTCTCTTAAACAGATAACCCTCCATGGCGATGCCGTTGTCTGTATCCACATTGTACTCCAGCTTTGTGTCGTCATTTGAGAAATCCTGAAAAATAATTAGAAAAGAAGAAGAAAGCAAACAATAACAGAATTAAAATAAGAAAAAACACAAATTTTCTCATTCTAGTGGTTTCCTCTTTGTTATCTGTATGAGGGTCTCTGTAATCTTCATAAACGGTGGACTAGTGCTTAAGCTAAGTAACCTTGTACAGAGCAGCACAACACAGCTGACCTGAATGATGACCTGAATGATGATGATTCAAGAACCAGTAACCACAATCATCAGCAGCCACAGCTTATGTGTACAAGGTAATAATCTATAACAACTATTGTAATGTAAGCAATGCCATGTAATACCTGGGAACAATGGCTAGGTGGAAATCAACTTCTTCTGTCTCTGAAGTCAAAATTTGTCAAGATATACAGTATATGCCAAGAATGAATCCAGTTTGTCCTGATAATACACAGCTAGCAAAAAGGCAAAACAACATCTTTTACTTGAGCGTAAGACTAAAGTAAATATTATTGGTCTAAGTTCATAAACAGCATTTAGGATGAGGCTACATTCAAAATACTGGAGACATGTAGAAATATGGTGTTATAAGGTTGTATTTTTATTTACTTTTTTTTTTTTTTACGTAGTTGCTCATGGAGGTAGTGACGCATTGTGCTCTAATGCATAAAGTAGCCAGGTAAGCTATCATGCATCCCAACTCTGAATGACTCTGCTGCAACACAATAGTATGTGTTGTCATGGGATTGTCCCTGCACTCAGTCTAGCATTAACTACCAGAGCTCCTGCCACACGCCTCGCACCCTCCCAGCTTTCTCAGCTTCAGGTGTCACTGAACACCAAACGCATGCGGGTGTGTGTGTCTTTGTGGACTCAATTTACACCAGGTGTCACCGTCTCCACAATAAATTACAGATCGATACATCAAGATCTGTTACTGTGTCGAGCTGGGGAGTCATCCTCTCTGTTGTCCTTCTAGAAAGATCTTTTTCGTAACTCATGACTTGACTCATTCAACTTGTATTAGGAGGGCAGGTAGTGACTCTTTGAAAAAAGCAAGCTAGCTAAACGTGGTGGAAATAAAGTGCTTTGTTTTGTAGTGATGGTCTCCATCTTTCTTAACTACTCTGCAAATATATGTAAAACTGTCTTCTTTTCCATTTCTGTAAGAGTTTGAGAAATTTAAACTATTTCATAACATACCTAAATTTGTTCCTCACTAGGTTTTGTGTTGTGACCAAAAAAGTACATTTCGAAAGTATACCACAAAGCTAGAGCACAATGCCAATACTGAAAAGTCAGTGTTGACACTGATGGTCATTCCATCATTGATCAAATGCCTCTCACCACCTGACCATCACAGCTGTGCCAGATGTAGTTCCAGAAAAAGATGCACTTTTTAACAGAAATTGTGCAAAATTTCAGGTTCCCCATCTCACTGGTTTTCTCAAAATAAATAAACAAACAAAATCTGAAAGGGTGAAGGTAGGGGTGCCAAACATAAATGAGTATATCAGAAATTCATATTAAGAAAATGAAAGGGAACACCATGACAAATTTTGGATATATTAACAGAAACATGGTATCATAGCTCTGCAACACACTGGCAACCCGTCCAGGGTGTACCCTGACACTCGCCCTACGTCAGCAAAAAGAAAGTCATGCTAACTGTTAAGAAAAAGCTTAACAGTTTAAATGTATTTGTCCAATGATTCCATGGTGTATTGAATAGATATGGACGCATGCACACACACAAACACAGAGGCACACACAATTTTCCAGCACGACATCCACTGAAATGAGTCGAGTTATTTTGGGTGTACAAGGGGAACAAAACATGACTGCATTTAGTTTCTGACTAAGAATACAATGGAAAGTCCAGGCATTAACAAATCACCTATTTCTGGGGATGGGACAAAACTGAAGTCACATGACTAACAATTATTCTAAAAACTCCAACCACTAGAGAAATAACTGTCCCTAATTTCAGCTTGGACCAAGGATGCCTATTTGATGTGCAGCAGCATTCATCCACACAAGCACACAAGGTACTAGACTTGACACAAAAGCATAATTTAGGCCAAAGCTTGACAGTGAAATACTGTTGCTGTCATGTGAAAATCTTTCCAGTTCTCTTGTTTCCACTATGGCTTGAGAAACTTGACCTGACCACTTCAGCTTGGGAAAGCATTTTCAACCCCATGACATAGACTTCAAAACAGGTAGTGGCCAAAACACAAGGCTGCAAGACTGCTGTTCTTAGTTCCTGTGACATTTTAGAAACCCAGGGTTTTCACCCGAAATATATTATCAAACTAAAAAAAGTTATGAAAGATTGCAAAGCATAAAAAAAAACCCCAACATTAAACCAACAACTTGCTTTCACTGTCACTGACACAGACACTGACAATAATGAGACATCAACATGAAACATGCTGCATTAACAACATTAATGCATGTGCTGCACTTTAAATAAGAAAACAGACAGAGATGCAAAAAACTGCACAAACACTGTAATGCAGTCCTGCAGCGTGTGCAGGAGAGGAGATGAAAGAAAATCGATACAGTGACTCTACGTACAGAGGTCGACCTCCAAGCGCAAAAGGTGCGGTAGTCTGGTAACAAGTCGAGCTCTGTCACCTCCTAAAACATCACACACAGCAAGAGAACGACACACAGAGAAAAGAAGATTGCTTTTCCTAATGCTGACACAGAAGAATCGGTAACGCACATAAATATAAGAAGCCATGGACACAAACACATGCTCTGAAAGTTCCTAACAGAAGCACTCACCAGATACCAAACGTAATGAAAACGGCTGAAAATCCTCATCTTCCCCAGATTATTGCACATGAATCAATATGAATGTGTGTTTGCCTGTTTCCTCAATAGGCCATCAAATTTTCATGATCTCAAAGTGTCCCTGTGAAGCATCTCAACAACAAAAGCCACCTGAACCACTGTGGCCTGTCTCTTCAGTAAACCTCACCACCTCGTCTCAGGAGGTTGTGTGACTTCCGTCACAGCCGCTGCTGCTGCTCCTCCTCCTCCTGAGGCCTCTAGCTTTAAGTGAAGGTCACCTGTGTGTCTCTGTGTGACTGCTAGGGTAAAATAATCAAGTGGACCACGCAGAGGAGCTTGAGCATCAAACATTTATAATGACTGCAGTTTAACACTCAGGGCACTCAGCTTTTCCCCTCACTCTCTCATCTCCCTTGTGTCTGTAACTAAAGTAGCCAATCTTGCAGACATGCTGAATATCTGTAGCATTTGACCTTTTAACATGAACTGCAAAAAAACCCAAACAACATTTAATGTAAATGCCTGCTGAGGGACTCACCATTTCTTACAGTAAGACCATTAGAACACTTAAAAAAAGCCACAGTTGTTGTAACCACAGTAAATTCTTATTTTTTCCTTTATGGGATAAGAGAACACTTTAGGTCAGCAGCCACCTCAAGCTTTCCTATAGCTACTGTGACATGCACTGAGGTCCCAATATTTACAAAGTAATGCACACAGGCATAGAGGTAACATCCCAAACACAGCCTCAGGACCCCCTGAGTACTGAAGGTTCCAACCACACACGATGGTAGGACAAACAACTGAGACAAAGGCAGTTACCAGTAGCAACAATTCAGTTTCTTTGCCAGATATCAAAACACATTTTCTGGCACATAATTCAAGCTAAGGAAGAAATCTCTTTTCAAGGCAAAGACTCAAGACCTTACCAGCTCCCCCAACATCTGTTTTAACTCCATAGTAAAAATGACTTAAAAAAAAAAAAAAAAAGTAATGGAAACACAAAGTGAAGCAGACCTGTGAAAGAATCATGTGGTGAAAGCCAGAGATACTTATGTTTCGTTACAAGGAGGCAGTGTAGGTTAGTGCACAACCTCAACTTCTTCTAACCTCAAGCCCATAGATCTGATTCCTGCAACATCAGCTCTTACAAGGGCATATGTTATTCAACCCAAACTTTAAGTCAAGCTTATATTTGATTTAATTACAGTGCCAGTCTAACATAATGGATATTTAATAAAGAAATACCACCTACTAAAGGTTTATGTGTAGATAAGCTCAGCAGTGACTCTTATCAGCATGCTTTACTTCCCAGAAGTTACTGCCTCATGTGCAGTAATGTATTATGTTGTCAAACAAGCTATTTTCTCACAAAAAAGGTTGTGAGCTGAAGCCTTGAGTCTGATAAAGGACATGTAAGCGTTCAGCATATATACACACGGTGCAGTCACTACAAACGAGAGGAGAAAGGAAAAGAAACACCGCTTACCTGCAGTGCAGCCTGGAGGGAGTAGAAGAGGAAGAAATGGGAAAAAAGAACAGAAGTATAAGAGAAGAAGAGACAGTTGGTTAGGAGTGTCTGTGTACAAACAGCTAGACAAGAGAGCAGAGTGGGTGCCAGACTGCATAAAAATAGCATCTAGATAAATTCAGGGAGGTGAAGTGGGGGATAGGTGCTCAAGGACAGGCGGAAGCTGGCACATGTACCACCAGTGACTGAGCAAAAGGGAGAAGGGACAACAGGACACACATACAAAAAAAAGGAGGAGACAGAGGGGACAAAAGGAAAGAACAATAAAAATGGATGTCAAATGAAAGACAGTTTAGAAGAAGCCTCATACACACACACAGACAGACTAAAACGAACGCCACTGACAAGCAGACAAATTAACAGGAGCCCAGCAAACAACAGCTGGGTAAGGATACTGGCATATGTTGTCTGGAGTTAATGATGCTGTGGGATGTACAATTAAAGTTAAGAGCAAATTTACCATCACCACATACTGTAATGTAACAACCCACATCCTGTCTAATCTTTTTTTCTGTAGACGGTTTTTACTCCTCTATCGGAAATGCTTTTAAATAAGGAAAATACTGAGATTTAAAGTTCAATTAAATAATTTAAAGTGAATATGAAAATTACGGCCCAGTGGGTAAACTGGTGATGGCAGGGGTGCTGGACAGAGACGCTGAAACCAAACCTTGTTTGTTTGGAAACGGGTTTCCGAAAGCTATTAATATTGCACAGGTGTGTAGCTTAGATGCTCCTCAGGGATCACTTTACACCTGAGGGTAGAGTACTACCTCCATTCATTCAAATGATGAACATATTTCTATAAATAAACAAGCACATAAAACATATGTCGCCAGGCGATCACAGGGCTCTATCGCTAAGTGTTTTTATAAATTTCCCAGAGGTGACTACATATGAATAAGAAATAAACATTTATTCTTATATATAGAACTTAACCTAAGAATAAGGGACCTGGGTGCTTTCATCCCGAGGGCTTTTCAGGCTGCTGCGCAGAGAAAATAAGTTGTGATTCATGCTTTTCATTCACATTTGTGCCGCTAATGATGTTATTCTGTGGACTGAAGGTTATTTTCATGAGCAAATGCTTTGAACATTTTTGTACAGAACTGAAGGGGGGAAAATAATAACATGTAACATATTGAGAGTGTGTCTGCACCTTTTGTTGGATGGTGGAGTGCTTCTGCTCCATGTCCCTCTTCTCTTTGGCAGCATCCACCACCAGCTGGTCCAACTGCAAGAGACAGCACAACCAATTAGCCAAGCTCATCAAACTAACTGGTGACAAGCGTTTCATTCAAAATCAGAATACACAAATTATTCAAATCTTATTCAAGGCAAAATATGTACGCTACTGAATTCTTTTTAATTTATCCTGCCATGCAGTTAAGGAGCGAATGATCCACTGCTGCCATATTAAACTGAAATGTTAATCTTTCAGCTACACCTAAAAGATGTATGTAAGCGTGCGTGCATTGATGATGCTTTCCATTTGACAGTAAAACTATTCTCCACAGGGCAGACTGAGAGAACACCTCCTCTAATCAAAATGGACCGTGCCATGAAGACTTTCTCATGTGTGAAATTGGATGGGAGATGATTGATTCTCCTTGTCCCTGTGAGTAACCAGCACATGTAGGGAGGAAAACAAAAAATCTTTTGAGCAGAGAAGAAAGGAAAAAAAAAAAATTTTTTTTTAAGAAAAAAAAAAAAGGGGGGGGGGGGGGCTTCAGTGAAGCTCTGGAGGTCATCGGGTGATGCCGAAAATATGCCAGTTTGCCTCGCAGCAGTGAAATTCCACTGTGTATGTCTTTATAGTCTGCTGCTGCAATGTGACCTAAATTGGCATCACCAGTTTCAAACCTCAAAAACAAAAGATTCAGTATGTGATTACAGGTCAATGATTTTGGGGCGGGGGGATGCATGTGAATGCGTGGTAAGCAGGGTTCAAAGCTTGATCAAGCAAACTTCTCCAGAGAGTTTCTGCAGTCTGGAGTAAATTTCTGTTTTATATGGTCTGTGGGGGTCGACACCATTTAAACAATTTTAAATGGCAATTCATACATTTTTCTTCTTTTCTTAAGGCACAAAATATGATTCTGATAATTAACATATGTGGTCTCTTTTACAAAATATACACAAACATCCTGCTATTAAACAGCTTCTGAGAAGGCCGACTTTGAGGGAGCCGGGTCTTTTGTTGTGCTTAGAGAGGAAATGGCTTAGAGGGGTGGATGGGCGAGCAGCAGGCTGATAACAGAGATGGGAAATGTTTTTTTCCCTGTTGCACTGTAACAACTAGTCCAGTCCCAGCTGCACTTCATGCCATCTATCAAGGCCTCTCTTTATTTTAAAAGATGGCTCTGTGTGTAGCCCTCCGTGTATGTTGTGAAAGTGACTCATATTGCCTTTAACATCTTATCTTCTTGCTGTGTAGCCCTCCCCACCCCCACTGACGATGTTAGCAGAGACAATCGCCTCAAATGTTTCATTGTGCTTCAGTTTGTCACTTACAGACGGCAGCGCCACAGTACTCCGATTAGATCACTCCTGACATGTAGCCGCAATGGCAACCTCTGTGATTCATGGAAAAGATATGAAACATCCTTTTGAATGAACATTAAGCTCGCATGTGTTTAATCCTGAGGCTCTGTGTCACAGAAAGATACAGTTGGCGATACATTTATATCTAGAAGCAGCACATTTGAATCACTGCAAGCTGTCACTCAAAGCCAATCAAAAGAGATCAGCAATAATAATTCAAATCTAACAAATCAAGTGATCTGGATAATTCATTTCACTGCCCTGCTGTCAGTCCTTCTGTGAAATTTTACTTCACTTAATAAACAACTGCCTACACACCAGCACAGGAACACATTTTCAAACAATCACATGAAAAGTATTTTAAAAGTATTTGGTTTTCTATGTCTGACTCTAGTTCATCTTCCTCTTTTTCATCATATACATTTCTAGAAGTAACCACGTAACTGGTGAGATTACCCTGCATCAAAGCTCCCTCTACTGCTTTTACAACAGGTCAGGCTTTAATCATCAACACTTAAATCATTTCTTCACACCAATCAGAATTATTAAATTGAATAGTTTCTGACTGGTATTCCCACTCTTGATCATCTTCTCATAGTTTACAAGCTTCGAGTCATACTACCAGACCTGTTGGCAGCTCCTCCACACCTCCCTGCACAGCCTCTCCACCTTCTTCAGCTTCATGATGGAGAGAAGAAAAGGTATAATGCGCAGTCCTCTTGTCGCTGCTTTCCTTAGCACGGCCTTTGATGTTCCTCTTCTTTTGGTTTGTGCTGCCCCAAATTCAGCGCGACAGGCTTGTAATCCACAGCACAGTTAAACTCTACTTGTTCATCCACTTCAAACCAACCCTCTGTCTCTTTTCCCCCCTCCCTCTTCAGGGTCTAATTTCTAAGACAGTCTTTTTCAGTTTGCTCTCTTTTTCCCTTTCCTCACACAAGACTTGCTTCTCTCTCCTTCGGTCTGTTGAGTCCATGCCTTTCTGTGCTTCCTCAGTCACTTTTAGCTTTGAGAAGATTACACTCTGCCTCTTATCCCTTCCTAAAATCTGATTTTCAAAGTGGGTCCGGTCTTCCTTGCTTCGCTCTCTCTTCTTCTTTTCTGTCAATGAGATGTTTCCGACTTCAGAGTACAAGGGCTAGAAACCAAACTCTTCTCTCCAACCCAATTTAGCGCTGCTTAATGGGCTCCTCAGATGCTGCTGTCAAAAAGTTTTTCTTTGCTTCTCCTGGCAAACGCCTTTCTTCTTTGGTGTTGTACACATTTTTGCCAACAACTGTCCCGCCATTCATGTGTTCTACTGCTTCAGCGTCCAAGCAAACAGCTTATATTCTACACCTCTGAGCATCATATCCTTACTTCTTTCACTCAGCTGACTGTCAACCCTGTGAGTCCAACTGTGGGAAAACCCTTTTCAGGCCGACTACTTTCTTCCTCATTCCTGCTTAATGCAACAACAGCTTTACTGTAATTATAATCAAGTAACATTCAGGGTCAGAGGGAAGGCTTTGTTTATCAGAGGATGCACACACACAGCTAAAAATTCAGTTGACGAAAAGACTGGAGTACACACAAACCCAAACATATACACTGACGAGATAGAAACACAAACATACAGGCAGTTGGGCAGCTGCCTGTATTTTCACAGTCATTTCCAGAAATACTAGCCTCTCACACACTCAAGCTAAAATGAAAGCCAACAACCAAGTAGATGAGTAGATAACAATGTGTAGGGAGGAGTTTCAGTGTAAAGTTTTCCAATATTCTTCCAAAAAGACTGATTGAAAAGGGAGGGACAGAAAACCGGTTTCTTTATGCAACAGTTTCACTTTAGCACTAATCACAAGCCCAGTTCTGTAATATTACCAGGGAGGAATGTGTGCAAATGCAGGACCACATACGCAACAACTATGAAGCCCTGAAAAATAACACAAATATTATTCTTCCCTTCATAATATAAAGTGTTTACTCTTTACAGCGCACTGTTATGTAAACTTGGCAAACAATTATTCTGCTGCTCCTCTAAAAATAATACCATGAGTTTACGGTATCTTCCAACAAATCTAAAAGGCGTGGCTGACCAATCACCAGGACAGTGTATTCATTTTATGCAAAGTACCACACTTGAAAAAATAAAACGAAGCATGAAACAAAATACCAGTGGTCTGTATGTAAGCTACACAAACTGAAGCAACAACAGCAGACAGTAGTAGTTAGCTATATTTAAATAAAAATATGACCACCTTTTCAAATGTCTGTGTTGAATTTTTGAATTTACATGGCCATGAGTTTGGATCCACCAATGTCTGAAAGTCCTGAAAGAATTTTATATCTATATACAGACCCAACACTAATTAACTATGCATGCATCTGTGTACAGAGTAGCCCGTACCTGCCCTCCCAGCTGTTTCATAAGAGGCTGCAGTTCACTGAAGAGGTCATAACCTTGGTGGAAGAATGTCAGGTGGGCGTACATGAAGGACAGCATCTATGAAGAAGACAGTGTTTCTCAGAACAGCTAAGAGGAAGAAAGGTATTTCCATCTCCATTCATCAAATTAAAAAAAAAAAAAAAATCCCAACTGGCCATCACAGATTTGTCTTTCCAGTGGAAAGACATCATTCTTAATAGGAAGTATGCAAAATTTCCCTACTGCAAAAGGTCCTTTAAAAACTAAGGGATAGAGATGAGGTGTTTTTAGACAGTTTTCAACCATCACTTTTTAACCATTTCCTCCTTGGATGTCAATTAGGGGTAACACTTGTTTCTGTTTTCTGAACTGAGTGCTTTCTGTCATATTTCAGGCCTCCTTCCAGAACAAAATGACTGGATGTGCATCAGAAGTTAGTGAGGGTGATTTCTGCCTATACAGCTTACTAGGGCTGGAAAAAAAACCCAGAACCTATTCCAATGGTCGTCAAACCACATCTTTATTGGTATATATTGCGGTGTCAAAACTCATCATTAAGGGTGCAGGGAAGGTCGTCAAATGTCATCTTTATGGTGGAAAACGTTAAAGGTGGGATTTTAAAATTCCATTATCTAGAAAACTACTTGCTCTTTAGAGCAGTCCAAATCAGGTGAATCGTTTCACTGATATTAAAGCCGACACAAAAGGGAAAATAAACCCCCACACACTTTCATCCCTCTTCAGTGTGATATTCCCCAAGTGTGACGGCATCTACCAAATCCAAGTTAACTTTTTTAGAAACAGCAACTTTCTGTTGACATTACATCCAATATTTGTGATTGTGTTCGCTCTCATTTTCCCAATATGAAATTTTAAAATACTCATATTGGAATTTTTTCAGGAAAATCTGAGATCGTCAGGTGGGAGGTATCTGATAAACTGAGACTGAATGACTCAAAATGGAAAAGGTCATTTTATGTGGATAGAAGTATACTTACTGATTTCAGGATTTCCGATCTTCTCTTAGACTGTAGCACGTTTATCTGAAGGTTCATAAAAGCAAAACAGTGAGAAGTAGGAATAAGTATGAGACAGGCAGCAACAAAATCTGGGGCAATGTGATATCTGACAGAAAAATGCACAGAGAGAGAGTAAAACGTGGAGTTGGTAAGTGGGAAAAAAAAGACTTAAAGAGCATAAGACAGAACGGAAAATGAGATGAGCTGCTGGAGATGAAACAAAAAGAACTGCTTGAGAAAAATCTAAATCAAAGAAAGCTGACAAGCGTGAAATGACTAGTACTGAGGTTGGATAAAATTGCACCATCTCCCTAAGCATGAATAGATGCCGTTTCATTATACCAGCACCAGGGGGAGCTCTGTGCCTCAAGTTAAAGGCTGGGGTTGAAGCCTGTCTCACTTATTATCCTCGCTTCATAGCCTGCTGTCTCTCTGTCTCCTTCTGTGTGTGAATGTTTGTGAAGAAGGCTCTGCCATTTGTCCAGACTAATTACCCCTGTCCTCATCTGGCCTTGGAGATTTTCTTAGGTTAATGCTGCTGAGCAGGGATATGTTATGGTGGATTGTAAAAACAGATGGTAGTACTTCGCTGTTTCATGTTACTATCAATGATTGCTGTGTGACAGCAGAGTCACTGACTGGGTGTGGTAACACATTTAGCTAGTGGGGAAGGAAGGGCAGCTGAATTAATCCCACACTTCGCTTCGTACTTCTGAATTAACCTAAGTCCAGTAGTTCCTTTTTTTTTTTTTTTTTTTTTTTGTGGTGAAAGCAGGGTCACTACACTTCAATTATTCTACCCTGGAGAATAAAAGTAAAGGAAATGTCTTTTATGGTCAGCAGTAATTTCATGGCTGCAGGTTGCAAGGCAATTTTCTCAAGCAACTCTAACCACACTTGTGTTTATACACAGATGTTAACTCCCATCCTTGGGAGGAAGCTTATTTTTCCATCTCTAAGCCACAACAGTTGATGCATCATGAGTTTAACAAGCCCCCTCCTTCTCGATTACAGTCAATTAGTAGTTTTGACCAGAGCAGCACCTCTAAACGATGGTTATTTAACTCGCAGTGTGCAATATGGTGTCAACAATACAGCCACAAGCAAACTATCCCAGTAGCCAGTTGGCAGTTGGTCGTCACTTGTGGCAATTGCAGACTTGTGGGAATGTAATGTTTGTCACGACTGAGGCGGGCAAAATTTCAGGTTAAGTTTTACAGACAAGAAACTCTCACTTATCTCTAATAGTGGCTAAAATACTGTCAGCTGCCAGCGCTACCCCTCAGCCTCCTAGCAGTAGACTCTTTAGGTGGCACGAACTCCCTGAAAATTTCAGTAGATCTTGATGGGGCGCGTATGACCAGGAATAAGAAATGCTAAAATCATAATAAATATAAAGCACTGAGAATACTGTCACTTTCTGTGATTGGCATTATTATGGTAAGAACTAACTCGTCTGAGAATCTGAACATCCTAGGTCACATCATTAACGTTATCGCGTTCACAAATTGGAAAGTCGGCTGCCTGCCCGGCAGGGTGACAATACTCCAGCCACCTTTTTTAGGCTGAGAGGTAAAAAGTGCTTCTGCTTATTTTGTGTTGAGTGTAAATTTTAGCCACTATTTTAATGCCGTGAAAACAACACAAGAGGTAACAATGAGAGGGGAAGTCAGATACCCCTATTATTTGTTTTCCAGCACAAGATATTTTAGAGTTAGAGTATCAGCAGACTTCACCAACAATCAGGCAGTCCCTGAAGTTTAATATTTTATGCTCCAGCTCTACGTGGCACAACATAGTAAAAGAGACATGCTTCATTCTTAAAATGTCGTGAATTCAAGTCTTGCTTACAACCTCACTCATATATTTTCCTTCTCCCTCTACCATCTTGCATGTCACTATAAACTGTGTACTGTATAATCAAGCAGAAATGCCACAAAAACAATCTAAAAAGAACAAAAAAAAAAAAAAAGAGGAAAAAAACATTAAAAACTGTCTCAAATGTTTCCTGCAAGCACAGCTGCAGAAGTTAGGCTTTAAAGTGCTGACAGCACTGCCCAAATGTGAAACTTTAAAGGAGACCCATTTAAAAATCAGCTGAGCTAGCTGCTAGCTTATAGATTTCCTATAAGCATACTAAAAGGCCAGATAAAACCTAAACTCATTTCTCACAGCCAGGACTCATTTTATGAGAGCATGATTATGCAGTGGGCCACTGGAGCAGAGTGCCAAACCTATATTAAAACCTCCATTTTGGTTTCAATTCACCATCTAATTTGCTCAAGAAGTGAATGGTGCTTGTACAGCATTGTCTGTTCTTTGGGAAGGAGATTCAATAACAGGGCTGCCAGCTGCCTTATCAGAAACCACAAAGCATTCATCAGCACTGCTGTGGCTGAGAGGAGACCAAGAGCACAGCTGATGTATTCAACAGCACCAGAGCACTGTGTAAGGTCAGAGTAGAAAATATTTAAGTTGCTTTGACAGAAAAAAGCCCAACAGACAGAGAATCAGAAAGAAAATGAACAAAAGGAGATGGTGCGGTACTGATTTAAAAACTAATTTTGAAACCTGAAAAACTTTTCCCACTAAAACAGATAATTAAACCTCTTTGTCTGTACTTTTTTTTTTTTTTTTTTGAGTTCACTTTGGTTAAAAGTGAATCAAACACAGCAGTGGCTCATTCCTTCCTGTGCCACGACAGCATTTGCAAACTAATGCAGAGTAACAAGTTCTGATCCAAATACACGCCAGAGAGATTCTGAGCATGACAGCATGCAGCTCAGCTTTTCTTAAGATCCTGTCTTCAAAGCTGAACGTCAGCAATTTGTTGCTATATATAAACATAGTCTAACTGAAAACTGCCTCAGTTTCAAGTCCAAATTGTACTGTAAGAGCAATCTCTCCAAAATAGCACAGCATTTCTTTTATAGACTGTCTTAAGCGCAAGTATAAAAACCTGTTACTGCTACTTAAAATGTAAAGTAGGTCAAAATTCAGTGCAGCAAAACAAACTTGTCTGTCTTGTGATACTGTCATTTAAAATCCAGCAGACTGCACCTGTAAGACATAGTCGAGGACAATGTGCCGGAAGCACTTGCGTGTGGCAGTGAGGATGTTGGTGGCCTCCTCCACCTCGTGCTGCTTGTTACGGGGAGCCTGAGCATTCTTGATCAGTGCTGCCTCCTTTTCCTCGCTCACTTTGTCAAATTGCTTCTTGGCTTCTTTGAACTTACGCAGGTCACTTCAGAGGAAGAGAGGAAAAGAGGTTTGTTAGTATAAAAACAATAACTTATGTCCTTGTTATATAAGGCACTTTCAATTGTGTGTGATTAAGTTTAGAAAAGGGATGTGGAAATTAAGGCTTTTCCATTAGCTTACTCAGCGACAGTGTGAAAAACTATAATAATCATGACAAGTTCCGCAACTGCTACTAATCTTGTTACCCGATTAGGACTGAACTGCACCAGAATAATGCCAAAGGAGCTCAGTAGTGTCAGAACTCAAGAGACATGAGTACTAATGTCACATTTTCAGACTATAAACTTGTGAAAGAGGAAAGCTCGCACTGAAAGATTGAATTCTTACAATAATTTAGGGACAAATTTTAATGGGTTTACCCAGAGTCTGGGACTTCAATCATTTAACACACTTCTCTTTGCTTTTAACAGTATAAAAGTTAAAGTACGTAGTTACAGGAAGCAAAGGAATCTCTGAATGAGTATGAGGGTGGTCAGGCAACAGGAACATGCCAATCTTGCTTGCCTGGGAATACGAGGAGGTTAAAAACAAAGGCAAACTACTTGACCTGGTTCTTCTCAAAGTCCTCAAACTATGTGCCCCACACTTAGTATTTGAAGCCATTTTCCTGAGTGTTGCTGATGTGGGTGTTTAGTCCTGGTGTGCTGGGGGCAAAAACTGCTAATCCTTATAATGAAATAAGTCAGAGCTGCAACTGCTTCCTGGATTTCTGAGCTGTATTAGAAGGCTGAAATGGGAAACAAAAATACTATCTTATACAATTTAGTGATGGTGCTGTCTCCATCATCCTGCAGTGTTTTTTTCTCTACTGTGCAAATGCACGTATTTTGTGTTTGAAGTTGTGAAACGTAAATTTGATATACTCAGAGTGATAACGAGTTTTATTCGTCATTGGTTAATTAATACTCACTCTTTGACAAAGGTTTGAAGCTGCGTCTTGATTGATCTCTGGGCCTGATCAAACAATATCTGTGAAAAAAGAAAGACTGAGTGACTGCTCCATCCAATTGGAAGAAAACGTTTCTCTCTAATCAGATGAATAATTCAAGAATAAACTTTATTATCTTCTTAAAGGATGTAACAAAAAAAAAAAAAAACTGAAAAATACATTCTCCTTTCAAGCTACAGTGTGATTTCCAAGTCAGTTTTTGGCATCTGTCTAGGAGGACGTTTGTTAACATCACAGGGTGCAATTAAGCAGCTAAATTTACACAAACATGCTGACTTTGTAAACTCCCCTCATAAAGACATAAACACGAGAAATGACGTTATTCGCTTATTCTCGCTTATGAGTCATACCCTCATTAACCTGCATCCTTCCTTAAAAACGAGCTGAACCAAGCAAAAAAAAAAAAAGCCAGAGGAACACTTTAAATAGGGCTTCGGTGCAATTTTGTAGTCAGACAAGACAATATGAGCAGTGTGGCCTGGAGAGGCCATCACTGACAAACAGATTGAGCACTGTGTTTGAGCAGATCATGTGCTGAATAATCGCTGAGTGGCAAAAACCTATCTGACAGTCAGCTGATGTGACCACTCCTCTGATGAGTAACATTCTCAGGCCTGCACGCTGGGTCCTTGAGGCTGTTAGGAGACTAATCTAGAAACCTAATAAAAAGGAAGATACTCTTGTTGAGTCAAAGCTACCCATCCTGCAGCCCTTTTTGTTTTAGTTAATAAGATTTATCTAAGTTAATATCCCATCTTTACTAACTTGTACTAAACTTCCTGGAATTGAGGTCTGGCCTGAACGCAGAACTAAAACTGTCTGCAGAAGCCAGTGAAACTGAACAAACACCTCATACATTGGTTTATGTTGCAACCAAAAAATGCAAAGCCTTTAAAAACAGATAAGAAATATTACTATTCAACCATAAAGATTCTATTTCGAGTAGCAATAACACTGATTTTACACCACCAAAGATCAAAAACAATTACAGTGTAACACTAATGGCTGGAAACTCACTGTGGACATTTTAGACAGAGGTAGTGGAGATAAGACTTGACAAAGGGAAGCTCTACATTCCCTGTAGAGAAAGAGCCTCTAGCTCACTCGGTGCCTCCATTCTGCATCTGAGACAGTCTTAATGAGAAGCCCAACAGAGTAAAGTTGCACATCCATGTTCAAATGTCACTTTATTGCCAACCAGAGACTGATAAGTAAGAAGTTTAAGAAGGAAAGGAACATAATTAAATCTGTCCTACTGGGCCTTTTCAAGTGTTTGACCAGAAGGAATAAGGCATCATGTTTGTTTATTATAGGAGATCTAGTGGTTCAAAGATGGGTGCATTAGAATAGCATGCAATAAATATTTTATGGCCAACATAACATGACTGAAACTCTTCTTGTATTCCAGCTGTCTACAGGATGATAACTTCATTAAAAAAAAAAAAAAGCTTTACTCCAGTAATGCATGATTTATTCCAACAGATGGATTCCAGTGCACATAGAGACAGCCTTGCTTATAATACTATAATACTACCATCTCTCCAGGACCTGTACACCTCCAGGACACTGGGGTGTGCAGGTCGGATCACAGCCGACCACTCTCACCCTGGGCACAGACTTTTTGACCCTCTCCCCTCAGGCAGGAGGCTACGGTCCATACGGACCAGAACCTCCCGCCATAAGAACAGTTTCTTCCCCTCTGCTGTTGGACTCATGAACAATTACCCTAAGACTGTTACCACCACCCTCCACAAACGCTGATGACCCTATGTCTATGCACCTGTCTGACTGCACTGATGTACATATTAGTGGAATATAGTCTACATTCTTTTATCTTTTAATTAGTCTCTGCACTGTATATTTTGTAATTTTGTAATTTTGTAATTTTGTAATATTGTGCTATAGTTATAGCTTTAATATCTCTGTATATTTGCAATTTGTATACTTGTATATTGTCTTATAGTTTTTATACTTATTTGTTTTTTTTTCCTGTAAGCACGAAGTACCGCAGCAATTTCCTAATGCTGTGAACCTGTTCACCCATATGGCAATAAAACCTTCTGATTCTGATTCTGATTCTGATTCTGATGGACTATTTGGCTTCAGAAATTAATATTTTTTGTAACAAAAGACAAGAAATCCCAAAAGTTTTTATGACTAAAAATTGTTGCGATGAGGAAAAACAAAATTGAATTTATTGCAGCTGACCCAAAGAGCTTTCTTTAAAACCAGTTTACAGAGGGCAGTGTTTCTGGTATGTTTTCAGCAAACCCTACTTCGCATGTTTTACAGTAATATGAAATCACCCCCCCACCCCCCGGAAGCTGCTTATTATAGCTACTTTCTTCACATCCAGCCACCAAGGTTCAATTCTGGGCTAAGCTTTTAAAAATGTGATCACGGGACATTTTCTGTTTTTCTTTCTCAAACTGCTCTCTTTCTCATCAGTATAAGGGTTTTTGTTTTTTTTTTTTTGGTTTTTAAGACAATCTTGATTTTGTAGCCACTCAGAGGGGAAAAAAAGACAACACATCCAGTTTTAGTCAGCAGTGACAGCATACCGTGTGATAGTTGATCATCTCCTGCAGACTCTCTGCAAACTTTGTGAGACTGGACTGTGAAAAGAAGGAGGGGGACAGCCATGAAGGCAGGCAAAGAGACAATGTAGGAATATAGCAACAAAATGTACAACAGCACAAAGTCAAATATAACTAGATTAAAACAATTAGTGTGAAGTGCCTGCTAAACCACAGCTGCAGGGACAAACGCTCTTCAGGTATGACAGAGAGGAAACCCTGGTGTTTTTGAAGCAACAATAGCACTTTGGGAAAGAATTCTTTTGGCTAAGTTACATGCAGTGGCTCAACTTCAAACCTAAAGGGAGAGGCAGCGAACAAAATACACAAAGGCAGAGAGGAAGTGCTTGCCTATAAGAGAACAAAACAAAACATCTGACCTCTGGAAAACCCAGTGGACAGTGGAAGGTTTTGGTAGCCCTCATTTTTTAAACTTGTATAAATGTCACCATGGATGAAGAGTGAAACCAAGTTAATGTAAGTAAACAAAGAATTAAAGGCTTCTTCACATTTGGGGACTATCATGAAGACATTAATGGTTTTATACCACATGTGATGTTTAATTTACTAAGACGTAGAGTTTATCAAAGTTTTATTAGATATTAAAGGAGGCCTGTGACAACACAAGCAAGAGAAGAAACAAAAGAATGCATTAAAACATTTTCTGCAGTTAACATCAAGCAAGATGATATTTTCACTTTCATTTACCTCAATGACCTCATCTTTGGCAGACTGCTGTGCAAGCTCCCGGATCCCATTAACAAACTGCTTGTTGGCTGCGTTGTAGGCTTTTCCAGCATCAATCATCCCAATACACAATTTCACCAACTAGACAGGAAAATCACGGGGATAACAGAGAAGAAACACATTAATAGAAGATAACACTTGAGTGAACAGAAACTAGAAACAGTGCTAGTGATTTCTTCGGGGCATTGTCTCTTATTAATCACAGTTTGCTTCTGAAAATAGTTTTGGGATTTTTTTTAGTGGAATCTGGAAATGGAGAGAAAAGGACCAAAACTAAAATATAAGATGCTCAGTGCTTACTCAGTTTATTGGTAATTAACAACAGCCACTTTTTTCCCTTCTGACTCATTGAGGGCAAAGATAATTCCAGGTTATGTAAACTCCCAACAAATTCTGGCCGTTCTCCATCCACTCCCACGCAGCTGATGACAGAGCTTGAATGTGCATCTCCAGCCAAAGCAGCTAAACAACATGTGAAGAAAAAGCTCATTTTAAGCAGCTTCCTTCAACAATTAAAGGTTAATACGCTAATCAAATAAAAACTGACTGACCCTGCTACAAAACAATCTGACATGTTGAATTTTGCAGTATAAAGCTACCAAATTGTAAGTGAAATTTGAGACCGAAAGGGAACGACAGCCCCGCTGAGTGGGAGCCGATGCTCGGCTGTTTTGGATTTGTAATAATTGGGGGGTGTGGGGGGGGGGGGGGGGGGGGGGGGGGGGGGGGTGTCAAAGTGCTGTTGTAGTAAAGTGTGTGAAGCTTGATATTGTGAAGCAGCTTGTACAGTATGCATCTATGACAGCGGTTCCCAAAGTCAAGAGTGCTGTGGCCCATGGAGCCTCTGGTCATCCGATAGCGCCGGCCTATGAAATTTTCCAGGCTAGAAGCTTGTCTTCACTTTTATCAAAATACAAGAAAGTGATGCATTTCCTTGAAAATTTGATTAAAAAAACATCCCCATTAGCTACAGCAATGCAGCAGCTATTCTTCCTGGGGTCTCCAAATCTTCACATTATAACAGTACATTCTAAACACACACAACATACGCTTACCACAAAAATGTAAAGTGCTAATGCTAATGTGACCCACTTGCCACTGGGACACAAACTTCAATACAAGAGCAGTAAATTTAGGTCAGAGTAATGAGTAATATCACAAACTAACAACCTACTATTACCAGTTTTAATGCACTTTTTATATACATAAATACATTTATATAATTACCGTATTTTCCGGAGTATAAGTCGCACTTTTTTTCATAGTTTGGCTGGGGGTGCGACCTATACTCCGGAGCGACGTATATGTGACATTTATAACACATGAACCAAAATACTCCAGCCACTTGACATCTCCGTGAACTGCAGCTTTAAGGCAGTCTTGCGTAACCTGTGGGCGCAGTGGATGGTGGATGGAGAGCACAGCTTAACGGCAACTGGGAGAATGCGCCACCCAACTTTCCTGGAAGTCATTGGATGGATCAAGAAAACATGGGCTTCAGTGACAAACCATCCTGTTGGGATTCAGAAAGGCTGGAATAATTGGAACTGCAGCTGACGATGAGTCTGACTAACGCGACACAGAAGAGGAAGCGGCGCTTCGTCTACGGAGTGTACGGAATTGTTTAGAAGTGACACCGAGGATGAAGAATTCAATGGATTGATGGTTTGATTAACTTGTTAGTATGTTCTTTATGCTATGGTTATCTGAATAACTTAAAGTTACGTTAACATACTGTAGCGATTCTCTTAGTTAGAGAGCGTGTTGATGTTGTGGGATTTCGGACTGTTCGGGAGGTTCGTGAAGGCAGCATGGAGAGAGAGAAAAAGACCGAGAGCTTGCCTGTGTGTGTGTGTTGCTGTTCCGCTGTTGTAGTTGTGGTTGGCGTGGCTGTGGCCTACAGCAGCCGTTTTTCTGTTAATAAAGACGACCTTTGTTGTGAATATCGCCGACTTTGGAAGTGTGTTTACAACGTTACAATACCGAACACGTGTTCGTTGTGTGTCATGTAGCTGAATGTGCTACGTTAGCATAACGTAGGTGTAACCGTGTTCGTCCTGTTCTTTAATCCATTATTATTTTAAATTGCCGTTCAAGATGGAATTTCTGCTCTGGGTCTCGGATTCTATCAACCCCTCCCCCAAAAAAAGTGCGACTTATAGTCCAGTGCGACCTATATATGTTTTTTCTTCTTTATTATGCATTTTTTGGCTGGTGCGACCTATACTCCGGAGCGACGTATAGTCCGAAAAATACGGTACATGACTATGCATACTTGTGAGTAATTTCAAACTGTTTCTGTTATTACGGTGCCCCCCCCCCCCCCAGTACCGCTGCAGCCCACACTTTGGGCCACAGATTCATTTATCTATGGTGTGAATCTGAATATTCTACATCACCGTTTTTGAGTTACACGATTTTCAGAAAACGTGAAGTGTGATTCGAACTTGTCAGAGATTTTTAGTACATGCATCTATGTGTGAATTTGAACGTCCTAGTTGAGATTGTTCGAGTTAATATATTCATGAGGGCAGTTTCTAAATATGCATACTTTGCATATTGTCATTTAATATTTTTTTCCTCCATCCCAAACGTATAACTGTCTCAGCAGCAAGGATAAGAAAGCAGGAGACAGTTTAAAAGTTTTCCAAAACATTAGCAAAGGAGCACCTATCAAATGTGTGAAAAGACAAGGTGGTCAACACCTTCACCTGAGCGCACTCACATATGGTAACGCCCATTACTAACAACCACGTGTCATTTCCTTTGGATTTGAATAAAACATTTTATCTTCAAATATGATTACCTAAAACTACCTCTGCCCTGCCGTATGTTCTGTCAGATGCAGATATGTTAGCTTTTGTATTCTTGTTGTTGTTTGTGTGGTCAGTAAATAATTTCTTGTAGTTCTGGAATGCTTCTGGTAGACATGCTTTATTTATTTTTCTCTTGTTTAATTTTCAAAATAAAAATAATAAAAAAATAGACTGTGAATACTGATGAAGAAAGCAACCGTTTCAAAGAAACAAAGCCACAGTAACACCATCCATGAGACACCAGTATGTGGATGCAGTCTCCACTCCACTGTTTCAAATAAGATGTATATGTGCAAATTTAATAGTCACACTGTTCACTGTCAATTCAGTTTTGATTGTGTATGTACTGGTAATGCACGTAGGAAGTTTTAAGAAAAGGTTGCACTCTAGTGTCTTTAAGGACAACTTCACTCCACCCAAGTCAACACATACACACTCAGACACACACACTATCACAGCCAAACTCACGCAAACACACCCACTCTCTGGCTGTTCCTTCCTCCCCACAGTAAGAGGGGAAGTGAGGCTGGGGCTGAGTCACAGAGGTGGAGTGAGGAGGTGGGTGGGACTCTGTAAGACTGAGTCAAGGAACAATGAATTTGGTTCTTCTAATTTTAAGGTCTCACTCTCAGCTAGTGCACAACTCTGTGGGGGCAACTGGCATCAAGACAGAGTACAACTGCTGTCAAAGTATCCTTTGGCAAGATACTGAACCGAGTTGCTCCCAATGCATCCATCCGTGTCTGCGTGTGCGCATGTGTGTATTTTAGAAAAAGTGTTTAGGCATAGACAAAAGTGTTGTAATGAAACTTGCAGTAGGAAGCGCTTTGAGTCCTCAACTTGAGTAGAAAGGTATTTTATAAGTACTCGTCCATTTAACAGTGTTCTTAGAGCCAGTATCCCTGATTTTGTTTGTTCACTATTAGTTGTGATATGGATTTTAGATGAGATTATCCAGGCCTACTACAAAAACTGGACACCAACAACAACACAAATCATTAAACTTGTTTTTCATCATCATTTGGCTGCCCAAAAAATGATCAAATCACTCATCATAGGCACGGACACGCGCTCATGATTTTTCAAATGTATGATTGTGGTCAATTAAACATGGCAGCTAAAATAAAACACAATAAAATGTTTCTTGGCACAGATATAGATACTTGATCTGGTGCAAGTAAACCATCACTTTGTTGGCAGTGTAACGGGTGTGTTTGCTCATCTGCTTTTGTTCAGTCTTGCTCAAAATACCAGGGAGCATTAGTGAGAACAAGTGCACCATTACAGGACAGCCTCTGTAGCTGCTGGCTCACACAGTAGAGAAAACGAACAATTAAACAGTGTTTTTCATGGGTGGTACTCACTTTGTCAAGCTTGGATTCCAACTCGCACACATCCCCCTCCACTTCCTCTATGGTGGCTCTGTGAGGACAGAAAACACAAAGGTTTGATATCAAGCCCAACCACGACTAAATACTTCACTTATATTCAGATGCGTGAACTGTGAAACAGACAGAAGATGTATTGCAGGGGCATCCTGCTGGAACGCACATACACCCTTCATCTTCATCCCTTTATCACAGTTTCCCTTGCTACCCTCCTATGTTTACTGTACACAGAGCAGCTGGGTAAATTACTGCTCCACATTATGGTACTTATGCTGATCTTAATTGAAAAGGAAGGAATATACTGCATGCAAATTAAGCACCAAAATTAATAAGAGCCATGCAGCTTCATCTTTTTTTTTTTTAAATCACATGTTGCTTATGCTACACAAAGTAGGTCAAATATTTGCCTCTTACTTCAACATCTTGATCATTTTCAGACACAAGAACTTCATTTAATTATAGCAGTTCACTTCCAGCAACATTCCCATATTCCATAATTGCAGTTTCTGAAAATTACAATTGTAGTAAATGACATTATACTCCCTTAGAGTACTGACAACCACGTGCAGACACACACACAGACATACACAGACACACACAGGTCTAGAAGCAGACAAACTGAGAGCTGCCATTTTGGGTCATGCCGCAGGCCTGAAATCAGGTCTGGCATCCTGCCCTTTAAAACGTGACACAGGCACAGCTTGGTTCTCCACAGGATCAACAGCCTACGAGCTTTAGGATACCACAACAGAGGGAGAAGAATATCAAATACGTCATCCCAGCACAGATTTTGTGGATTAATCTCCCCTTGATGTTAATGTATGCAATTTACTTTAATGCAGGATAGGCAGAACGCTCGAGTATTTTTTTTTCTAATATTGCATTTATCTATACTCAGTCTGCAGTAAAGAAATAATAAGTAGCACAAATGCCAACACTTAATAAGTTTATACGGATTTATAGCTACATTAGTCTCACACATGTATCTGTAGAAAAGCAGCAAGGTCTTTAACTAAGGTGCAGCTAAACACCATCACCAAACAGCTTGTGTTGAATACCCTTTTAAGAAGTAGGCACTGGACACAAAATGATTATATATAAGCCCACAAATCACTGAAAAAATACATTTAAAACAGGAGACAACCTACTAAATTATTATATTAGTGAAAGAGAAAAGGAAGACACTATCTGTTGACTTTGGTGGCACAGCATGAATACTTAATGAGTATTATTTTTGCCCCGCTGTTTAGTCATGTATCATTAGTTATGCAGTACAGCTCAGATGTGGCAATTAGATAATGCATGTTTCACATTTATAACCATTTAGCAGTAATAATCAACAGAAAGTCAGGTTTATTTTATAGAGAACAGTAGCACTAAAATGATTTACATCTACTAAGAAAACAGGACGTTTCTTGTCAGAGAAATTATCTAGATTTCAAGCCTATTAGCCAGTTGCCCTTAGCATAAAATCACTGAAGATAAGAACAACAGTTTTCTAGGCAACAGTATTCTAGGCAGCACAGTGGCGTGGTGGTTAGCACTGCTGCCTCACAGCTAGAATAACATCTAGAAGGTCTCGGTTTGATTCCACCTTTGCATGTTCTCCCCGTGTCTGCACAGGTTTACTCCGGGCACTCCGGTTTCCTCCCAGAGTCCAAAGACATGAAGTTACCGGGGTTAGGTTAATTGGTCACTCTAAATTGCCCATAGGTGTGAATGGTTGTCTGTCTCTCTGTGTTGGCCCTGCGACAGGCTGGCGACCTGCACAGGGTGTACCCTGCCTCTCGCCCTATGCCCCCCCCAAACCCCCTGCAGCTGTTTGTTCTGCCATATGGCATCAAACTAAGTCGTGGACATCTGGTTACTGTCAGGAAGCTTTCAACAAGTGATGCTTGGATGCACATACTGAATTGTGGGTACTGTAAAGGGCACCTGTATCATTTTATTTTACTGTTATTTATATAATCCAGTCCTCCTCTTGTATATAAAAGGTTTGTTTTTGCTTTTTTGTTTGTTTTTTAAAGCAGCATGCATAGACGCAACAGTCCCTTGATTCCTTTTCTAATCATTAAAAATAAAAAACAATTTAAAGTAAAAGGTCTAATCAGAATATCATGCAAGAGCAGCAAATCCATCACTCAGTAACTTGAACTCTGGAAATGCCAAAATCAAATCAAAACAGCCATATGCCTTATTCAGCCAAATATTCAAAGTATCTGCCACTTAGAAAGTATTTTGCTTTACAGAATGTATTGCAAAGGTAATCTCATATACTTTGAAAAAAGCTGCAAACTGAATGTTTTCTTTTTATCTTCTGTACTTCATAATAACAACCCAAGTACAAGAGGAAGACTTTCAATTTGGGGACAGCAAAGTGCTCCTTTTTATGAGACTTCAACAGCAGCCCAAGCAAAGCCGATGAACTGCGGTCTTAAGTAGTCAAAGAGGGCAGAAACAGGGTCAAAAGCAATATATGTCTATGCCTCTTTCACACAGACATTAACCCGGGTCAAAAGATGAAGAACATGCTACCAGCTCCGTTTGCCTTTCCTGTTGCCACAGGCAAAGAAAATTTCTCGGGTGATTCAGGCAGAATCACGACTCTGCTGACTTTTGCCTGGTGATGTAGTTAGTACAAATGTAAGGAGTACAAACCCCATTACAGGTCTGCCAACATTAAGCAGCAGAAAGAAGAAACAGTTAAAAAACATGGTCATGTTACATATCCCCTTAAAGCTTTAGTTACACGCGTTACAAACAAAAGTGAACTGAATTATTTCATTAAAATTCATTAAAATTACCTAATAATGCACTGTATTTGGTAGTCAATCAAATAAGAGTTATCTGATTATATGTTATCTAACATCTTATCAGGCCAGTTCACTTAATATCTCTGCCCAGGGGTAAACCTTTAGTATCCAACTCTCAAATGTGAACTAAAATACACATAACTGAAGTGAAAGGAAAGTGGCCTGAAAAACTCAGGTACATTCCCTGGAAATAATAGTCTAAAAACTACTCTAGACATCTAACAATTGTTTTAACTGTCAGTCACTCTCGTGCTTTCTAAGTAACCACAAGAAAGAGACCATTTCCTTCTAATCTCAAAAACTGAGCCTGCAGGCTAAACTTTCAAAAGTGCTGACAGAGGACAAGAAAAGGAGGGGCCTTGGCAAAATGAAAATTTGGGCTATTGCCTCATAGCTCCGAACTTGGAGCATATCCAGGCTGAGAATGGATAATGAGCAGAAGAGGAGAGAGCAGAGGAAAGAAGAGAGACAGACTTTTGGAATTACCAGGATCTGCACTGAAGAATCATAAAATGTGGTCCCGTCTAAACCAAAGTCACAACTATAGACAAACAAAACCTGACAAAACTATGTGCTTCTCTAAAAGCTGCTTGAAGGCAGGTGTATAAACTAGGCTGTAGAGGTGCTCCACCATATAAAAAAAAGCCATATAAAATCTACTTAGTGACAAAGTCCCCCTTTCTCTACAAAGTCAGGTTGGTGTGAACCGTGGCTTTATCACAACCTTATAAGATTTAAATCTTTCCATAATGTGGTCACCAGGTTAGTTTCAGGAATTCCTGGGAGTGACATCACTGGGCCGCACTGCAGACTCTTTGTTTTCTGCGGCACTTAAACTTCACTACGGTTTACTTTGGTTTATTACGACATGTACATCATCAGTAAACGCCACACTCAATGTCAATATCCAGGATAGCATGAACTCTGGCTGTTGTTTGGCATGAGTATACTTTTGTATACAATTATGTGAACTTTTTACATGGGGCAGTAGGTAATGAGAACATAATAAATAAACAACTTTCACTGGATGTCAGAGAATAAATAACAAATCTAGAAAAGATGAGAAAATCCACCAAAAGACAACAAAATCTCAGACTTGTTGCAGTTCAAAGATCACATTATGTGCAATCCTGAAAAAGAAAATATAACAGCAAAACACCTTCAGATGTCTCTGATACAGGCTAAAATCACTGTTAATCTGTCTGCTGTAAGAAAAAAACAAAAACAAGAACAGAAAAGGACAGATTTTAATGGAAGGACCAGTGCTGAGCACAGACAAAACAAAAGACAAGTCTCAAAAAAGGCCATCTGAATGCATATCTGAACTTTTAGGTGAAAACAAAAAATGCTAATTTAGAAGAAAAATGATACCACCACCATCACAACCTCCTCAACCCTATTGTGAAGCATGGTGGAGGGATCATCATAGTTTGAGGCTGCTTTTTTTGTTTAACCTCTGCAGGGTTCTAGCCAGCGGCAGATCGCCCGGTACAGTCGAGCTGTCAGTCAACAACAAAGTAAAATTCAAGGTCACCCTGTAAATCAATTGAGACACTGTGGAATCACTTTAAAGGTTCAGAGGAGATACTGATGCTCTGAAACAGTAGAGGTTAAAAAGCAATAGCATGAAATTCCAGTACTTTCAGCTGATATACTGACTGCTGAAAACACTCTTTCTGAGTGATCCAAGCTGAACAGTTGGTTTTAGCAAATGAGACTGAAAATATAGGTTGCAGGAGGGTCTGAATACATTTCAGATGTGCTTTGAATATAGTGTTTTTTTTCCTCTTTTTAATTAAACAAACAAAACTTGTTGTGAAATTATGAAGAGTCTAAAAAGATGGTATATGCTGTCAAGAGCATGAATCACCAGGATTCTGATAGACTAAGGTGGCACTGTAGGGTTACTGTACAGTTAATCACTCAGGATTAACTGTACAAAGAGCGAGTAGATATGACTACACATGATACAAGGCAGTCCTGAGAAATGACACATGCGCACCAAGTCATAAAGCGCACTACAGTGGATTTCATTCTTTTTAATCTGACTCATCTGATTCATTTAAGCTATCCATATAGCTTACTTTTACATTTCATTCTTCTTAAATCCTCTTTATTAAATCTTTCTATTTTTGGTTTTGGTAAAACATTTTATTACATCAGACTCTGTCCATGTAGTTTAGTTGCATGCATATCAGGTGGCCTATCTGTCTGTGTTTCATCTTAATTGTTGATCTAAAAATGTTAAATTAGCATCTGAACAGGTCACACGATAAGGAAATACAAAAAAAAGCAAACACAAAACAGAAATCTCACACTCACTCTTACAAGTACGAAAGCACGGCCAGTAAGAATGTATGTGTATTTATTTCATATATCACTGATAGAATGATACAAAAGATACTACACCCACATAGTCTGTGAGGTAATATGCAATATATGAAACAGACTAAGGTTTTAAGCACGTTAAATTTTTGGAGTGAAAAAAGTGAAGTCTTTTGATGGCAATGAAAAGGTACTACTGTGATCCTGAGCACCCTCAGATACTTAAATAAGATAATTAAGTCACCATACATCTTCCAACTTCCAGGAACAATTATGGGAATATATGCTCATGAATCCGGTCTTTAAGTCCGACGTCATTTCATGCGCACATATTAAATGGACAAACGCCTGTGACGCGTGTGCAGGAAATTTATCTGCAAGCTGGAGACACGAATCGCGTCCACGAGCCTGTTTTGAACGTGAGCACCACAGATGCACAGTAGGTACTGCACTTTTAGTACAAAAGGATTTTGGCCAAACATCTGATATCTGTCTCCAAAAATGGAACACGAGGAGGCAGGTTTGTGCAAAGGCAGGATGCACGGATATGGACTAACGTGTAAAGAGAGTAATCAGTAGACAACAAAATGCAAACTGTTTGACCTACGGTATCATTCACCAACAAACTGCAATCTATTTGAAATGGTTAACGTGCATAGAGATACAAGATGACCACTGTTCCATAGCTGGTGCTGCTCATTCTGCATCAAAAGAAAGCACGTCCACATTAACTAACTTTTACAGCTAAAAAAAAGGCACTCTCTCTCTCTGTGACAAGGCCTCCAAAAATAAATTCCAGGAAATATCCATATGATTACTAGCTTTTTTTTTTTCCCCTAAATGAAACAATAAAAATTAGGGAACTAAGACAGCCTAGTTTAAGTGCTGTCTGGGTGTGAGGATCAAGCTGGAGCTAAATAAAGAGAGACGTGTGGTATAAGAGAGACTGCAGCCCATGAAGAAGTTGAAGGGGGAAAAAAAAAGTCCGCTCTGTAAACCACATCAGAGGCAAATTCAGCATCAGTGAGCGGATGGTTTATGTCCTGCTTCTCTTTATGTTGACCAAGAGCACACAAAGAGTCACTAATCCAAGTTTGTCAGACAGGACTCCACAACCCTGTCCACCAAAACAGAAGCCTCCTGCTTTGATTATAAATGCCAATATCTTATATTACTCTACATATCTTAGAATATGCTCTATGTTACATTTTGCAAGCCAGCAGTCTATCAACAGCTGCAAGAAAGTAAACAGCAGTTTGCTTCTATACTTTATGAAATTAATTCACGTCATTTAAATCAGTTCTAGCTAGTCATCAAGACTGTGTGTAAAGCTGGAGTACTTCATTTGAGTAAACATCCACATAAAAAGGTTATTTTAGCAGGGGGTGACTAAGATTCTTACGCGGCCAACAGAAATAGGCAAAGCTTTGGATTTTTACTGCGCTAGCCTACAAGCAACTAGTCAAAGATGTGCCTGTGTAGTGAAATACTGTATTTAAAAAAAAAAAAAGTAGACACCTAATTATTTAGTAGTGATTCAACGACCATACTGCAAATAACAAAGAGTCCTGCCGCTGGAGCTCTGTGTGGCTGCTAGCAGTCAGATAACTGTGTGCACGCCGCATGAAGAAGTGAGGCAGTCGAACAGGTTTGTCATTCACGTTCTCACTGAGGCTTCTTCTGGCCTGACGCACAGACCTCAACACTTCAAAGACAAAATGAGACAAAAAGAATATCTGTTTCACACGTATTTTTTCACTTTCCTCCTCACTGGATGCTACTGTGTAATGGAGAAGCGCTGATTTGGCTGTAAATCTGTTCCCCCATTACACAATATCTGAATGACTATTCATCATGTAACGGTCATACAGAAGTAGAATGACTTCTCAGTTCGCTGACTATGGGATTTCAATAAGTTCATCTCCACTGTCGAAACAACAATACCATCTCCTCAGTTATTTTTTTCTGCTTTTCTTTGCATCCAGTAAACTGAAAATCTTTGTGTTACGGCAAAATGAAGATATTGCTTTGTTTTGAAGGAAAATATGAAAGAAAATTTTTACAAAAAAACACTTTATGAACAAAATATTAAAGCTACTTCATCAAGAGAATACGGAGTGGGTTAACTAATGCTATAAGTGATCACTGGTTGCATACTTACTGCAGAGCCCAATCCAGTAACAATATTATTCTCCAAATAAAATAACTGCAAACTCCATAGTTAGCTCAAAGCAGGCTTACTTCTAAATTACCATAACTAATCCATTCAGATATGTCAGCTCTGCATTACAGCTTTGCTTTGATGTCTTCCAAATATATCTTGTATACTGTCCTGCAGCCTCTCTCATCTCTTCTTACGTCTGCCAACATTTTAATATACAGGAGGAAGATTATTTACACAGTTTGTTATTTTGTTTTTTGAACTTCCTCATAGTTTCTCCCACAAAAGCTGACCAATGTGCACGAAAAAGGGTTATCCCACTGGACTGAGATAATAGCGGTGGTAGAGGCAAACAGATCTGCAATGTTTGTGGAGATGGAAACATGAAGAATGGAGTGAGATTCAGTGCCGTGACGTAGATCCTGTGATTGTTAGAGAGTGGAGCAATGCTGTCATAAAAGGGGGTCCTGCAGTGGTAAAACCCACCATTAGACGCATACGTGTCAACATCATCGACAAGATGAGGTCATTATTTAAAGATACGCACTTACAAGCTTTGGGAAATTCTGGTGTGGTAATAAACGGATATCAAGGCCAACTCTGCATTTGGTCTTCCTATGTCACAAGGAAGCAGCAGGAAGGAAACACACTGATGAGAAAGAGGGGAAAATCTGCTAGAATTTCTCTAGATGGTGGAGTTAATGTGATCCACAAATTAATGTGCTTGTATACTGATAGGTCCATAAGGTTGTGGACAAAGATACTGCATTTGAAACTGTATTTGCGCTGTATGTACAATACTAACAATACTATGTACTTGGACAGCTATAAATAAGGATTGCAAAATAAGTATTTTCTTAACAATCCACACAATATTCTCTCAATTAACTGATTAATCATTTGTCAATAGGAAAAAGGTTGCCTCATAATTTAAAAAAAAAAAAAAAATCTAGACTCAAATGTCATTCTTAATACCTATGACAAGCTTGTTAAAACAATGTGTAATATCCACAAAATCCCCAGATTCTGAATCAGGCTTTTTAAAGAATCAAATGACTTAAAAAGTGACCAAAATAGCTGATGATTAAGTTTCTTAAACAGAAAAAACAAAAAACAGTTTCCCTGGGCTTCTAAGAAAATAACTGTATACTTGAAGGTTAACGTATTTCCACTAGTATTTATTAGATATACTGCCCTGTATTTACTGAGTTACAATAGTCCTGCAGTGGCACTACATAAAGAGCAGCCTTAGTCATCACTTTTCATTTGTTTAATTGGCTTTATTAATAACCATTAAAAGGAAATCAACCAGAGCTTAATTAAATCTAACTGCAAATAACAAGCCCACAGGTGGACTCCCGTGGGGAGCTAATCAGCATGTATAACACTGCATCAGAAGATCATCGAACAGTGACTTCATGAGACGGCACTCTGTCAAGCTCAGAATCAGCACACCCAATCAGTTATAATGATTAAGAGGACAGTGAAGACAAGGAGAACACTTTCTGCCAATTACAGAAATTAGCTCACTTCTAGGCAGATGACATCTACTAGGTTTGAAAACATTTCCATCATAGTCAAAACCCCCAGATGTTATGATTTATCGTGTGTCCTATTTTAAAGTGGGCATTTTAGTTTTACAGAGGTTTTGATCAGCTGAATGGAAATAATTCCAAATTATCAATAACTTTTAAGGTCCTTAAGCTACCTCCACATTGTTAATTTCATATAAAAAACTTGTTGGAAACATTGCAGAGTGGAACAACATAAAATATGTAAATCATTTGTTTCTATACTTGTGGAAAGAAAAGCTGCTGCACTCTGAAGGGGATTTTCAACTATCATACTTGAAAAGGAGCCAGGAAAGCTCGAGTCCAACATCTATTCTCAAATGGAAAACTAGGCTACTAGGGTTTACTGCCAAAAATACATAACTTTTTTGCAGTAGTGTATCGCTCCTCTGGGCAGAACACATGGTTTACAACCGAAGACAGTTTCCCAACTAAAATGAGGATGGAAAAGAAAAAAAAAAAAAAAACTATGTGGGGTATGCCAAAATACCACTTAAAAACAACCCTCTCTACATTTGGGGGCTCCATATTCTCCGGAACAAAGTTGAAAGCAAACACCAAAATGGAAACAGATGTTGAGCAAGTGAGAGCTAATTCACACTGGTGCATATTCAATGTTTTCATCCATTCTGTGTGTCTCTCCCGCGTTGACATCTTCCCTGGCCAAACATAACAAGAGGGGGTTGGTTAAACAACGGCAGAACTGTGGTGGTCAAAGTGGAAAACTATGCTGCAGCAATCTCTAATAACTACAGAGCAATGATGAACCTACAGCTGTGTTTTAGTCAGGAAATGCTGGCAGATGACTCTCCACAAGGGGCAAAGGTCGCAAAAAGCACAAACAGAGATAGGGCTATAATATTGCCTGGCTGCAGACATTCACAGGAAGTGGATTTGTATTAGATTAACAGCACAAAACATACACTGCAGAGACTGTAATGTTGATACTCAGATAAAGCAGAGATATGCATTTAATAAAAAATAAATAAAAAAATACACGTCTCCATATTGTTTTACATATCTGTCCAAACAGCGGTGTTTCCTACTCATAGACTTTGCCTCACCATATACATTTGGTGACACATTTATGACCAATCCCTTTGCTCTTATTTTGAAAGTTCAGTCGCTACTAGCCAACTAGCACCAACCATTCCTGTCTCAAGTTACCAGCTGACTCACTGGCCAGGTTTCTGTGGCAGTCCTCAATATGATTCAGCTGTTTCTACTGCGAGTCTCTCATCCCGCAGACTCTAGTTCATCGATTCCAAGTTGCAGCTGATGGTGATGGTCATTGCTTAGCTCTGGAAATCCACTGTCAGCTGGTTGCACGGGCATTTCCAGAATCTTCTTTAAACAGGGTGGGACGGAGGAGACTAAGAACAAAATAGTAGTGGTGGTAGAAAAATGTTCATGTGCAACCCTGTGTCCTAAAGCAGATTTAATACATGAAAAGTGATGCTGCCCAAGAGAATTGCTTTGCAAAGTGGGAAAAAGTATGTAGACTTTTTACTTAAATAAAAGTCCGCTTAAGTAGCTTAATAGTGAGCTGTATAATCAAAATACACTGCCGGGCCAACAAAAAAGGCCACACACTCCAGTATTTCATTGGAAGACCGTGAGCTTTGATGATGCCACACTCTTGCTGTGTTTACATAATGTCACAACACTTCTTTCCACACAGAGTTTCAACAGCACATCCCAAAGATTCTCAGTGGGTTTAAGGTGTGGACTCTGTGGTGTGAAAATGATGCCTCATACTCCCTGAACTGCTCGTTCACAATTTGAACCTGATTAATCCTGTCAATGTACCCGCTCCATCATGGAAGAAAAAAAAACCTGGTCACTCAATATATTCAGGTAGATGACCTCAGTTTTCTGGGGAACATAATGATGCTGAACCTAGACCTCCAATCCAGTGGAAGGCTCTTATCCATATGCTTAGTTAAATCCAGGTGGTGACATTTTTTTTTTTTTCCCCTGTGTCTACAGTAAATGTGTTTACTATTTAGAGTGGCATTTGTCCAAATCACATGATTATTGGATCATGATTATTGATTCATTGATATGCATTTCACTTGCAGCCTTGAGCAAATATACAAAGTTAAATTCCTACTTGTCCTATCCATGCTCTCATTCAGTGGCGTTGGCCATTGTTAGACTAACCGTACTCTAGTCAAATGGCATCGGTATTGATGAGGTGGTTCCAGCAGGTTCAGTGGTTCAGGACAGAAACTCTCTGCTTATTGTTTATTTGTCACAAAAAATCATCTTCCCCTCCAAGAAGAGCTGGATTTGCACGTCCCTCAATAACAGTGACAACAGTGCAAAATACTTTTGTTTGGGCCAGGCAAAAAACCAGAGTTATTTACATCTGTGCAGACAGAAGGTAAGCTACTTTATAATCTAATGTACAGTTGCAACTAGTAACCATTTTGACTTTAAGTTCATGCTTTACAGGCTTAATCAACTGTTTCTTTGGTCTATAATCGCCTAAAGTCCAAGGTGACCCCAAAACCAGAGCATATTCTGTGTACTAGCATATAATCTTCAAACAATCATTTAATTGAGCAACAGATTACCACGATGCGACCAACATTTTCATGTCTTTTGGCTGCACACAGAAGTTTTTGACGGTCGATAAACACTACAGTCATTTGTGCATTTATGCTGGAATAATGCAAGAACAAGGCAAAGGTGTCATTTCAGGGTGGTAACAGGTGCAGCAGCAAAGTTACAGGAAGGTCAGAGAAAGGTCAATCACACACCATCTGCACACAGCCACAGTACTCGGACAAGATCTAATTAAGTCAAACTAGTGTCAGTCCCTCTTAATACTGCTGCAGCGTTCCTTCAGGAAACAGAAATGAATTACCTTGGAGCTGGCCAGTGATGACATATGTTTTTACTTAATTAACAGTCAGGCATGCCTTGTACACAAATGACTGTCAGTAGGGAAAAAGGTATTATTTCAAATTCTACTGGGAATTCCACACTGGTGTGTATTGTATACAAAGCCACAATCTGCACTCCCACTTAAGTAGTTTTCCTTCCTTTGTTTGAAAAACAGCCTCACTAACATAGAAAACGTCAAACTGCTTGTAGTGACTCAGCCCTTGTTATTCACAATCAATGAAAAGTAAACGTGAGCGTCATGACAGTGATGATGCAAAAAGGTGAGGAAAGAAAAGAGTTACAAAGCCTTAGCCAGCATGTAATAATACCACAAATACCAATCATCTGACACGCTAAGAAGCAGCACAACAGTTATACAGCTTTAATAGTAATAATGTACCCAACTTATAACAGTGAATCTAAGGGTTACACAGCATTAAACCAGCCAACAATGACTGACCAGAATGTTTCCCCCTTGTTCAGCCCTCTGAGTACGATCCTAAAGGAAATGCTCAGACTCACAAAAAAGAAATCCCCAACTGCAAACAACTTTCGAACATCTGTTCCTCGTTTTTGTGAGAAAGGATGTTGCAGATGCAGCAGAGTGTTGGAGCTGAAGAGGGAGGAAGAGGGGGAGATGCTCAAAAAAATAAGAGTGTAAGGCCACGGTCAGAGGAGGGAGGTAAAAGCAAACACGCCATTTTATACAAATTTAAGGCTTGAAGAAGTGAGGGGAAAAAAAAGAGGTTGTGAGTGATGATGTCAGAAATGACAGTGCTGCTGGGAACAGGTCACATGACCACCTGACTAATACTGGAAAGCTACCAATAGTGTTACTATCTTAGGATAGTAACACTATTGGTAAAGTTACCAGACACCCCCCACACCACCACCACCACAACTGATCAACTACCAATTGCTTTACTCTATCCCATATTTTATTTCTATGCATACAAGCAATTTGAATGAAATCTTGTCAGGTTTTTTTAAAAGCAATAGTGAAAATAAACATTAGCTGCAGCAAAAAAAATATATATATATATATATATATCCCTTTAACAATCCTAGGGCTCTGATACGGGCCCAAATACATGGGAAAATGAACCCCGGGAATGTTAAAGGGAAACAGAAAAGTGAAGTACAGTATAAAATGCAGTGCTGCACACAGTAAAAAAAACAAAGCTGGGTGTCATTAAAAGACATACTACCATGCAGGATCATGCCAATCAAGGCTAGTGGCACAGACCCTAATCCCTACATTCATATTTAATACATTTTCCTATCTTTACATAATTAATAAAAGAAACACGGGCTCTAGAGCAGTTTTCCACTGCACCACAATGCTCAACGAGTCTCTGTTTGTTTTCGTCGTCCCAGAAGCAGCCTCCCAGGCTGCCCCCAGCTTTCTTAGGGACAAAAATAGAAAAGTAGCAGGCGACAAACAGCTAGCTACTTACTGCTGATTGGCGTGAGGGCTTAGCAGGGAGCTAGCCGGATACTTTTTCCCTGAAAATAAAAAAAACTAAATAAATAACCAGTGAACGGGACAAAAAGCCTGGCTGTAATCACTCACCTGAACCTCGGAGAGTCCTTCAAACACTCCTCGAAATCCACTGTTATCTTCATTTTCGCCGCAGTGGGTGAAGCAACAGACCTGTGCTCTCTTTTGATTAAAGTCAGTAATAATCCAGGCTGAGTCTTTCTCGCTAATTAGCTTGTTTGCTAACGCCTGCCGTTTCTCCGTCCGACCAGCTGGCTCCACTCCGTCACCCTCTCTCTCTCTCTCTCGCTCTCTCTCTCTCTCTCTCTCTGTTAGCCAGCTAGCCCCGGAGGCCAGCAGCTACGATTAAAAAGTGGCAGTAATGCAACCATAAACGACGGTAATGTTGAGTGTGTGGCTGCTGTTTGACGGAAGGGTCAATGTAAAAAACCGAAAGTGTCGTCCGGTAGCTAGGTCATAGCAGCCAGCGGGAGTGGAGCGCACAAACTACACAGAGCTCGGCGCGAAGATCGTCTGTGGTGGTCAGAGAGGCATCACTGGCCAGTGCGCATGTGCCCCGCTGCTGAAAATAACGCACAAGAATATAATAACTAATCATCAAAGTTCATTATTGGCTTTTGTAAAAAGGTTTGACCGAATAATCTTTTCCTTTATTGCACATTAAATATATGATTGAATGAATGATGAAAAATGCAGATTTTATTAGAAAGAAAAGCTGTATTAGATATTATTGGATCCTTCAAAATATATAAAATATACAGTCCTGTGAAAAAAGTATATTTTATTGCAAATACATATTTCAAACCATCAAACACATTTAGATATAATACAAAGATAGTTTGAGTAAATGCAAAATGCAGTTTTTAAATACTGATTTCATTTATTAAGAGGGGGAAAAGCTATTCAAACCTGCCTGGTCCTGTGTGAAAAAAATAATTGCCCCTTAAATAGAATCTGTCTGACAAAGGGAAGAAGGTTAAAAGATCTCAGAAAGCAACACATCATGTCACAATCTAAAGAAACTCTATAACAGATGAGAAACAAAGTCACTGACATCTATCAGGCTGAAAAGGGTTACAAAGCCATTTTGAAGGCTTTGGGACTCCAATGAGCCACGGTGAGAGTCATTATCCACAAATGGAGAAAACTTGGAACGGTGGTGAACCTTCCCAGGAGTGGCCAGGCTACAGAAATTACTCCAGGAGCACACTGACAACTCATCCAGGAGGTCACAAAAGAACCCAGAACAACATCTAAAGAAGTGCAGGCCTCACTTGCCTCAGTTAAGGTCAGTGTTCACGATTCAATGATAAGAGAGACTGGGCAAAAATGGCATCCATGGGAGAGTTCCAGGGTGAAAACCACTGCTGACCAAAAAGAACACAAAAGCTAGTCTTACATTTGCCCCCCCAAAAAAAAAAACATCTCAATGATCCCCAAGACTTTTGGAGAAATATTCTGTGGACTGAGGAGACAACTTTCTGGAAGTTTTGAGTCGCGTTTCATCCGGTGTAAAACCAGCACAGTATATGAATAAAAAGAACATCATACCAACAGTCAGCTTCAAGACCTGGATAACTTGCTGTAATTGATGAACCCATGAATTCTGCTCACTATAAGAAAATCCCGAATGAGAATATCTGGCCATCAGTTTGTGCCCTGAAGTTCAAGTTCACTTGGGTTATGCAGCAGGACAATGGTCTGAAACACACTGGCAGGTCCACCTCTGAATGGCTCAAAAAAAAAAAAAAAAAAAAAAAAAATGAAGGTTCAAATCCAACTGAGTTGGTCTGGCATGACTTTAAACAGGCCATTCATGCTCAAAAACCCTCCAATGTGGCTGAATTAAAGTAATTCCACAAAGGAGAGTGGGCCAGAATTCCTCCACAGCGGTGTGAAAGACTCATTGCTCACTATCACAAACGCCTGATTGCAGTTCTTGCTGCCAAGGGTGGCACAACCAATTATTACATTTAGGGGACAATTACTTTTTCACACAGGGCCAGGTAAGTTTGGATAGCGTTTTCCCTTAATAAATTAAATCATAATTAAAAAAAAAAAACCTTGGGCTATCTTTGTCTAATATTAAAAAATGTATTTGATGATCTGAAACGTGTAAATGTGGCAAATATAAAAAAAGAAATCAGGAAGGGAAAGGGGCTTTTCACAGCACTGTGTATGTATTTTTGTATAAAATATAATTGTATAATTGGTTTATAAATGTATAAACTAGAAGAAGAATTAGAAGAAGCTTCAGTTTATTCTTATAGCTTTATGAGACAGTCTTTTTATTTATACTCTTGTATTCCTTTTCCATGGCACTAATTGTTATGCTGGTGATAACTATTTGAGCCGCAGTGATGTCTGGTAATCTGTCTGGGATGCATCCAAAGACTGGCATCCCTCTTTTGACAAATTTTAACAATTTTTTTGGCCAATCATGACACACACATATTTTATATTTTCCCCCGTGTGAAATTGTTTCCTTCAGTTTCCCTGTGGAAGTTCCCATCAAATTCACTGAAATCTGTAGCGCTGGTGACTTATTGGTGACTCGCAACTGTTCTTGTCAGACAGCAAAAGCCAGGTTAACCTGCACTCGGCTGTAATTAAAAATCCTTCCCTGCTTTATTAACATACATGAATTTAGAAAAGACTGTGTCCTGCAGAGCGGCTCAAAATGTAGAACAAGGGTTAAAAATGCTGTGCAGTCCCACATAAATCTGGAAATTCAGATATTTTTCCTTGATTGTAACTAAAGTCCTTCTCATAAATTTTCTGATATTGTCCCACCTCAGTAATATCACCTACAGTGTTCTCAATATATGTTTCATAATTCTGTGTGTGTGTGTGTGTCTATTTTCTGGTTACATAGAATATGAATCTTTATTATCATAATAATAAAGGAACTATAATCTTCCTGCTTCTTCCTGGTGGCAGTTCCAAATTGTATGCTCTGCTGGATCACACATCTTGCGACGACGAAAACCGGCACGAGTGGCCGCTCTGCGACCGATCACACTATCTTTGCAGCGGACGGGATCTTCCTTAGCCGCTCTACCGCGCTTTACGCTTCAAGTATACGAGCACCTCTCCGCTCCAGCTCTGCAGAAACTGTGACGTGAACAATGTACACTTTTCTCCAGGAATAAAAACAAATCCCCCCGCTGCTTGCATCACAAAGATGCTTTGCGGCTGAATGAGACCCCAGATGGTGCATTTGTTACTTGCGGTAAACACACACCAGACGAAACGCGCGGAGTAATCCTTTGCGGAGAATCTCAAGCTTTATCCTCTTAGAATTACTAGAAATCCTCCGATGGTTAGATGTGTTGTGTGACAGTGCCATCTGGTGGTACTGTTAAGAGTTTACTTTTCTTAATTTTCTTTAACTCATTATGACCCCAACTTATGTTTGAAATAATTTCATTGTTGATATATTTTCTATAATTTTCTACTTTTAATTTTATATTTATGTATTTTCTTGCTATTTGTCATAGTTCATTCATATATACACTGGAACTTGACCATAACAGGACTGAAACATGGTTGGGATGAAGTACATCTGCTTTTGCTGATGCTATTTTCTGTGCTATAATCCAGTGCAGACTTCTGAAATTCATCTGGGGTTGTTGAGCAGCAATAATGTGCCAGAGTTAAAAAGTAGACCTGAAGATTATTTGATGATTTCATAAAGTTACTGGTATTAGGTACACTTGTTTAACTGCATGTTGCTGTCTAATATCTAATCAGCTAATCACATGGCAGCAACTCAGTGCATTTGGGTATGTAGACATGGTCAAGACGGCCTGCTTAAGTTCAAACCGAGCATGAGCCAGTCTGAGTAGTTCTGAAACTGCTGATCTGCTGGGATTTTCCCACACAACCATCTCTAAGGTTTACAGAGAATGAGCCAAAAAAAAAGACACTATCCAGTGATAGCTTCTCCTTTTTGGTGTCAGAGGTCAGAGGAGAATGGCTGATACTGGAGACCACACTGGATGCCTCTACTGTCAACTAAGAACAGAAAACGTATCTATAATTGAACAACAGAAGATTGGAAAAACATTCTCTGATGAGTCATGATTTCTGTTGCAACATTAAGAATTTGGCATAAACATAAGAGCACGGATCCATCCCACTTTGTATCAACAGTTCAGATGGGTGATGGTGGCATAACGATGTGGGGGATCTTTTCTCAACACACTTTGGGTCCCTTAGTACTAGCTGAGCATCATTTAAGCACCACATCCATCCCTTTATAAGCACAGTGTACCCATCTTCTGATGGCTGCTTCCAGCAGGTCAACACACCCTGTTAAAATGCTCAGATCATCTCAAACTGGTTTGCCACACATGACAGTGACTTCTCTGTACTCAAATAGCCTCGACAGTCACCAGATTTTAATCCAGTAGAGTACCTCTGGGATGTGGATTCACATTATGGATGTGTAGCCAACAAATCTGCAGCAACTGCGTGATGCTGTCACATCAATATGGTCCAAAATCTCTGAGGAATGTTTCCGGCGCCTTGTTGAATCTATGCCTTAAAGAATTAAAGCAGTTCTGAAGGAAAAAGGGGGTCCAACCCGGCACTAGCATGGTGTAACTAATAAAGTGGACAGTGAGTGTGGATTACTGATTATCAAGCTTCAAGTCTCTGCAATTTCATTTTCAAACATTAGAACTAAATACTTTACTTTTTTTTTTTTTTAAATGGGTACTTTTAGAATTACTGCCCACTTACACGAGCACTAGTTTGAAAAGTGTGTTAACAGAACGGATGCTTTTATAGATTCTAAATATGGATTTTTCAATGCTCATTTTTTTTTTCTTTTTAAATCGAATGATGACCTAAAATGGCTTCTTTCTTCACACTCCTGTAAAGACAGCATTTAAAAGCCAGAAAAGAAGAAAAGAAAGGAAAGTTGGGCGAGCTGCGGGTGAGAAATGCTGTATAATTTGTGGCTTTAATCAGACATGGACACGTTTGGTCCACATTTTCTTCTCACTGAGCTCCAAAACAAACCACACGACAGCAATTCCTAACAACATCTGTTTAATGGTCGGAGACAAAAGAAAACAAAATATAGACAATCTGACGATGCAAAGAACATGCAATCTGGTAGTTAAAAAAACAAAAAAAACAAAACAACAACAACAAAAAAAAAAACACATGGATTTAACACCCATGTCATTTTGAGACAGACAGTGCAAAGTCATGGGGCTGCTTAACAGTCTATCATCCTTAGAAAACAAACAGGGGGAAAAAAGTTGTCCGAGACACGGGCAACAAACAACGGGGCTTTTCCTCTTCATTTCACACACATGTACAAAGATACGTGAGAGGCACATGTTTTTGACAGGTAATAACCACCTATGGGGTGTTCATGTCAGATTTTAAGCAGTCTTGTCCTTTTATCCAAGTTAGAAGATGAACCAATCATCTCAAGTCTTCTATGAGTCTATAAATTCAGAGTTCCTGTTTCCTGATGAGAAGCATTTGAAAATTAACTGCTTGGAAGTTTGTTTGTTTTTCCTGCTCAGTATACTGAGATTCTGTTAGAAGGTGTTTCTTTCACTGCATGTAGAGTAAATGCCACCTAATGTTAAAAACTATAAGACTTTTATTTTATTTTTTTAAGTAGAAGTCCAAATGTTTCAGTGTTCTTTCATATTTCCACAATATAAAGCTCAATACTTCCAATCACAGTGAGGAATTAAAGGGTCAGAGGAAAATAAATGACATCACAACACAAAACACAGTCAAGGCCCCTGCATGCTTTTCATTTCATACACATCCTCTTTGTTTACTAGACTCAAGTCATACAGTGTAGTCGAGTCTCCAGAAGCTCACAGGCAACAGAAACTTCAAGTGTGCAACTTAAGACCGCAACTTAAGACCGATCTTTGCTTTTTTTTTCCTCTGTACTTTCAGTCAGGCTACGGAGCAAATTCCTCGACACTTGTAGGAACCGCAAACATTACGAAAACCATCGAAAGCCACCTCCGACATCTCCTCTAAGGTCAGTAGCATCAGCAACATCTCTTTCCACGAAGATCCCAAGCTGCATCACACCAAGATACTCAAAAAAGTCAGACAGTCTGGGATGAAGCTTAAAACACAAGCTAAATAATGTACTCTCAAATTCTGTCAAAGCTCTGATGCAACAGGCAAAAATTATGTAAGCAAGAGCACAGCGAGCGCCCAGTGGATGCTTTACCTCAGCAGCAAGACTTCACTACAGTCCCTCTGAAAACACCCTTTAAATTACCTTCACTCCTCTGGCCAGGAAAATAAGGGAATAGTGATACTGGCAATATTCCCTCATAAAATAACTTAACATGCAGGAGGAGCAAAATGATAGAATCAATTTTAATTTAGCTTTACTAAAAAAAGTGCCTCAGTAGACATCCTACAGGTCAAAGTTCCTCACTGGATTCAATCTGGTGCTATGAGGTATGCACGTTTGCAAAACCCAAACGAGGTTTGGCGTCCTTGCTTCTACAGAGAGAAACTAAGAAATACCAGGAGAAAACCCAAGTGCCAATGTAAGTATTAATCTATAGCCATATGGGAGAGCATCATGGTGAGCTACTATAAATAGTGGCTCTCAAACTGTTCTCTCATGCCGCCCCTTCAGAAACCAAAAAGCCCGACACCCCCACAGTCAAGATGCTGCTCCAATACACCCCTCGGTTTGAGAAGCACTGCACTACAGCATTCAAATGTCAGTTTTTCCAACATTGTAAGGCATTCAATTTTTATTGTTTTTGTAGTGGAATTTAGACTGTGCAGGCTACATATATAATCCCCTAACTTATTTTAACAACATTATGCTAATATGAAGTTTTCAGTGGGACGACATTACAGGGTAACTGTTAATAAATGTGAATGGAGATGAAAGCAAACACAAACAAACTGGTCGTCATTTTGACCAACTTTTATCACAAACAGTACTCAATGTGGAAAGACAACGCAACAGAGCAGTGGGTTATAAAGCAAAAGAACAAACACAAACAAACAAACAAACAAAAAAAAAAAAAAATCAGACATCAGTGAAAGAGCCGTCGTCATGTCTCGGATACGCCTTTAAAGAGGTCGTGGGGTTTCCCCTGGCTTCCTCCGGGGCTGATGTGCTGGCTCTGTGGCCAACAGAGGAACCGTGTGGAGCCGCCAGACGGGAGTCCTGGTACATTTTTTTTGTGTATTTTTTTTTTTTTTTGTTGTTTTTTTTAAAAAGGCCTTGATCCTCCTTTCAGGGTCAGAATCACACCCTTCAGTGCGACGCAAGTTCAGAAGAGGTGGAGGAAGAAATTCTTGGCAACAAGAGAGGGAAGAGGAGGGAGCAACAGCCGCCTTTTGTGTGCCGTACAGATTGTGGGGGTTGAAAACCAGTGTGTCTGAAGGTCATATTGCACAGTTTGAAGGAAAAGTAGAGGCAGATGTGTGACTGGGAAGTTAATGGCTGTTGAGAGCTGTTATATGGGTGTTGAAGCGGTGTTTTGCTGTGTTGATCAGTGTTAAAAAAAAAAAAAAAAAGAAAAACACAGAGCGCAGTGGCATTGTCTGTCTGGATCTTGAGCTGACAAATACACACACATACGCACACACAGGGCTGAAGGTAGGACATGGCATCGTCTATGAGTCCAGAGAATCAGCTGGAGAAGAAAGAAACAAAGACATGAGATAAGACAGGAGTGGATATAGGGCAGCTCTTTCATCCTGGAAAAAAGTGGACATGAGCAAGCCGTTTCCTTTTTCAGTAAATGGAACAACTCATGACTATAAACTTTGATCAAAGTGACTGCACACTGAGGAAAATTAGGCTTCTGTTTAATGTGGTTTGTGTTTTACCACAAACATGGTACAAATATACTTTAAAGACATGTACACTAATGAGCAAAACAATTATTTCTCCACACAAAAACCACACACACAAAAACATGTTTAACTGAAACCTATCACAAAAAAAAAAAAAAAAAAGTCAGTAAAAACAACCATCAGCGCACCATTGCCCTCCACTCACCTTCCTGTGGCGGGTCAACACTGATCTCCTCCGTCTCCTCCGTGTCATCCCTCATCTCTTCATCTTCGTCTTCTTCTAGCTCACTGGCGATGAGCTGGCGGGCGAGCTTGATGTTCAGGCCTTCATTGTAGTGCATCTTCCTCATCATCTGAAAATGTTTCTTTTTGGCTACAGAGGACAGAGACATTAGAAATGACTTTAATTTGCCAAAAGCAACGAGTTTAAAGCTGACGTTGTTGTAACCGCAACGATGAAACAGACTTTTCCCATCATGACTCATGGAGAGGTTGATGCACTGTAAAAGCATACAGCAACACTGTCCTGCATCTAGCATCAGTAGACAATCTACAATAGTTGAATATACTAACTATTCAGCTATGTCTGCAGCAGCCTCGGCTGGTTTTCAGTTGGTCTAAAATAATGTACAAGAGACATAAGACTGTTAAAAAAATCATCTCAAGCACGGCATGACCTGTAGTCTGGGCTTTGAAGTGAGGGTCGCTATAGCAACTAAAAGAAGAAAGCCAACCTCGCCACACAGAAGCCTCGACAGCTGTGCTGATCAGCTTCACCGACATCTAAGAGAAATTTGTCAAGTCACAGTTTCAGACTGAAACACACTGTCCTTCACCCATGAACAACTCAAAGGACTTAAGTGCGGCACAACCAGCCAAATTACATTCCTCCCTGTGGTCATTGAAACGCTCTGATTGGCTTTGATTAGCCCACACTGCATCCTCGAGGACACTGATGACCTCCAGCAGTGAGTCACAGTGCATCTTGTTTACACGACTCGTGCACTTCTTCTGTTTGATCCAGTTGCCTTTTGTGTACTGTAAGCACTTTTGTGTGGAGCCTGTTTGAGACCTAACAGAGGCGCTGCTGGCCCATGTTGGTGCCTCAAAGTGTCAGTGATGCGGCACTGGGCAACTCAGCATTTAATGCACACATCTGTGACAGTAAAGGTTACAATGAGCTTCATTCAAGCAGCAGCAGTTTCTGATGCGTGCAGTGACAACATTGGGCTAATTAAAGTCTGACACAAACACTGAATGTATGTTAAAAGCATTTAATATCATTATTATTGATTGGAACGCTGTTTAATTAATAAAACCCGGACCCAGATAAACTGCAGAAAGTGAATGGATCAATGCTTACTTCTAATATCAAGGATAATATCCTGGAAAACAGTTCAATCTCATCTTTGGGACTGTTCATCAGACAAATTAACTTTATTTATAAATCACAGAGAACAGATTTGTTGAGGTAGAAAAGTCAGATATAACAGTGTTAGAATACTGTAATAACATCAATATCAGCAAGCCCATTAGTTTTTTCCTGCCTTGTTTTAGCAAAAAAACAGATTTTAGACGTAGATTTCAGTCAGTGTTTGTCTGCACCGCACTAACACTCATCTGCAGTTATTGTTTTTTAACATGTCTTATCATCCTACTGTGTCACATGACTCAAACTGTGTGCCAAAAACTGCTGATGCTGCTCTTGCAGTTGGCAGGATATTGACCGGATTTGAGAGTTTCCAGACTCTTCTCTGGCTGTTACCTGCACGGTCCGGATATAAATATAAAAGCCAGCAACAATAATGGATTCTGTGTGTGTTTGTATGTGTGTAGCTCCACTTACAGCTCTGCATCTGAGAGAGGTGTGTGCCTGAGAGTGTGCACAGAAGGGCAAAGTCAGACAACGGTCAACAGTATGCTGACAGAGTGTGTATGCGTGTGTGTCTGTCTAGAGGGAAGTCAGCAGAAGGTCAAGAGCACGCAGAACACTTGAGCTCTTTCTCAGTCTGCGCCCTCTCTGCCAGCACTCCACTATGGAGTGTCCCTCTGCATTCAGTCACCTTCACAGCCGCACAGAACACTTTGCGTTAAGGTGGAAGGAATAAACAAACAAGTGAACTGCAGGACGAGCTCGCTAAAATGAGCTGAATATTCCACTGGAATCTCATCAATGAAGTTAAGGACGTGACCGATTTAAAAAGAAAAAAAAATGTTTACCTTGTTCTTCGGGAGTGAGCTCCTCTTCCTCCTCCTCGCTGCTCTCCTCCTCCTCCTCTTCTTTCATGAAGCGAGGATCTGAGCCCTCTGCTGCCACCAGCCTTAAGATGGAAACAGAAAGGGAATACATTAGGAGATTTCAAACCATTCCCATTTTACTTTTCTTCTATTGTGGTTTATGCACTCATGTAATAAAGCCAACTATTTACAATCAGGAAATCAGTGATAGAAACTCACTGTGATAAAAAAAAAAAAAAAAAAAACCTGTTACTGTGGAGAGAAACAAAAATGGAGAGGCATTAGGGGAGGTGGAAGAACGAGTAGGCAGCATGAAAAGCGTAGAGATGCGAGAGTGTGAGTACTCAAGCATGAGACAAAAATAACAAAGAGCTTTAACAGAGGTGGAAAAAATGAATAATGGTTCATGGCTGAGTGGATGGTAGTGAATACGTGAAACTGCCCCAGGGGAAGCTCCAATTTACTGTACAACTGCTCTCCAGCCAACTAGCCCGGTTCAGCTGGAGAGAAAACCATCAATTTCTCCACTGTTCCAACATGCTGCACCAATACTGGCATCGTGAAGGTGAAGACAGGAGGAAGAGAGACTGCATATCATATACAGTGAATAAGAAAGGAAGGCAGTACAGCTAAGAAAAGCTGGCTGACGGATGACAGGAGTGAGAGAGCGGATGCTGGTAGACGAGGATGAGCGCAGAGGAAAAAGAGCATCTGCTGCACTATCTGGAGGGTTTAGTGTAAAACAATGGCTGGCACTCATTGCAGAAGCAAACAAAGGCAGCTAATTGACTTCCAAGCCCGAAGCTAATCGCTACAGTCTGTAGAGCACACACTCGAACTAGCTCATCCCATCCCTGCGCTGATGCGCTTATGTAAGCACAACAACTCGCAGCAGACACATTTCTCAAGCTTCCCATTACCATCCACATCACAGCTCTGAGTGGCTTTCTTAACACAGACCTTTCAGATCGCAGTTGGTGGAGACAATAAGATGTTATCCACACTCCTGCTTTCCATTTGTGTCCATGAATTATTGTACAAATCACTTCTTTGTTAAACATGCCGTCCTTCAATATGCTCTCAAGCTTTAGCTCCTAATTCAGGATTTTTATTCCTAGAGATTAGATGTGGACTGCATTCAAGTTAGTTTCAGTAATATACATGCTGTAAGATGTTGAGATTTCAAATACATGTCACAGTGGCTTTAGCAGAGGTTTGCCTGTATAGAGGAATTTTTGGCAGACCCCAAAAAGGGTTTATATCCACAGTCTGTGGAGAGGAAGAGAACCTGCTTTGTTAGCTGGAGTTTCATTTGCGTAAGCATAATAGACTTTTCCATAAAATAAGGTACCTCAGACTCATTCCCTTTACTATAAGTGGATCAATCATGTTTACATCTTTCCTTGAAATTCAAAGCTGAAGGTAAACACTTATAAACCCACTGCTTATTGTTCAGCAGCTAGTGCAGTGAATAAAAATGCAGGAAGCGCTTGCATGAAAACAAACCAAAAAAAAGAAAAAGAAAAAAGCTGCAAGCTGATGTTCACATGTCTGTGTACGCTGTGGACAGTATATAAACAATATGGATTCATACAGGTGTGCTTTATACACAAGTATAATATGAACAGAAACACACAATCATATAGGACATGTGCACGCACGCACACACACACAATGGCTACATCATAAATGCAGAACACACCTTCGTCTCTTTAATGCTACAGTCACACTAGTAAAAACAGTGGTTGGAGGCCACAGAAGGAACAAAATTATTGCGACCATGAACTTGCAGTCTTGTTGCCTTTAAAACGCTTGCTTCAAAGACAGGGACCAGGTCTGTGACCACTCGCAGTCAGTTGCCATCTTCAAAGCGATTTCGAGACAACGATAAAACGGCGACAAGACGGAGTCAGTCTGTTCCTCTACAAATAGTGACGCTGCAGGATGGCGATTTAACAGCAAAATGACACAGGCAGTCAACAACCTTGCTTTTATACAGGAATACAACCAGAATACAACCAGCTGAGTTGAGTCTCTTATTGCAAAGTGATACATTGCAGATGAGTTGCACTCACTTGCACAGAGTGCCTGCATTTATAAATTAGACAGCAATTATTTGCCAACCTTCACCAACCTGAGAGTGATTGCAGTCAGTCAGAAGTAGACCGTAACTGTTTGGAGACAGGTTGCCTCCCACTACATGACTTGTGTGATCACCTTGCAATCCAAAATGGTTACCAGGTGGTCGCTGAAACTACTCGCAATAAGTCAAGGAGAGCGGGAAAAAAAAAAAAACACTTGATGCAATCAGCAGACAACCTCAGAATTTTTATAGTTGCACAGAGGCTGCTGTCCTGATTGTTACTCTAGGTAACTGAGCCATACAGTGGCAGTATATTCTAGACAAAGAACTTCCAGCATACTTCTGAGTTAAACATGTTTACAAATAAATGGGACAGCTGTTAAGAAAAATATAGACATTCATATGTTTATGGAGCGGAGTGTTCCTACAAGTTCTGTCACTGGGACTTATGGGTAACACTGCAGCAAAGTGGCGCCAAGTGTCTGAAAGCCATGAGTCATATTCCTGCTGAAGGACAAGGATAATAGTGTCTCATCGAATGCACCCCCTCTCTTCATTTGCATTCTGCCTTCCAGCGTTAAAGTTCAGTTCTTACTTTGATGCCAGGTCATCCGCTGCAAGTCCACTTTGGCCGTCCGAGTCGCTCAGTGCCCCTTCATCATCGTCATCCCCAATCATCCTGAAAGAAGTTTATAAAGTGAATAAAATGAGGAATGGAAGGAGGGTAGGAAGAAAAATACTTAAGTCATAAACCGTACAGCACCTATATTGTTCAGTACACCAAAAAGTTTATCTTAAACTCTTAACCTGTTGTATGGTGTGCTGGGTTCATCGATTTTCATCAGACCGTAATCTTTGTCAGGTGGATGGTATGTGGCCAGGATGTTCATCTCATCCCATTTCTGGGACTTCTTCCTGTAAAAAGGATTAAAGAAGAAGGGTTAAGGAGACAGTCACTCAATGTGGATCACTGCACACTAGCTACCATCCCAGTGCACACTTTCCTCCAGGGAGAGGAGCAACCAGATTTAATCTAGGACCGAACGTGCCCCAGTTTTCACTCAGACCACATTATTTTGGGAACACACACGGACAAAGTCCCAGAAATGTCATCCGTACCAGTTTGGATCCCAGCAGCTACCAGGAAGTGTCACGGTCTTTGCTTTTGTGTCACGGTTAACACATCGCTGATGCGGGTGAGAGTTTGAGTGGGTGTTGAGGCTTATCAGCCGTGAGTGAATGAGGCCAAAAGTCCAACAACTGACTCATTTGAAACAATTGTTTTTTTTCAAGAGCTGATTCTGGTTCCATCTCCCTTTAACACATCTGCTTCTAATCCCTCAAATGGTTTTATTCTCATCTGGGGAATAAGGTTTTCACCTCAGCATGCTCAGCCAGGGGGTTTTTTGTTCAATATTACACTAATCCTTGTTACCCTTTCAAATCCTTAGAGGAAATGAACTGCGACAAAGATGGCAAATCAGTGCTGAATTTGAATTTTTGCTCAAGAGGATAAAGAGAACACCTGCCACCTGCCAAGAGGAGAGGTGCTGGAATTTGTTTTAACTCAGAGAAGAAGATGTTATTCCACTGCCAAGAGTTTTGCACCTTCCCGAGCTGCTATACTTCTGTAGCCTTACTTGTAATCATTTCCACTTTGCATTTAAATTTCTTTCCTCTTTCAGTTTATTCTAAGCCAAGGAAGTTTTCTAACTTTTCACAATTTTAACACTTCTATTTCCAGACAAACTCAGCCAAACCTAGAACCATAATTCAAGTTTATCAGCATCTGGTTAACCTACCTCTGCTTTCTTCTGCTAAGGTATCATGGTTTTATCTTGTTCATGGAACAAAATGTCAATTATCATGGAAGACAGGAAGGAGTGGGAGGCAGGAGATGCTTAATCCACCGCCTGCTGCTACAAGCCTGAAAAGCTCCACAGACCTGATCAACACAGCTGCGTTACAAATGAACAACAAATCATGAATGAAGTGGATCATTAGACTGTTTACATGAAAGTCAGCTTCAAAGAGAAGTGCTGCGTTCATGTTCATTTCTAAACAGACGGACTTATGCTGGACTCAGATTACAAAAATTTTTTGCCTCTTATGATGGTGACTATGTCAGATTAGGTGACTATAGGTTGACAAAATCTTGCCTTTTCATGCCTGAGACACATGACGGCACGTATCTCCTCGATCAATCGGGCTTGCTGTCTCTCCTGACGTCAAAGTTGTCATTGGGAAAGAGGCCATAGTTAATGTTTTTGGGAAAAGAATGTAAACAGACCATCCCCCCCCCCCCATTCTGCCAAGGTACATGTGCAACATCATTCCGCTTATTTCGTCATGCTGACAGGGATACACAGCTGGGCTTTAGAAAAAGAAAAATCTCATCAGCTGGCAAAATGCTCAGTGCTCACGAACCTCACAGAAGTGACAGAGGTGTTACAGAAAACCCCCTCAAAAACTCGGACATACTAGCTTATTTTTACTGTCAGGATGTTGTTAGGTGTTCCTGAACTGTTGGGGCACTTCACCCACTGCTGTTCCTGCCCAAAGCAACACCCTGCGCCGTCCGGGCAGGGTTGAACCTGGTTTAATGCATCTGTAGGTTTTCAGCAGGTTTCCCATACATGGATAAGGACTAATCTCAGACTTCAATTCTAAGAACTCCACTGGTGCTACTTTCCCACCGCTGAGGAACCGGTTCGCGTGCCAGTGCCAGTTCCCAATGAACCTGCGAAACGCTTAAGAACGGGCCCGCGTTCCCACCGCGTTTCTGTGAACTGCTCCTTTACGTATGAGTGTGGGCGGGTCCTCGTCTGGACACGGAAGCCGAAGCGCACAAACGTGGGAGAACACGCTCCCCTTTCTTGTGCTGCAAATACGTTTGACGGTCCAAACCAAACTACTGCAGCATCTATGTGCAGCACAGAGAGAAACACAGACAGCAATTAGAGCAAGACGACAAGTACGCACTTTGTGTCCTTTTATCTGTGATCTGAACTGATACAAAGCAGCAAGTTCAGCCTTAGAGCCCAACCTAATACACAGCCGTGAAAATCGCTTCGCTTTTCTCATGTAATACACATGTAATATGGTAGAAAACTTGATGTTGAGACGGCAGAGTCACGCCCTTCTGCCGCTTTCGTCACGCGTTCTTGGTTCGAGACCAGCTAGCTTGCGGGGCCGGAATTGAACCCGTTTTTCGGCCGAACACTGAGTGTTTCGGCGGTGGAAAACCCGCCTAACGGTTCAAATCACGGCACGGGCTCCGGAACCCTGTTGGTGGGAAAGAGGCCTGGGAGAACAAGGTGTCACACTGAAACACAAAAAACTGAGACCGGAACAGAGCATAAGGATGAGCAAATGTCGCCACTGAACTAAACCTTCCAACTGTCAAGTTCAAGAGTTTTGTGTAAGATCTTTTGACACCAGATGGGAAAACGAGCTGCACTGTGTTAACAAAGTGGCCGAGTGGTTGAAGAAACTACTCTAAACAGGCGGACACACACAGGTCAGAGTTTCACTGATAAAATACCCTTGACCAACACCCACTATACTCTGTAAACAAAAACAGCTGCTTTTTGTAATGAAATGCACAATGTGCACTTTTATAAATAATAAATATAGCAACCTCAAAGGTTTTATCTGCATCAAAAGCTTTCTGATCTGAGACTACTCTGGCTTCTTTCAAGGATGAATTTGTCTTCCTTCTACTTGGGAATTTTTTTTTTTTTTCAGAGATGGTAAGACAGCTGCAAGAGTCAAATCAGAAAACACTAAAGACAAGGACAGCTTCATCAACAACATAAAAGCAGGCTCAGGTCTAAGAAATAAACAGGATTTTGTGCATTACAATGTTTTTCCTCCCTTAGGTCTAGTGTGCCATATATAATTGCTCAACAAAAAACAAAAGCAGACCACCCTGTTTGACCCCCACCAAGTCATTAAGAGCATCACTAAAACTGTAACGCAAAGATGAAGCACCTGCCTCTGCAGGAGAAGAAAAAAAAGAAAGAAAACAGGACACCATCAACTACTAGTACACACTAAATATAGAGCTCTATCTCTTATGTGATGATGACTTCCTCTCGAGGGTGGTCAACAGCTGGCGACACAACGCTTCAGGAAAACTCATTAAATAGAGTGAGTCATCACTGCGAGCTGAGCCGTGCTATCAGGTGGCATAGGCAGAGGGCGGTGAGGAAAGGTCCAGCCCTGTGCCCTCTACCGCAGCACGAGCCCACCGACAGTAACGGCAGCGGGCTCTTGTTTTTACAGAGGTCACTCAAAATGCACAAAATACACTGCTTCCAAATACTCTACGCACGAGAATCATGACCTGGCTCACGTGGACAAAACAAAAAGGAAGCGCGCCAAAGGGAACAGTTAATTAAACCAAATTAAAGTGCCGGATTAAATATTTACAACACAGAGTGTGGAAAATTAGCCTTAAAGCAGTAGCAGCCAGGGAAGAAATGAGGGAAGAGATCATCAGTTTTTACTGTCCCTCCCAGTTTTACTTTGGATTTCAGTGATCATTTTCTTCCTTTTCTTTTAATCAACACTGATGGGGACCACACAACTGAGTCGAGACTGAAATGAAGGACAGCGTGCATCTGCTTCTCAGTTAACTTTGGTGCTGATTGTGGTGGTGTGAGAGAGGGGGAAAAAACCCCGAAACAGACTAATACCAGGTTTCTGTGATAGCAAATAAAGAATTCTAGCATAACCTCCTATTAAATCCATCTGCTGACTGTTACAAAAGTGTTACAAAAAGATGTCTGTCAACTGAACTAAACCACATGTGTAAAAGTGGCCTACTTCTGCTCATGTTTACAAAGGTCACAGCCCAATATTCTGACAATCATTAGACACGACAGCAACTTTTTAAATGGCCCACTTGGCAGGTCAGTAAAATGAAAACATAATCAGAATTTAACATTTTAGATTTTCTCAATTTTTGGGGGGATACACACACAACACAAGTGTGTAGACCCTCGGGTACAGCACAGAGAATGATTACACAAAGTTTGATAGACGGCCAGCCAGAATTAGGACGAAAACTACTCCTTAAGTCCCTCTGATCTGCTCAAGACTGTAGAGAAAAACGTTCAGAGAAGAAGCAGACGAGGGTGGAATGCAAATTAAATGCGCTAGCAACGACGAACACGTCACAAACCCTAAACTTCAGAGGTCAAATGTTTCATTTTGTCTGAGCAAAATTCCACTCACAGGCGGTATCATACTAAATTACTGCCCATTTCTGTGTCATGAATAAATGAGACACTAAAGAGTGATGATATCTGGGTACTTTACTGCTTCTGCGGTCACACTTTAACTCTGTAGACAAGAGTTTGTCAGACACCTGTTGATCCTGCCTTTTCTCCTCGGTGGAGAAGCTGGCTGGCCGACTGTGTTTCGGGTTGAAACTGGAAACACACCTCTGACCTGCACAGAGTAAAATGTCCGAGAGCTTCACGAAGTTTTGTTTACTGTCCGTGTTTTGGAAAATCAGAGATTCACTGCCTACCAGTCAGACTCTACATCGCACGGTCAAGCTGAAGCCTGCAAGACAGTGAAGGAGAGGTCGAGTTTCATGGAGGCGTCAATGAATTATATATGACTGGGTGTGAGGTTCAAACACTACTGTTAACTAAATAGCAGCGGGTGATTGAAGGGACAAGAAATAGTGCTGGTTTTTAGCAGCTTTAAAAATGAAGTGGATAAGGATAATCCACACTTTATTTACTGTTTTTAGATCTTTTTTTTTTTTTTTTTAATACCAAATGCACGTTTACTCTGTATTCTTAAAAAGGTTCATCTTTTTAAACTTTCCACTAAAGAAATCTGAAATACGGATAAGTTACAAATTCGTAGCAACTGTCATAAAAAAACAGTCCATGAATTGCTGGGATGGCAGATCATGTCTGTTTCATCTAAAAGGTGATTAAAAAACAAATTCTAAAAGCTGCACTGTATTGACCGTCAACCACAGAGTTAGACTCGGAGTCCGCGTTCTGATTAAGAAAATCTATGAACTGCTTTAACTCAGGTGGTCACGTACAATAAAAGAATGCTGGATATTTGCAGAGCTAGTTCAGGATATCCTGTTGGCAGTGCGAGCTGGTGGAGTTTTGCACAACTGAAAAAGATGAGAAGGAAAAACACATTTGTGTTGTTGTCGAGCTCAGTGCAAGCACTGCTGCTTTATACAGGGGAAGAAACGAAGCTTACCAATTATTCTGTGAATCAGAATAAACAGGGCAAATTATTTGGTATATAGACCACCAGAATAATCTAAACTAGAACCACTGTACAATGAACCTTTAGCAAATAAATGTACTCACACACCCTTTTGGAAGATTTAGAAAAACCTGCACAATAAAGTATCACAGACTCATTGCTTTAACTATATGCATACCATTGCTGTAAGTTTGTAGCAACCTCCCAAAAAGGCCCATTTGCAGCAAGAAATCCTGCTTTAAAACCCTAGAAGATTCTGCAGTCGGGTTTCATTGTGCACAGAAAGTTAAGTCCTATTGAAGACTTTGTTCAAGCGCTCCAGTTTTTGCAGCATTCCATCTTCCTGTATTGCTTAACCATTTGATTCTCGCCCAATAACCCTCGGAATAAAGCAAACAAAAAAAAAAGTCATTATTATATCACGTTTTCTTTATTAGGAGCTCCTCTTAAGGTTTTTGTCATCCAAAATTATTAAAATGTTTTAGGACATAACGTTAATGTCTATACAGGCACAATCTGCACGCTCTGTATGCAGACAGTGTTGATATGGTACAGCTCGAGTTCTCCGTGGATTTGGTGCTTGGCTGCACACGGGATCCATCCAGAAAACTCTTTTTCCTCTACTTCCTCATCACTCAAAGAGAGGCTATTTTTAGAACAGCACAGAAAAAGCTCAATTCACTGTTGGGTTAGGAATTCACTATTAACTGCCATCCTGCTATGGCCTAATTTCTCACGCTGCAGCTCAGAGAGAGCTCCTCATGTCTAGACCTGCTGGCATGGGATAAACAGTGGGCACAGTGAATGGTAAATCACACAGTTTGCCTTTGCCAAGTAAAAAAATGTCTGGTCCCACTTTCAAAGTAACTGGTAAGACATGTGGAGAGCACAATCATAAACATGATGAATGCTGATATTGACAGAGTCCAGTGAGCTCCAAAAAAATGGAGCAGCATTTGGCAGGTGGGTGGTGTTAATAAATATCCATAACTGTAAAGCACGCAGAATTCAGTTCATGTAGAGCCTTAAAAGCTCTCATATGGTGTGTACATTAATTTTAATTGACTTCATCACATCAACATATTTTACATTGTGTGCTGTAAGCAGGGTTCACTTTTAAAAGTTCAGCAATGCTTCCTTTAAAGCTTGTGCACAAATGTGCTTTGCAGTGACGTAAGCTTGCTCAAGGGCTCTGTGAGCGGTTCAGATCCTAATGGGATCCTACTGAGGGATTTGAACCCCTCACAGTGCATTAACCTTGACAACTTTCTGTGCAAAACTGCACCTTTTTTCTTGCTTCAGGTATTCTTCCCACTTACTTACAGACTTCAGTTCAGAGCTCAGATGTCACACACAGCTAAAAATACCCAACTAAGTCCCCATTTTTCATAATTGTGCAGTGCCACAGCGTCACAAAGAATGCAAAGGAATGCTTTTTTTTTTTTTTAGCTTGTGTCCACTCCTTGATCATTCCATGGCAAAACAAAACAAAACAAAAAAAAAAACCTTTGTTAAAATTTGACCTTACTGGCAATAATACAACCTAATTCAACAGCATCAAAACTCTGCTTACGCACAATTTCCCAAGGGCAGAGAGGAGACGAAGAGTTGGCTGTGGAAATGACCTAACCTGGCCGGTCATTTCGTCTGTGTTCGCTGCCACAATCAAGCGCATATTAGAAGGTGAGGCTCCAGTCAGAGAGACACTAACCTCCAGCTCTTGCCAACTCAAAGCTCAAGCCAAGTACCTAACAGCCAACAGGATGGCTGATTTAGCAGTTCTCTGCACTGGTTTCTGCATATCAGCATTTCATTAGGGACCCCAGTCACATCCCTAAACTGTGAGACTATTGGCCCACTCTTATTTATTTGTCCTATAATGGTCCTGACCGAATCTGAGAAGCCTCCCCCCGTGCCATTATACATGCTTGACATCTTAGCTTACTTCTAGTGGTTAGATGAGCAGTTGCCCTGGCCAACATGAGGCTGGAAGTTAAGCCAAACAACGCAAGCTATCCATAAAATCTGATACACAGCTGGAATCAAAGGTCGCGTTATATGTGTTTAGAAAGCAGAGGTCATACTGACCATCATGAACATTCAACAGCAGCGTTATGAGAGCTGAGTGTGTCCCCTCATAGCTGATAAGGATCACGCATTAATCACATCAAACTATGCAAGTTCGATGGGGCGGGAGGACATCTACACCCTTCTTTTTAGAAACCAGTGGGATTCGATAAGGTGGGATACTGTCACCTGTTCTCTTCAACTTATATATGGATAACCTTTCTAAAACACTAAACAAGCAGAATACTGGATGCGTGATTGGGCAAAGCCTTATTAATTATTTGATGTATGTGGACGATTTAGTTGTTTTATCTCCTTGCATTGCCAGCTTGCAGCAGCCGCTAAGGGTCCATTTGTAGCACTATATTGAACTCAAAAGAGTGCTATAATGAACATCTCAACTAAGCAGTATCTGAAGCAAAAATTTTCCCTGTTTGAGGGATAAAGTTTTAAATGTGGCAACTAAAGTTAGATATCTGGGTCACATCATCAGGGATGACAGCTCTTTTACAGCACATTTGCAGTGCACTTACAGTATACCAAAAAATGCAAAAGCTTCAGGTGGCGTAAAATGATGCATTCAGGATCTTGCTCAAGCTTCCACCATGGTTAAGAAATGTAAAATGTAAATTTATGTGTCGATTTACTGAATCAGAAAATCTGATGATAATGATGCCTTCTTCAAGTGATACAGGACATTTCTCTTGCATCTAGAAACACTTGGAATAATTCTTTATTCTTTGTTTTGTTCCTCTATAGTCAAATGGACTATAATGCCTTAAATAAATACATTTCTTTATCACATGAGGACAACCCTGTTTACCACAGACTGTAGCTTCAGTGTCAGGGTCAGACATAACATTAAGTGTTCGTCAACAGAGAGGCGAATGGAAGAGGACGCAGATCTGACATCAGTTCCGGGCAACGCATTTTTAGTTTAAAGTTTAAGCAGTAGAGAGAATGTAGTCTAGCAACTGATTATGGTGTTTTCCATTATGGTATAAATGGTGTAGCTATTGATCACCTTAATATAACCTTTACCAGATACAGCACCATACAGTATTTACAGTGTGCGTACTTTTTTTTTTATATGCACAGGATTTTCTTAATCCACGACCTTAAAACAAACCACTTGCTTCTTAAAAACCTACTAAGACACTGGGAGAGAAGGTTTATCAGATTAATAGGTTTAGATCCGCAATCCTCTCGCAATAATATAAGCCTGAACGTCCATATAAAAGCGCGCCACTTTTGTTTAACTTCATATTATTTTCCCTATCATGATAATGGTCATCTGGCAGCTGTTAATATCACGGTAACTGCTACACACCTCCTTTAACTACTGCTGATTCATGCTGCTCGAAAGTGGCAGGTACTGGAACCTCTAACTACCGGAATAACCGACTGTTAGCAGCTGTTACAGTCACACTGCCTGTCGTGACCGTTATCACTGGCTAACCTGGGTAAACGTCAAGGGTTAGCGCTCGATTATTCTTGCAATCGAAGTTTAAATCAGGGACGAGACGCCACAGTCCAGCAGTTGCAGGAAACACCCAGAAAGTTGTGATTCCGGCAGCACACACTGCCGGCTAACATTAACAGCCAATGAGGTGACAGCGGGGTAATGGTTAAGAAAGGCTAACAAGTGTTTAGCCATCGTTAGCTAACGTTACCTGGCTCCCAGCCTCAGTGCAGCTCAGTAAAAACTTACTGTTGGTCATCCTCCGAGAGCCCGGGGACTTGTTCTGTAATCTCTCTTGGTGGGTCGTCGGGCAGCGACTTGTTTGTACCGCTGTTCTTGTTTTTCAAGATGCCTTTTATCGGCCGGGGAGCTGCCATTCCCACACGCTGACTGTCAGACCGGGGCTGGCTTTTTGGAACTATTTCTCCTGCGCTGATTTTCTTATTCTGTGATTTCTACGATTCAGTTACTAAACACAGACTCTGGTTTAATGATGCGCTCCGTCATAACTCAATGCGCGTCCTCAAACTCGGGAGAAATCTAGTCAGGATCCTGCATGTCTACTATTTGTTCTCTGACTGGCTGGGCGGCGGGGTAACAACAGCTCTACTAGCGGGTCGGATCGACGCGAACCATCGCGAGGTTTTTAAAACGAGATTTCATTTTCATGTGGTGCTGCGTTCATGCGCTGGGAAATTAAAATTTAAAGAGTAGGCTGTCAACTTTAATTCACAGGGTCAATTCTACAAAAATGTCCGATTTTGGGATGGCAAGATGTCTTGAATTAGAAAATATGAAATATTTTAATATGACATAACTATGAAATTATGAGATAAAACAGAAAAATTCTGATAAACAAGAAGAGATAATAGATTTACCAAGAGGAATTCTTTATAGAGTTTCAGGAAACATGTGAAAGTAAGCCAGATTATGTCATCATTGTAGTGTTTTGTTTAAAAATAACAGACTTTTCTTATGACACAATTCCAGGAAACCATTACTTTCTTTACATGTATTTTTTAATAAGACTGGCGACCTGTGCAGGATGTATCCCGCCTTTTGCCCCATGGCAGCTGTGATAGGCTCAAAGAGGTTTAACTGTTCAAATAACATTTTGTTTTATTTTAAAATAGAACTAAATTGTAACCCTAAATAAATTTTCAAGCTTAATATTTCTGTAAATGCCAGGATCACAAAAACTGACATTTCCATAGATTGACCCCATAGCAGATATTTTTAATTAGAATAGCACATGTTTCACAGGGGACATGTTTCCAAATATCTAAGGGAAAATGTCAAATCACTTCAGCAGCATGATCCACTTATTTGCACTCTACATGCATTCCCCTCTTTTGTGGGTAAGTGTCTGAATTGGTGCTCTGCTCATGCATGACTACATAGAGCTCATGCAGCTGAGCCTGTGGTGGTTTGCATAGCACCCATTTTCAGCTGCTCAGAACATAAAATTTTTGTTATTATGGTCATAGTTAATAAAATCCCTGTTTTCAAAATTGCCACAAATATACTTCAGCTATAACCCGTGAAATGTGATTTTTGAAGTTCAATCAAAAAAATGCGGCTTTTTTTTGCCCTTGAGTATATTTCCCTGTTTTTCAAGATTTCCCCCTGCTCCTTGGTTCAGTCAGTGACACATTAAATTTGCTCTTACCTTGTACATCATTTCACATAAACCCTGTAAAAGTCATATCTCTACAGTGTCCAGCCTTAAAGTAAGGTGTTCCTGGGTTATTCAATTGTAGTTATATTTCCTACAGCACTTGAAGTTGCATAGACTATGCTTTTGTAATAAATTCCTCCTTATTGTATTATTATTTACCCTTCTAGTGGTCTAACTGGTGTTTACAGAACATCATCATTTTACCATTTGCTTTGTTTAATTTGTTGTCTAATACTATTTTACATTTTCTTTCATTTAAAACAAACGCCAACTGCTGTCTTTAACCATTACTGGGAGTGTGCTGCGTGAGGACACATGTTGCATTAGTGCTCTTAGCTTCCAAATATAAGCAATTTCCTCTTGCGTTCACAAGCACATTTTCAAATATATAGGCTGACTATATATCCATGACTTCTGTCTTCCTGCCCTTGTTTTAAAATAAAAGGCAGAGATTATGCAGATACAGAGTGATAAGCTCATTAGGCCTCTTCAGTTGTCACTCAGGCACTGGCCATGGTGTTTCATGCAGTTGATGGGAGATCCACATGCAGCTGGACTGATGGGTGACAGATGTGGATAGGACTCTGTATTCCCCAGATCCAAGACTATCAGGCCATGGAGTGGACATGCTTTCTGACCATAGTCCACGCTATGTTCACCTGCTTCTACCAAGGTTTCTGAAGGCTCTGAAGGCAGCAGCAGTGGGCCGGCATCAAATTTTCAAAGGGTCACAACCTCCAGGATCACGCCAAGCCAAGCTCAAAAGGTTTTTGGTGATAAAGAGTTTGAGGATGAGGAGTTGGCTGCTCTCTGCAGCTGCACGAATGGAGCACTTTCTGGTGTCTCGGTGGGCAGTTGATTGGCACAACAGGTGGTATGGATGAACTCCCACTGTTCCCCAGGATGTACCCCCATTTCCAGCAGTGAACCCACCAGGTCCAGATGGTCTGCATTGGCAGCAATATACAGCACCACCTGCAGCTAAAACCTGAAACTGCAGAAAGAGAAAGTTTAACTAGATATAGACGGAATAAAATGTTTTGTTTGTGCTGACACATTATGGTTTTTCTGCAGAAGAAAAGTCAAATTTCTGATCATATTACTGACTTGTCTTCTGATGGGTGGCTCTAAATGGTCAATCTGTGGGCTCGAAGACTGGGGTCTTTGTTCGTCCTGAGGAAACTCCACCCACCCATCCCATGTGTCCAAACAGAGAATATTGTGTATGAAGAAGGGCGCAGCAACCTAAAGCTTCATGTACAAAACTTTTATTTTCACATGAAAATTATCTTTTCTATGCAGTACAAGCTAGAGGAACAGAATGTAGAGTTATACAGCTAACTCAGTATAATCCAATACAAAGTAATGCTTTGCTTTAGGGCTCAAGATGCGATCCCATTTGAAGCATTACATATATCATTAAATTATTTCCAAAGTTTTAAATAATTAGCTCTACAGGACTCACAATAAAACCACGCTTTACAGAGAAGCTCTGAAGATGCCTTTTTCAGTGCCATGGTTGTCCAGCCAGCATGTGTGCAGAGCCATAATGTGCTCACTGGGATATCGATTTGCACAGATACCAGAGTTTGCAGTTTGGCCACAGATGCATGAATCAAGTTCTGTGATTGGTAAGGTTTCTCCTGTCACAGTATTGAACAGGCACATCCCAGGCCTTTGCTTACTTTGAAACAAACCTCTTCTTTCTATCAGTGGGAACTTTGAAATCTGTAATATAAATGTCACCTAAATTAGTCAGATTCACATTTTTATATATCAGCAGGGGGCAGCATGGTGGTTAGCACTGTTGCCTCACAGCAAGAAGGCCTGGTTCAAACGTGTGGAGTTTGCATGTTCTCTTTGTGTCTGTCTGGATTTTCTCCAGGTATTCCGGTTTTCTCCCACAGTCCAAAGACATGCAGTTACTGGGGTTATGTTAATTGGTGATTCTAAATTGCCCACAGGTGTGATTGTGAGTGTGAACGGTTGTTTGTCTCTCTGTGTTGGCTCTCGATCTGTATCTTGCCCTATGACAGCTGAGATAGGCTCCAGCCCCACTGCAACCCTGAAAAGGATAAGTGGAAGAGGATGGATGAATATATTAACAGCTGCATTATGAGTTTGGTGCCACACAGTGGTTGTCATCATACACAATCATGTAGAATAAAGAGCCACCTTATTTAACTAAATGCAAATTATACTGCAAGCACTGACCTGTTTGGATATATATGTTACAACTCCTTACCTGCAAGGTCAAGAGGCCACAGGGAGTATAACACAAATATGCTGGCAAACCACAAACTGAGTCTCGCAGCTGTGTGTTGGCTTATCTCTACCACACAGTATTAAGACTATTATAGATACAAATGTATGAATGACTAAATTAAAAAATATTGTTATAAATATTACACTAGGATACATTAAGCTTAGGATGTAGGATTTATGGTAGGATAGTGTAATTATATGACAAATGTTTTACTACTTTCCTCAATTGTTTTCCTGATGTTTTTTAAACTAAACTTACTTTAACCAGGCATTGAATGGCTCCGCCACTTGTGATGCCAAAGTCCCATAGAGCCCAGCCATCCTGCAGTGCTCCAGCACCATAGCTCAGCTTCAGATACTGCTGGACCTGGTGGTCATGGGACCAAACTGCTGTACAAGAAAGTTACCTTGCAGAAAAGAGCCCAAGTTCAAATTTGTGGTGGCACAAGAAACAAAGTTCTTGTGTCCAGGGTCTTTAGCTGCATTTGCTTTCCCATGTAAGATGGATAAACAACAACATTTTCCCACGGTGAAGAAAAATCTTTGCACCAGTGTTATCTTCATCACTACGTGCAACATTATGCCAATGATAAGCCCCTCTAGTAATACATTCATATCATTAGCTAATCAAAATTTAATCAAAACTTTCCAAGGAAATATTATTACCTTCCCCATCTGCTTCAGGTCCACCACAGTCTGATTTGGAGGGATGTCAAAGGGCTCACAGAGGCCGCCACAGCAGTAAAAGACCTTCATTTGTCCTCTGTGTGTTTGCCCTCCTCTGCAATGCTCTGGAGGGACTCAGGAGGGTGTGCGGTTCATTTCTTAGAGCCAGAGTCTTTGTGGTAAGGGGGGTGGGAGGGCATGCTGCTCTGCAAAGTGAGACTTTGTGAAAGCAGGGAGAGTGAGAAGGAGAGACCATATTTCTCCCATATTGGCTTCTCTTCATTGGCTCCCTGTTAAATCCAGAAGTAAATTTAAAATCCTTCTTCTTACATACAATGCCTTGAATAATAAGGCTCCATTTTATCTTAAAGACGTCATAGTACCGTATTACCCCAATAGCGCACTTCACTCTCACACTGCTGGCTTACTTGTGGTTCCTAGGATATTTAATGGTACAGTATAATGGGAGGCAGAGCCTTCTGTGAAACCAGCTCCCAGTTTGGATTGAGGAGACAGACACCCTCTCTATTTTTAAGATTAAGCTTAAAACTTACCTTTTTCCTTTTTCCTCCCCTACTTATGCTGCAATAGTCCTAGGTTGCTGGGAGATTCCCATGAATTTTTCACTCACCTCTTTTTACTCTGTTTATACACCACTCTGCATTTAATCATTAGTTATTATTAATCTTTGACTCTCTTCCACAGCATGTCTTTTGTCCTGTCTCCCTCACCTCAGCCCCAACCAGTCGCAGCAGATGACTGCCCCTCCCTGAGCCTGGTTCTGCCGGAGGTCTCTTCTTGTTAAAAGGGAGTTTTTCCTTCCCACTGTTGCTAAGTGCTTGCTCATAGGGGGTCATTTTGATGTTGTTTTTTTCTGTAATTATTGTCTTTACCTTACAATATAAAGCACCTTGAAGCAACTGTTGTGATTTGGCACTATATAAATAAAATTGAATTGAATTGAATTGAATTGACTTCCACAAGGTTTTAAGACTTTTTTTTTTTTTTTAAGTTGTATTTCTTTTTGTTGGTAGTAGCAACATACATCTTTTTGAAAGTTGGGTAAATTCTTGTCTCCCTACAAAATGCAGTGAATTCTTCAAAAGTTTGAGTTAAAAATGAATTAATACAAATTTTAATATATAAAAATCATCTATAAATAAATAAAGTCTGTTCCAGTATTTGTAGGTAAAAATCTGGGCTGCACGGATTTGCTAACTGGAATTTATGTCAACCGCACACCTGACCTGCCTCTGTTTTAACAGTGACTTCAACACATGGGACTCTTGGTCACAAAGTTCAGATGTAGTTAAGTATTTGTTGCCTGAAGGACACAACACTGCAGTATGAACACAGCATGCACAGAAGCATATTGTGATTCTAATTCTTGATTTTCTTGAACTTTACTGCATGCTGTAAGCATGGCTTTTTTCACTCTTCTGTTCTCTTGCTCTCAGGTAAAGCACACAAGCAAAGAAAGAAGGGAACAGTCACAAGACAAAAGGTTCTACAAGTATATGCGTGAGTTCATCTGGAAACACATCCCCAACCCCCAACACTCTGACGTCAGCTCTTTGCTCTGCCCTTTATTGAATAACGAAAGGACAGCCTGCCGGTTTCACATTGTGTTCAAGGTTGGAGTGATTTGAAATGCTTTCAGAGGTTTATAGTTCTGTGAGATTTAACAAGAAGCTGCTCATTTACACTTGACCTTTTAAAGTCTAAAGGAGATCCTGGTTTCCTTTTTGTTCACTGTGAAATAAAGTTTCACGAGATTCTCGACCTGTACTTTATAAACATTCCTGTTTATAGACACAAATGAGGACGCACATGAAATCTGAACATGGAAATTTTGTTGAGTATCGTATAATCCATGAGGGTAATGCAAAGAAAGAAAATTCACATAAAGGTTGGTGCTTTAGTGGACCACACACGATCCTTTTTTTTTCTTTTTCTATTTTATTTCAGATGTAACTTAGTGTTCTATTAAAAGGTTCCCATACCTCTTTAATAGCTTTTTAAAAAATTAAACCATGAGAACTTTACACCTGCTCATCTGCAGGTTGCTGATTTTTCTTTTTTAATACACAGCAGTTTTTGCTTTGGGTTATTTTTAAATTTATTTTAGGGGATATTTGTCTCTTGAAGTGCTGGTTGATAAAATGAGAATGGAGCACCTTTAATTTCACTATTTTCTTAATCACTAAATTAAATCTTAAAAAATATAAAAGCAGTTTTAACTGTTTGCAGTGAATATTTTTTACTTGGTGGTGAAGATGTGACTTTTTTAAAATGAAAAATAATAAGCAGCAGTAAAAAAAAAAAATGCAATTAAATTAAAAGTGCTCATTAGGAAGCATATTTCTCTTCACAGTGTGATACTTTAGGTCCAGGTAATAGTTGTGGCGGTGGTATTTAAGGATAGAGGGTACAGTTTCAGCTTGTTCATGTTCATGACTTGGGAGAAATTTCTCTGTGTGCTGGTGTTTGTGCAGATGTTTTTGAGCTTGCTTATTGCTGTAGGCAGTTCCTGTATGCATGCCAGTATTGTAACGTTTACACAGTATTATCCATTTGCAAGTGCTCATCATGTTTAATGAAAAATCACAGGTTAGTGGCTATTTCCTATTTTCATTGCCCTCCTTGTGTTAATGCAAATGTATATTGGCATACGTGAGCTAATGCTGACTGACGTGAAAACTGTGTCCATCTTATTGTTGCTTTGGACAAAGACATGCATTACAATTAGCACATCAAAGATTGTCTAACTTTTATTAATGGTTCTAATACAGCGCTTTTCTACTCTGCTTATAGAACATGTCTTCATTCACACATTCATACAAGTACTTTTTCCTCCATCTAAGTGCTTTATATCTAACATTCACACACACAGTCACACTCCAGTAAATGCATCGGGAGGAACTTGGGGTTCAGTATCTTGCCCAAGGATACTTTGGCATGCAGACTGGAGCAGGCAGGGATCAAACCAACAACCTTCCAATTAGTAGATAATCTGCTCTACCTCCAGAGCCACAGCCACCCCATAACCCCGTTGATCAAGTTATACAATGAAAATTGAAACCCACAACACAGTTTGTCAAAGTAACAGTTCCACCTTTTGTAATGGGTTGGATGCAAGGAGAGCGAAAACACAGACTCAGATCAGATTAAACTGCCTGAATGCTCTGGTGCTTGTATACAATCTGTTCAGAGTATAGTTCTGTACTGCAGGGTTATTAGCAACATATAAGAAGCCTTTGCTTTACTTTTTTAAACACAGATTCTTTTCCTACTCCCCCCCCCCCCCCCCCACCTTTGTCCGGTGCCCCTTTACACTGTGGGTAACAAGGACTGTAAGTCAGCCAATCAGCTTTTTTGTTTTGTGTTGGGACTTCAGTCACTTCAGTCAGAGCAAAAACTGATCCTTTCAAAGATTCGTGTCACTCAATATCACAGCCCAAAGAACCTACATTATCTGTATACAGTTTATTCAGATATTAATTTTTATTTGTTTCTTCATTAGCTCACTATGATTTGATTCACTATGTTCTACACAGATGCACCAACCACATGACTCCAAGATACTGTGAGTGTGAATGGTAGCTTTAAATTTGATTAACTGACATGGGATTACTTGTAGAATACACTCTAGTCTTTATTTCTTTGAATGTTGTACCCCATCACTTACTCTGAAGATGCATTAAGATGAAATATTTCATGGCAAGTATGAGCAGGAGGAATGATTACAACAGGCAAAGCTGCTTCAGTGTTCCTAAAAATAATGTACCTATTATTCCATTAACCCATCCTTTATGGTTGGGTTTAGTTTAAGGCAGAAAAGAAACAATAAAATAAATGTAGGGTTGGAAAGGCAAATAGGCCTAGAAAACAAAAAGACAGTTTAAGATCTAAATAATAACAACTTGGCGTTGTGGTCTCCTCTCCTGTCGTCCAAGTGCAGAACCGCTATCTTTCTTTCTATCACTCTTTTCACTCTACCTGTCTCTTCCTAAGTCAGTTACGTGTATGTGTGGGTGGGTGGGTTGTGCTATATATTTTCCAGGAGTGGGCATGGTTGAGGCACCTCTTCCCCACCTCCACTTACTCTCCTCCACTAATCGGCTGATTGTTGTTCTACTCCATGTGGTAGTATACCTCAGGCCACGTTCTACTTAGTAGCACTTACCTGCTAACCTGTTGACATTGCTCTCCATACGTATTCTTCCTCCTCGCAGAAATCCTTTTCCAAACAGGTCTCAGTCAGAGACTCACCTGTTCTCTAATCCTAGGACACTGTAAGCCTAACCCTGCTGAAAACATGAAGAATACTTAACTGCTCTTGAACATCTACATTCTCTGTTGTGGCACATTCCCAAAACTGTTCATTTAAACCTGCTTAATCCTTCAGCTGTGTCCTACCATTGAGTCCCTAAGGTAAAACCATAATGCACTAACTCTGCCCAGGAGAGATGCCATGACTGCAGTCACTGTGACGTTAAAGTCAGACTTTTCCATCATGGTCTGAAGGGTGACTAAGTTTAGTTACATCAAAGTAAGCTGTGAACATTTAGTAAATGTTTTTTTTTAACATCTGGCTAAGGTTAAAGAGCATAATTGAGGTCTCTGCCTCTGTTTTAATATCTGTGTCCACTATCTTATGACATCTGTACCCATCCTGAAACCCAATTAGCCTAATTAATGAGGCACTTTAAAATATAAAAGATACAATTAAAAAAAAAAAGGGAAAAACCAATAAAACAAACGTGAAAATGTAAATCTGTCAAATTAGAAACTTAAATATTTGGCTGAACTTGTGTTGTGCTGTGAGGTTGTAGACACTGAAATGGTGATGAGATTGGCAATGGTACAGAGCAGATGAGTGTACAAACATTTGAGCACGTCACCTGGAATGAATCCCTCCAACCAGCTCAAAAGGGCCTGGCAGCAGCTACATGATTAACTCTAATGGCCATATTCTGCCAGGTTGCAGAATTAATGACAAATTAGTGTTGAAATCATGTCAATAATGCACTAATTGTATACTATGGCTTCTATAGTGACCACATTTCGACAAAGCTTGACTGCCAATGTTCTCCACGTCAGCACCAGCTTCCCATCCCCATATGAGCTAAATTGAATGGAAGGAAGGTGCTGGATGTGCAGAGATGCCCTGAGATAATCTAGCACATAACAGCAGGGTGCAAGTAGGCAGAGGATACATGGAACATCATAACCAAGAGGCTGGTATATTATACAGGAATATCTGTGCAGAGTATGGCCTGGAAGAACAGGCCAGGATGAGATCAAAATGGGATACATACCCAAGTGTGGTTGAGAATGACAGAGCTAAGATCCTGTAGGACTTCCAGATACAGACGGACAAACTGGTGATGGGTAACCACCTGGACAAAGTAATGGTGGACAAGCAGAGGAGGAAGGCCATTGTCAAAGATGTAGCAATACCAAGCGACAATAACATCAAGAAGAAGGAACATGAGAAGCTCGAGAAACACCAAAGGCTAAGAGAAGAACTTGAAAGGATGTGGAAGATGAAGGTAACAGTGGTCCCCGTGGTGATCAGGACACTCAGGGCAGTGACCCCCAAACTGGAAGTACGGCTCCAAGAGAATCCAGGAACAACGTCTGAGATCTCTGTCCAGAAGAGTGCAGTCCTAGGAACAGCTAAGATACTGCGCAGAACCCTCAAGCTCCCAGGCCTCTGGTAGAGGACTTGAGCTTGAAGTGTGTGTGTGTGTGTGTGTGTGTGTGTGTGTGTGTGTGTGTGTGTGTGTGTGTGTGTGTGTGTGTGAGAGACATTTGTGCTTATCATTCCTTATATTGAGACAATTATTGCTATTCTCTCATTGATAAATTGTCATGGTCCTGGGTCTGCGACCCCTTGTTTTTTAGTTTATGGTCTTTTGTAGTTATGTTACTTTTATTGTTACTGTTTTATTATATTATTTCATGTGTTCCCCTTATGCATTCTTAGTTAGTTCCCATTGCTTTACACCTTAGTTCTCCCTGTGTTCCATCCTGAAGTGTTTCCCCTCTGTGTGGAGCTTCTTTTGTTTAATTTTCACAGTGTCTGTGTGTCCTGTCTAGTCTGTGTCCTCTTTGTGTGGTGTCAATTTTGCATTTGTGTATCAGTCTTCTCACTTCCTGTTTTATTTTGACATCCCCTGTCTCTTGTGCTTTGTGTTTTGTTTACTTCCCTGAGTCTCCTTAGTGTCATTGTCAGATGTCAGAGTCTTGTTGTCGTAAGTGGCTCGGTTGTTCCATGCTCTCTAGCGCGCCTTAGCTTTTTTTCCTCAGTTTAGGTTTCCTTTCGTTTCATTTTTGCCTTGGTTTATTTTTGTCCTTCATGTCTTGCTGCCGTAATTAAGGCTCATTTTGGTTCATCTTTAACCACCCACTCCTGCGTCCTGCTTTTGGGTCCTCTCCACCATCACAAGCCACACGGCCTGCGCCCACGCACTGCGACATAAATTCAAAAACGGTGGCAAAAAAGTAGCATGATTGCATGGAGGTCATTTTAGTTTTATTATTGTGAAACAATATTAAAACAACACCCTTCAGTTAATATGATGTTTGGGGTGAAGCAGACTGTAGAACACATTGTTTAGTTATTATAACTGTTTAGACTCTGACCTGCTTATTAACAACATTGTGATTATTTTAATGAATATGTAGCGGAAAACTTGTTTTGTTCTGACAAGTCAAATGAGATGACCTGAGGCTGTTTGGATTATTTTAGCTTACTGTATTAAAAAAACAGAAACGCTATTGTCAAAGCATGGAGAGGGTATTTAAGCCATCCAGCAAGAGTATTTATTTATTTATTCGTGTAGACTAGTTTTAGGTTCTGTAGGATTTTCCATGGATAATATTCGTATTCAAGCTACCAATTAGACTAATCATAGGTCACACTCCATCCTTTAACATTCATCCAAAATAATAGACAAAGGTGTCTTTATGAAACAAATGAATGAGCCATTATATATATTAGTCATGATAAAAATAAATTACACCCTATGTCACTTCTAAGGATTTACATATCAGGACATAGTAAAAAAATATCATCTGGTCTTTTGCAGATGATATTACAGGTTGTTTAAGTACAACCTGTAATTGAACTTTAACATTTAACATGCTAACTTAAGCCTGTAGAGCCTTGTTTTTTTTTGCATAGTCTCACCTACTTCCCAAGATTGGCAGCTGTCTTGAATGTTTTCCATTTGTGAATAATCTTTCTCACTCTGGAATGATTGACATCAAATTGTTTGGAAATGCCTTTATAAACCCTTCCCAGATTGATGGGCAGCAGCAATTGCTTATCTAAGACCATCTCTTTCCCCCTTCACATTATGTTAACACACATCTAAATGCTCCAGACCTGCAAACTACCAAACCTCTGCTTTTATAGAGGTGCTCACACTTTACTAACAAGATTACTTTAATTACGTCTTAATAAGTAAAAACTTAGAATTGAAAGAGGGTGCACTTTCTTTTTACTATTACCTGAATGACAACATCCATAACACTTCAGTGATGGAACCCATAGGCAAATAACTGACAAGAATTTGACTGCCCAACAACTGATGTTCATTCTTCTCTCTAGTGCATACCTCCACCTCTCTAGGCTCTCTTCCACTTGCTCCCTGTTCTCACTACAGATCACAATGTTGGCTGCAAACATCATAGTCTAAGGAAACTTTTGCCTGACCTCATCTGCCAACCTGTCCAACACCACTACAAACAAGAAGGGATGCAGAGCTAATATGATTTAATCCCACCCCCACCCATCTGTCATTAATATCACACACCTCAGATAAGGGAACTAGAAAACATCCCTTAAACTGACATTTCTCATTATAAAACTTGATATAGCAACAGTTTCCTCACATGTGTGCTTTTGCAATAAGCACCCTACATGTGGGATATACTCACGCTCCAGTAAATACACTACTTTACTTTTAGTGATTTTCCATAACTGCTTCCTGGCATTCTTATAAAATCAGAAAAACTGCAACCACAGATCCTTTGAGAGAGAGAGAGAGAAAAAAGAAAAGATTCACCCCTTTTTCTTTAGAGGGTGCTAGAGTTTTAAAAGTGAGAAACCATTGTATTTTGAGGGGGTGGATGCTAACTTTTGTGACGATGGACCTCTTTTTCCATTTTAAAATATATGGCTTCTTCCAACATTACCTTCTGCTACCAGTTAATCTCTTAAAAGCTTTATATCACTGCACTAAACCTGTAAATGTAACCTGGCAAAGCCCCGCACATGTGAACAACTATGTAAATGGTAAATGATTGTTCCATCACGTGGATCTGTTTACGTCTTGAGTCATTTCCGGAAAATGGATGATTGACAGGCGCTTTACCAATCAGAAGGTGGAAGTAGAGCAGTGGCGTGTGGCGGAAGTCTGCGCACTCACATGAAAGAAGAAGCTAGCGGAGGGGATTAAACTGTATACGATCGGGCTTTTTAACCCTCTGCTAAAAGGGAAAAATTTCTCACTTGCACATGTAACTTCACACAGCATACAGCAGAGGAGAGCTATGTCGCTGCCAGCAGCTGAATTCCTGGACGAGATAAGCACGCAAGCAAAAATAAAGGTAACCAGCCAGGAGAAACGGGCTAGCCAGTCATGCTAACCTATGCTAACTCTCGTAGAGGGTCGCTCTGTTTTTGTAGCTAGCTGCATACCTTTTAGGGTGTCCTCCCTGGTTTATTTATGTGCACAGCTACATCCGCAAAAAAGGTTTCTATTTAAAAGTGCTTGACATCATCGTTGCCGTTATTATCGGAGAAACTGTTGTGTGTCTAAGCCGTAATATTGGTCAAGGACTTTGGGGTTTGGTCAAACTGTTTTCTGATGTGTCGTTGATAATACTGGGGGTGTGTTTCCTCACGCCAGCCACGCTGATAATTAAATATATCCATATTGCGATCATCTCACGAGGTTTTTTCATAAAATGTGATTGCTGTCATTTGATGTTTAGTCATCATGTGCTCACTGCAGGTCCCGGTGATTATGCTTTCACTTCCCCTTTGAGTTTTTTGCTATTAAGTAAGAAAGGTACTGTCTCAGACTGGTCTGGTCTAATTTTTCTGGCCGTCCTACCACAGTTTTTTTCGTCTTAAACACTAGTAATTTCTCTTCTTTACATCTGATAGTTGTAATCAGCTGTTAAGACTCTGATTAATACCCTCCGGGTCATTTAAAAAGCATTCTTGCAGCATGTTTGAACAAGTCTAAGTCTTGTTCTTTGAACGGATCGATAGCTCTAACAGGTTGTGCAACTAAACCCTGGTGTCGGGCAACATGATAAATCTGACACTTTATCGTGTACCGTATGTCTCGCGATAGATCCGTTTTTAATGCATATAATCACTGAGAAAGACGCCTTTAAAACTGTTTGTCATTGATCATTAAATAATGAACACCGTGATTTACCTTGTTTAGGTGGAAGTGTAATGTTATTTTCCCAGTTCTTGTTGGTTTTCAGTTGCATATCGATGGATAAAATTCTTGGGGTGGATGTACTCAATGCGACTTATCATCTGGGCAGGCAAAAGTGGGACAGTTTTTAGGATAAATTTGAGGGAGCAAAAGTTGAAGAGGTCCTTGAGACCCATCATGTTGTTGTCTCCTCACTACACAACTTCATCGATGGAATACCCACTCCTTCTTGCATCATCTTGTAGGACTTGTTTTCAGTGTGCAACTGTGGGTGTGTTTGACACATTCCAACTTGATGCTACCTCTTTACCAGTGGCAACGTGGGCACCAAGGTCTCCAAAATCACCACTCACTATCTTTCATCTTTCCCAAAGCCGGTACTCATTCCCAACTCTCAGCTCCTTCCAACTTGTCACTGATATTTGGTGGGTTGGTGGAGGTTTCTGATCTGATGGTTGTCAATCAGACAGGAGATTCTGAGAGCTCTCATAATCCCAGCTTTTAGCTCAGTTGTCAGTTGTACTCCCTGAGGAGCTCTGGCAGTATGGTGGCTGTTCTCTGCTCCTGAGTGTTAGAGCGGGTTGTCTACCACTCATAAAGTTGTTGGATTGATGTCTGACTTCTCCTTCCTGCATGCCGCAGTACCCTTGGGGAAGACGCTGAATCCTAAGTTGACCCCAGTGGAGTGTGTGTGTGTGTGTGTGTGTGTGTGTGTGTGTGTGTGTGTGTGTGTGTGTGTGTGTGTGTGTGTGTGTGTGTGTGTGTGTGTGTGTGTTGTGTGAGAGAATTTTAGAAAGCGCATAGGCATAGATAAAAGCACTGTATGAATGTGTGTGCAACTGGTGAATAAGTCATGTAGTAGAAAGTTCTTTGAGGGCGCAACTGAGTAGAAAGGTGCTTTATAGAAATACCAGTCCATTTAGCAGTTAAATGGACAGAAGAAATTTAATAAATTTTGATGTCTCTGTGAGCAAAATAAAGTATTCTTTTCAAAACTTGGAGTGGTAAAGGGGGGTTATTATGCTTCTTTCCACTTTTATATGCATATTCAGGCACTGCATAGTTTATAGAAAAAATTATCTTGAACTGGCCTTTCATGCAGGCCTCGAGTATTCAGAGCAGTCTGAAGCCTGAGCAATGCAGGGATGATTTCACCTGTGTTAATCTTATTATTTGAAACTGTAGTTAATGTAAACATCTCACATACATACACTGTTTGTTTATGTATCTATCTGATAGAAAATAAGACAAAAGCATAATGGGCCCCTTATAATGATAACTGAATGGCTTGTACCACTGACTTCAGCAAGGCAGGAGCTAAAGAGAAAGTACCTAAAGTACCACATTTCTCTGATAAAAGTACCTTTGTTTTGAGATGATTAGACTTGGCTGAGGGCATCAGGCTCTGCCCTCATAAAGCAACATGCTGTACTGGAGGTGCTCAGTAAGACCTTGTTTTGTGGGAAACAGCAGCGGCATTAGCAGGAAACTAGGGATGGAAAGTTACATAAGAGCACTTCTGTTTTACACGGATGTGATCAGAGCTTAGAAGTAAACAATTTAGAGTGAATTGTGCAGATTGGATGGCTAAAGCAGGCGTGATTCATGAACATATCTGGAATAGTTTGTCTTTAGATCAGGTTGATTTGTTCTTTAATACTGCAAATGGGTATTTATTATGTAAATTTAAACCTGTGTTTTAGGGGGGGGTAAAGGGTAAAGTAATTTTTTTAAAACAATGTAGTTCTAGAACATACTGGTTAAAAAATTGTTTACTTTGAGGCAACGATGTTACAAGTCTTGAGTTTCACTATAACACCGTAATAATAAGTGAGGACAGGTGTTACTGAAGCTGTTTTTGCCTATCTGTACCCAGCATTGCTGCTACAATACTAGTTAACCTCTGTTTATTTAAATTAGAGTTGTGGTGCCAGTCTGCCAGTGAAGTTCACACCACATACACACCCCTTCTGGCTCTCACACTCTTCCTGTATTGATCTGATTAGAAAACGTTTTCTTTCAAAGGCACACAGCAAACCAAAAAGAGAAAGTACCTAAAGTACCACATTTCTCTGGTAAAACCTCATGTACTGCTTCTCCAGTTTGGCAGTAACACAGCTTAGTGGTCCTAAGCCTGGCAGGTCTTCAGCTGTCGGTTTTTCCTGACCAAATCACATGCTGCCCTCCACTTTGCGAGCTTGATCCCTTTGTGTGCTGATGTTTAGGCTGCAGCTTGCTACAGTCTTCATAAAAAAACAAAAAAACCCTACTGGGCTGCTAAGAACACAGAGCTTCACAGGTGATTGTCCTCATACTGACCCGCAGTGATAATAGTGAAAATTGACTCCAATGGTAGACGTCACAAAGTGATGCTTTTTGTCTTTGCTACCCCAAAGAAGGTACTCTGTCTTGCCGGGTGTTTTCTTGAATGAAAAATTAAGAGACGTGAAAAACAGCATCCAGAAAAAAATGGATTTTCTGATACTGAGTCTGGGATTTATATCCTTGTTAGACTTGTCTGTAGAATTTAATAAGAAAATGAAAGGAATTTTTTCTTAGATAAAAAGTTAAGTGTTTGATGCGTCAGCATTATTTTATATTGCACCAAATTACATTCAGATTTAAAATGAATACCTTGTGGTTACCAGATGTCTCGAAAAAAGAAATTTCCCCTTTACAGTCCAGCAAGCAAACACAAATGGATTGAGATAAGACTACACTAAGAAAGAGGCGTAGACATTGCATTGCTATAGCAATTGGCAAACATCTTAAAACATCATTAAAAAGTCTAATATGTTAATAGATGAAACTTTATAGGCACTGTAGCTGATCTGTTGGATAAAACTGATGCTTTGGCCACTTTGTTATAACTCACTTTGACCTCAGTGGCCTGAAATATGAAAAAATATTTTGGGATTTAAGAAAGCAGCTTTCCGTTTAGTCATTGGTTTTTGTTTTACCAAAGGCATTCACTTATCAACATAATATTAAAGAACTGCTGACTGATCTGTCAGGTCTCTTGTAAAATTGCATCCTGATTCCTAGAAGGCCTGTGGATATTAAGAAGGTCTAGTTTTGAGGAACCGTCTAAACCTTTTAGCGTTCTCTGGAATTACAAACTTTATTCCTTTCTTCATTTTTTTTTTGTAATCTGCTGATTTCAAGCAATTTCAGATCCATGTTATTGTTCTATAGACTTCTGTAGTCCTCAAACGGAGAGCACTAAACTCTTTAAAGGTACTTGTTGACCTAATAGAAGATTTGGAAATCCTACTCGTCATTTTGAATTATGTTTTTATGCTTGTTCTTGCAGCTCAAGTAATCAGGCCAAGATTGTTTCACACGTCATTAATGAGGAGCACCTTTGTAATTATTGCCAGATCTACCTATGCCTTATTGAGGAGGCCGCAATACTGATAAACCTTTTAATGTATACAGATGGCTTTTTTGGGCAGCTTTTTATGTTTAGCTGTAGCAGCTGCAATATTTCTAGCCTTTTTTTTTTTTTTTTTTTTTTTTTTTTTTTTTTTTTTTAAAGTCTTCATATATTTAGCTTTTACAGTTTGTTCCTTATGAGACCTGTGCTTGAGATTGGTCATCACACCACCCCTTTTTATGTGAAGGTGTTCATGGCTGGGTCAACCTGGGTTGGCTTAAGAGTTCATAACCAAGACCATATGACTGCTAGATGTGACTGTGTTTGTCTGCTGGTATCCTTCTACAAGTGCTCCATAGAGAGCGTACTAACATACTGTATTTGTGCATGGTATAACAGCAGTACTGCGGCTCAAAGAAAAGCTCTCCAAAGGGTTGTGAATACAGCCCAAAAAATCATTGGCTGCCCTCTCCCCTCACTGGAGAAAAGCACAAAAGATCACAAAAGACACTTCTCACCCCGGACACTCTCTGTTTGCACTGTTGCCTTCAGGTAGAAGATACAGAGCATTAAGAACAAAAACGAACCAACTCAGAGACAGTTTCTACCCCACAGCAATAACTAAACTAAATGCAATTTCAAACAAACCACAAAATCGGCATGCAAGATGTGTGTGAGAATGTTATTTGCTATTTATTTGATATTTTACGTGTAAATGATTAGTCACTATAGCTACTATTTTATTGTTATGGCTATTATTTTATTTATTTATTTATTTATTTTTAGGCACCGACTGATGGCACTTTTAATTTCGTTGTTCTTGTAACAATGACAATAAAGAAATCTATCTATCAAATTTAGTGATATTACATAGTGAAATAATATCATGGGTATGGTGAACTTTCTTTGTAGTTCCCTGGCACACTGAAATTATTAAATTATTGGTGTTTTAGGCCTTAAAAAAGATGTTATATTATAAATAAATATACACTTTCTTTTCCAGGTGTGACTACAACAGTCTGTGTTTCGGGGTCCCACTGTAGGCCAGTGCGTGTGCTCATTTGCGCGTCTGTTGTCGTTACAAGTGAGTGGCATAGCAGCTGGGGGTTGTAACGTGATGCCAAGATGCTGCTGTCCCTGGGAATGCTGATGCTGTCGGCCACACAGATTTACACCATCTTCACCGTTCAGCTCTTTGCCTTCCTCAACCTGCTGCCCGTAGAGGCTGACATCACTGCTGTAAGTAATCCTGTGCATAAATACATGTACACCAGCAACAGTGATGTAATGGTGTAATAGCCTTAGAACACCACTGGTTTGAAATAATGTAAAAAGAGCTGCGTTTTTATGCCCCTTAAAGGAAAACCATCAGATGTAGAAACTGCTGCTTGTTTATGCCTTCATAAAAGTGTCTTGAACTGCCAGTAATTTAGTTGTCCTATCTTTCAGTACTCATTTGACAACAAAACAGACAACTTTGATGATTTGCCTGCAAGATTTGGCTACCGGCTCCCCAGCGATGGACTTAAGGTGAGTGCAAAAGGGCACCAGGTTGTTTTTATGAGTTGTGGGTCAGATGTTTGCTGGCATGTTTTCACTTTACAGCTCCAGTGAATTAAAGTTCAACTATTAAGGCACAAAAAAGAGGGAGCGAGAATAAGTGATTAAGTTCCCAAATGTGTTTGTGGAAAAATATTTCACATGTACTGAAAACCTGAGCAAAGTAAACATCTTTGCATTTACAGTCAGAACAAATTTAGAAATGTATGTGGATATTCATAAAGTGTTAATGCAACAGAAAAACTTTCAAATGTGTCTAAGCTTTTGTTATGCTGCTAACATTTGATTAACATGAGTAAGGTTTGTGAAAACACTGAAAATCGGGGACAAATTTTAAATAATATGAGTGGACAACTAAAAGTTACCATTGTGAAAGGCTGATTATCATATTCCGTGTGGTGATGCTTAAAATAAACTTATAACTACTACATAGATTTACACGTCACACCCCGGATGGACTCAAATAAAGGTCTATTAAGCTTTAATTATATATAATGAAGGTGCTGTCAAGCATTGCTGCTATGTGTTGAGGATTGTTATAGCTTGTGTTGTTGTGAAGCTTCTGTATGACGTTGTGCAACCAGCAGTCCTCTCAGTGGTTGATCTACAAAGCTCGCAAACAGAAGGGATGATTCATGTCTGCTGTCTAAGCGGGTTATTGTGGTGTTTCCCGCAGTCAAGAGCTCACTTGTTGTTACCGTACAAAGGCTTTTCACACCAAACTAAGCTGATAGCGACATGCTTTGTGCCTTGCTTTGTATTTTCTATTTTTTGTGTGAGTTAAATAATCTGTATTCAGACTTATCTGAATTCAAGAGTGCCATCATTAGTGTCATTATTGCATTATGACAGGACTAAAACATAATTTTGGTAGTGTTGCATGATTTGTGGTGTATCTGGTTTCCTTTTAGTCTTTTGACCTGAGGGATTTTCTTTAAATTTAGTACAAATGGCCACTCATACTTGAGGATTAACTAATTACAGTTTGATGGTCAAAGTCTCTATGACCTTGCAAAAATAACTGACTAAAGGTTAAGGCTGGAAAGACTTGAATATTAACCTGAGCTTAGCTGGGTGGCTTAGGCCTAAAATAGTGAGGTTGCAATTCTTTTACCACCACATCCTTCCTTTATAACACACATGTAGTGCACCTTTGCTCCTCGTGTTTAGTGTAAAACAGATCCATTTATATACAAGCCTGACCTACATGAAGGAAGGGGGAACACCTTACTAAAACTCATGCAAAGGGGGTCGTAGACTTCAGTGTTTTATACATTAAGAAGTTCCTTCTTAAGGAACTTCTACACATTAAGATGTTCCTTCTTAATATGTAGGCTCTTTATTTGCATTGTTTTATGAGAATTTGATGGCATTTCCCAGTATTTTATGTTGAACTGTAAGCGTGTTGCTGCTTTTTAATGCCAAGAGAAAGCTTTGGCATCACAAGGCAGCACAAGCTTGTTTATCTCGAGAGGATTCCCTTGGGGGGTGGGGGGGGTCTTCAAACAGAGCTTTCGCTGTTGCAGTTGCACAACCCGGGCTGTTTAGCCTCAACGCAAAGCTACTGCAAACATGTAGAGTGGGGAAAATAAGTATTTGATACACTGCCGATTTTGCAAATTTTCCCACCTACAAAGAATGGAGAGGTCTGCAATTTTTATCATAGGTACACTTCAACTATGAGAGACAATCTAAAATAAAAATCCAGAAATCACATTGTATGATTTTTAAATAATTAATTTGCATTTTATTGCATGAAATAAGTATTTGATACAATAGAAAAACATAACTTAATATTTGGTACAGAAACCTTTGTTTGCAATTACAGAGATCAGACGTTTACTGTAGTTCTTGGCCAAGTTTGCACACACTGCAGCAGGGATTTTGTCCAACTCCTCCATGCAGATCTTCTCCAGGTCTTTCAGGTTTCAGGGCTGTCGCTGGGCAACATTAAGTTTCAGCTCCCTCCTAAGATTTTCTATTGGGTTCAGGTGTGGAGACTGGCTAGACCACTCCAGGACCTTGGAATGCTTCTTACGGAGCCACTCCTTAGTTGCCCTGGCTGTGTGTTTCAGGTCATTGTCATGCTGGAAGACCCAGAAATGACACATCTTCAGTGCTGTTACTGAGGGAAGGAGGTTGTTGGCCAAAATCTCACGACATGACCCCATCCATCCTCCCTTCAGTATGGTGCAGTCGTCCTGTCCCCTTTGCAGAAAAGCAACCCCAAAGTATGATGTTTCCACCCCCATGCTTCACGGTTGGGACAGTGTTCTTGGGGTTGTACTCATCCTTCTTCTTCCTCCAAACATGATGAGTGGAGTTCATACCAAAAAGCTCTATTTTGGTCTCGTCTGACCACATGACCTTCTCCCATGCCTCCTCTGGATCATCCAGATGGTCATTGGTGAACTTCAGACAGGCCTGGACATTTGCTGGCGTGAGCAGGGGGACCTTGCGTGCCCTGCGGGATTTTAATCCATGACTGCATAGTGTGTTACTAACGGTCATCTTTTAGACTGTGGGCTCAGCTCTCTTTGGGTCATTGACCAGGTCCTCCATGTAGTTCTGGGCTGATTCCTGACCTTTTTCAGAATTATCCTTACGCCACGAGGTAGGAGCTTGCATGGAGCCCCAGACCGAGGAAGATTGACAGTCATCTTGTGTTTCTTCCAGTTTCTAATAATTACGCCAACAGTTGTTGACTTCTCATCTATTGTCCTGTAGCCCATCCCAGCCTTGTGCAGGTCTACAATTTTGTCCATGGTGTCCTTAGACAGCTCTTTGGTCTTGGACATGGTGGAGAGGTGGAGAGGAGTGTGATTGAGTGTGTGGACAGGTGTCTTTTATACAGGTAACAAGTTCAGACAGGTGCAGTTAGTACAGGTAATTAGTGCAGAATAGGAGGGCTTCTTAAAGAAAAACTAACAGGTCTGTGAGAGCCAGAATTCTTGCTGGTTGGTAGGGGATCAAATACTTATTTCATGCAATAAAATACAAATTGATTATTTAAAAATCATACAACGTGATTTCTGGATTTGTTTTTGGATTCTGTCTCTCACAGTTGAAGTGTACCTATGATAAAAATTACAGACCTCTCCATTCTTTGTAGGTGGGAAAACTTGCAAAATCGGCAGTGTATCAAATACTTATTTTCCCCACTGTATGTACCCACTGTGCAGTGTGAGATCGAGATGGAGTTAATGTGCAGCACGACAGAAAAGTATCAAAGCAACTCCATTCTGAGATTTGAGAATGTGGAGTGTGGTGAATGTTTATTTTTCCTTTTTAATTGTAGTGTAGTAAAAACATGTTGAAAAGGAGTTCAAAAGTTCAGAAGCTGAATACATAAGCAGAAATACTTTTTTACTTGGTAATTTTACATTGTTTTTATGCCTTTTTGCCCTAGACATTTGGAGCCTGAGGTTTGTATTGCCTGGTCATCTATCCATGTTATTCTCGTGAATACTATACATCAGGATCACCCTGAGGGAATTTCTTGAAATTTGGCACAAACCTTCAATTGGTTTCAAGGAAAAACTGGTTAGATTTTGGTGATCAAATTTAACTACAGTATTTAATTGGATAAAATTATGAAGTGATAATTTTAATTTATGTGAACAAAAGGGAAGGTAGAAAATAACTTCCAGGAGTAAGAAGCTCAGCAGAGCAGGGTTTATCACATTGGACTGGTGATTCTGTAGTTCCCCTTTTTTTAATGTCCTCTGACCACAGAAAGTGAGCGAAGGTGTTTGATAATGGCAGCTGAATGGTGAGACTCGCTTCTGGAAGGTCTTTGGTGATGACATTTTATATCTGAAAGATCAAAGGTTAGGCCTGGACAGATATCGATCTAAAGTACAATGTGACTGGTTAGCAGCAGCATGCAATTAATTGTAGGAAAATGACTGTGGACACAACAGTGTACAGTACAAGTTGGCACCAACATGTGATGTAAAGCAAAATATTTACAGAGATCATCATCATGGAAAGTTTTTGTGTTTGTCAGCTCTGCAGATGATTCAGGAAGGAATCATCTGGGTACTGTGACAACCCTTTTTTTTTTTTTTTTTTTTTTTTTTTTTTTTTAAAAGATGCTGACCAACAATCAAAATCCAACTTGAAATAACTCACTTCCCTTTTTTTTTTTTTTTTTTTTTCCTTTTTGCAGTAAAGCTATTTGCATACCACTAGGGTTTCAGACTTTTTTTGTTTTGTTTTTAATTTTTTTTTTTTTTTTTACCCACTTTCATTTCCACAATTATAGGCTGGTTGTAGACACAGTCTCAGGCATCTCGCTTGAGTTTCCTTTGGAAAGTCCGTGGTTTGGATCATACAGCAGCAGCAGCAGCTGATGACAGAAATGACTAACAGTAAAGTCTCTGAGACACACAGACTCTCACTGTAGAAAACATGTCAAAAATAATATGAAGGAAAATAATATGGATAATTTTGTGAGAGGAAAGCCTAATTTCTGAATCACCGGACACCCCACGATACAATATTATGACAATACTTTACTCACGATACGATCCGAGGGGATCCTGGTACCGAACGACTGCTTGCTAGTGCTAATGGTCGCGCCCGCTTGCAAACTATGATGATAGCAAAAGCTAATGGCTGAAATTCTTGATCAACTACTAGCTAGAACCCTGAAAAATTGCTATTTGGTGTCGCTGTATTAATATAATATCACAATACTATGCAGTATCCATAGGCTACATACCATAGAGCTGCAATCACAGGTTAACTAAAAATAGTCAAGAACACAAAACCAATCATTAAATGTTTTAGAAGCTTTTTTTTTTTAACAGTAATCATAGCTATGTTCAGCAGCTGTTTTTGAAGACCGTAAACTAATGTCATGTCTAATTGTCTTCTTTATTTTATTTTATTTTATTTTATTTTTTAGTTCTGCTTCCTCAGTAAAATGTGACCCACAGACAAACCACACTTTCTTTCTTTTTTTTTTTTTTTTTTGTGTTTACTGTGTCAGCGACATTCCTGTCCAGGTTAAGTGTAATAATTCTCAGTAAGAACATGTGCCACAGAACCCAGAAAAAATTGCAAATAGAAACATAATGCTAAAAACTGCAGGCTGAAGGCAGTGTCTGTCTGAGTGAAAGCAAGCTCTGTAGCTTCACCTGCTTCCTGTGGGGGGAGGTTGAAGCGCTTTATGCAGGTGAGGTAATGAAAATGATCATATCTGAGTGTGGAGTCGCACTGCTTTTAATCTGCTTACAGAAAGCCTCAGTTGAGAGAGTGAGTTATTAATTGCTTTGTTTTTTTTTGTTTTTTTATCTCTATCAACCCAGCGCAAAGCTGCAAACGAGCCCTGTACTGAGATTTACACTGACGGGATTAAGTGTAATCACTGTGCAGTAATTTGAAAGAGTTGGCTCCTCTTTAATTCTGCAACAACACAAAGTCCCACAGTTTGTTTGCACTTAAGCACTCTGACAGCACTCTCTGTAGTTGTTTGTAGTCTAGTGAGTAGAAGAAGAAATAAAATTTTCTGATTGACTCTGGTTTTTTTGTTTAACAGTGCCTCTCTTTAAATGTGAATATCTGTTTTAATTGTGGAGAACGCTACTCCAATAACAGGCTATTGGTTATTATTAGCCTTTATTAGAAGCAGTCAAGATTTGCTTGAAGAAAGTAATTGTATTAATCACTAGTCGATGATTGACTTAAAGTGATATCGTCTATTGAAGTGCAGTATTGTTACACAGACAGAACATTCATGTCCTCTCAGTTTGTATTTTCAGGATCTTCTCCTCCCCCAGTTATTTCCTGTTTCTCAGCTCCTGTCTCTGCATTCTGCAGTACTTGCAGATGTTGTTTTTAAGGTATTGTTTCTGTTCGGCAGAGGGCGCCCTTGCCACTGGTTTCAGAGTCGGCAGGAATGTGAGGCAGTAGCACAGTGATGTCATTTAGCAGCAAGGCTGGGCTGCACTGGAGGCACCCAGAGGTTGATTACAATGAGGCAAGCGGGTAATTCCTCACGTTCCTCCCTTCTGTGAGATTCCAGAGAGTTCCCTGGTCTTTGAATTTGATCTTGCTATTAACATTAAGCTACAATCACACTGCATTTAGTCAGCAATTTTCACCTTCCTGCTGTCGTTAACTTCCAACTGATTAGTTAGTCATTTCCAATATGGAGTTCAGCTAGTGTTCTGGAAGCACATAGGTGTGGCAGCTGGCAAGATGTGCACAAAGAATATCAGTTTCCTGCTATAAACTGGCCTTTATAGATGTGATAGAAAGTGCTGACTCTCTTTGATATAGTGGGCTGAGTTTTTTTTTTTTTTTTTTTTTAAACACTGGCTTTGTATATGTGAGAGAAATGTAGAGAGATGGAAGCAAAAGCAGAGTCCCAAAGTCCCACAGCAGCTCACACTTCCTGTCTACCACCCTGCCTCAGACACACACAGTGGTGTTAGTTACACTTGCATTAAACACCAGAGGTTTTTGAAATATTCTCTTCATGTCTAGCTCATTTTGATTTCTTGATTTCTTCTCCATGTATCTCATCTGATCCTATGCTTAGTCACTTGGTCCCTTCTATTTTTGTCTTCTTCTTTTTTTTTTTTCCTGATTTTCCTATTTTGTGCAAAGCTATCTTTGTATATTTTACTGTCTCTGCTTTTGTACATCTTCCCTTTTATCACTCCCAGCCTTTCTCGTTCTTCATCTTCTCACTATCTCTGTCTCATCAGTCACTTCAAAGCTGTTGTTGGCTGTGGTACTAAGACAGGAAGCAGCAGCAGAGAGGGAGAGAGAGAACCGGAGTTTTCTGGGCAAACTTCAACCCAGACAATCTGAGAACAAGAGCATCCTTGATATGTAGTTGACTGTAACATTTTTGTGTCTCGATTCCAGTGGAAACTTCTGAATTCATTATACATACATCACAATGTCAAATTAATATGCTGCATGTTGGGTTGCAGATATTGTTTGCCAGCTTGTTTTTTTTCCCCTCCAACTTGTTTTGTTTGTTTTTTTTAATTTTTTGGTTTGTTTTATTATCAGCTTTTGTGATGGATGTTGCTTATCTTGGAGGAGAAAGGTTAAAAGCTTTGGCTTAAGGACAAAAACTTGTATCTTGGAAAGGACTGTAAAACCAGTGAAACTGCACCTCAGATACACTATATTGCCAAAGGTATTCACCCACCCATCCATATTATTCAATTCAGGTGTTCCAATCACTTCCATGGCCACAGATGTATAAAATCAAGCACCCAGGCATGCAGACTGCTTCAACAAACATTTATGAAAGAATGGTTCGCTCTTAGGAGCTCAGTCAGTTCAGTGTGATATTGTGATGGGATGCCACCTGTAAAACAAGTCCAGCCCTTAAATTTCCTCAATTCCTTGAGGAATTAGATTTGGTTAAATTTGAATGGAAGTTATGCATTCCGCTCACATTGTCCCTTAATGTCATCCCTACAGGGCTTCCTGATTGGTGCTCGACCAGAAAATGCGTGCGAGCCCATCGAACCCCCTCCGAAGGACAACTTGACAGGCGGATTCATCGTCCTCATCAAGCGGTTTGAATGCAACTTTGACATCAAGGTACCATGTTTACACCAGTTAAAGCACACAATATATTACACTGGTTATTTTGTTTGTGTCCTTAGTGCTGTCATAGATAGATGTCTTTATTTTTATCTTTACCTCAATGTGCATATCCAAGTAGATACAGTGATATTCTAATTTAACTATTAGCAGCAGCTGTTTATACTTGAGTGCAAATATATTTTTTCCAAAAGCAATGAATGCTGATTTTAAAGCAATAGAAAATACATTTTATTTCAGCAGCTGTTAATTGATAAAGGCGATACCAATGTGAAGCAACATGAGTGTTGCTTCTCAGCGCATTTGGGTCAGCAGGTGGTGTTTCAGAGTTGGGTTTTTACTAAAACTCTTAGATCAGCTCATTGGACCAGAAAAACAGGAAGAGGCCATTTCCCTAAACACAGTTTCCTGCCTCTCTTTCCTTTCCTTCTGCAGCTTTTGTGTGTGATACCTGATGTGTGGAGCTGAAAAATGTTGTTTCCCAAATGAGTTGCTCAAAGAGGCAGAGATCTGATCTTCATCAGCCAAGTGAAATGTCCAGCCATGTGCAGTGCAGAAAGAAGCAGACAGGGTGGTGAAGTGTGGTGGGAGTATAGCTGTGTTTAACTCGGATGGTAAAGGAGAATTAGAGTAATGGTAATCGTGTCGTAATCCTGACCTGTCAGTTTAAAAAAGCCCCAAAAAAAGCTTCTAATCTCAGTTAAATCCGGACTAATCTATGTTACAAAGCTGCCCCCGACCAAAGGTTTTTCGACTCAACTAGTAGCTGCTAATTCAAGGGATTGGACCACTAGTTGATTTCATTATTCGGATAAATATATTTTTGGGTTAAAGAGAATATGATTTTTCACATCTGAAAATTTGTTTAACTTTGTCCTAAAACTTTTGCTGCAGTCAGCATCAGACTGACTCATTTTAGAAGGCACGCCCATGCTAGGTGGCTAACATTAGGATACTTTAATGTTTCAGATGATAAGCCTGAGTTTAAGCGTGTGTTTTGGCTGCAGCGGTTGTATGTCATCTTTTAGGGGTCGTCTTTAGCCTCTCCAAACCCACAATTTGGGTTTCCTGCCATTTCCTGTAATTAGGATCTGTCAGCTGCTGAAAATGTTCACCTGTGACTGACTGGCTTGAGTATCCGTCTGTGAGGTCGCTGATTTTCCTGTGACCAGCCGACTAATCAAAACTCGGTCGATCAGGACTGTCCTCGGTGATTGTCAGGGGGAGAAGTTACTTACAGTGACACGGGGTCTAAGCTGGTTTTAACTGGCTCAGGCAGTTTTGAACAAAATGGATTGATTTACACAGACGTAGAAAAGACTTCACCAGTTTTAACACCTTCACACACAAAATCTGTTGTTAAAAATGTGAGCCAAATACAAATCACAAACATTATGAGCCGTTTTCCCCTTCAGGACTGCCTGAGATCTTGATGACACATTCTGTTATAACTTACTGTAATTACAGTTCCCCTGTGATTAAAAAACATCAACATTGACGTTAGTAAAAGTCTGCAAGTTTCAATGCCCAAATCTTCTAATGACTATTCTATCAATACAGCACCTTGACCAGACTCCTACAGATGGTTTGTGCCAAAATGAAGTTTTTAAGTGTTAAGTCTGATGTGCCTTTAACCTCCTGTTGCTCATAGATTTGGAGTAACGGAGAAATGGTAGTGAAGTAGATAGCAGAGAAAAGAGATGCAGCGCTGAGATGAATAATGGGGTAAAGGAGAGGAAAGCATGCAGCCCCTTGGAGCTTTTTCCATTTATGTCTTTTTTTTTTAAACTTCTACCTTTTCCATGCCCCCACCTTTTACTGTCTGGGCTACTATTTTTTATTCACGGAGACTCACATTTCCTGTTTTCTCCCCTTTTTAATCTGTTTTATTTTCATTTGCCAACTCTTTCTCTCCTCGCCCTCTATTGAAACTCTTGAGCAGTCATATAGCCTTATAAGGTCTTAGTGATGCGCACACACACACACACACACACACACACACACACACACACACACGCACACACACACACACACACACACACACACACACACGTCGACAGACAGGGCAGTGAGGTGTTTCCTGGGCTGGATTATAACCTGACTCCACATAGCTGTGTGTCAGACAGACACGCACAATATATATACACAATGCACATAATTCGGTCCATCATAACCTGACATTTAACCACCGTGACCCTCCTAAGAAGCAGCTCTAACTTTTTAAAGTTTGTGTGTTTCTTTTCAGCACTTTCCTCTAGTTTTGTGTGTGTGTGTGTGTGTGTGAGTGCGTGCGTGTGAGTGTGTGCGTGTGTGTGTGTGTGTGTGTGTGTGTGTGGTGGTGGTGGGGTCATTGAGGAGAAACTCTGCAGTCAGAACAATTAAATGTTTTTAGTTGGCTATCATGTAAAAATGAAGACTGTTTTTTTTTTTTTAAGTGAGTACTGACATTTTTTTGGCTGCTTGTTAAACTGCACCATTTATCATTGATATTTATTTCTTTTTGGAGCTGCTCATATTTCACAGTTTTTTCTGATTAAAATGAAATTGTTGTCAAAGCCTCACTGATTTATCTCTTAACATCTTTTACCTGTTTTAAGCCAAAAATTTCCTTTTCCTTTCTAGCCATGTTCTGCATCCCACCACACTTGTCGTATCTGTTTGATGCTTAAAAACAAAATTAGCTTTTTGATATTACGGGTGTCGCTTAGAAATACTAAATCTTCTGTACATGGTGTCCCTGATAACATAATAATGAGGATGCCATGTAACCAAAACATCTGTGGTTTGACTTGACTGAGGGCTTCGTGTGCATGTTGTAATCATGTTTTCTTCCATCCTACATCCTCTCTGCTTATGTGTTTATCTGTGCAAAAAGGGCAAAAATGATTAATTATTAAATAATATTCATTAGCAAAGTCTTCATAGGAAAACCGGAAGTATCCATTTAGCACTTATGCAGATTTCTAATGGCTGTTCATGGATTTGGGGGGGGGGGGGTGACATACAGAAGATTTATTTATTTATTTATTTTTGTGTTGCAGTAGTCATTCAGATAAATTGGCAGGCAGGGCCGACTAGATGCTGCCAAATGTTGCTCTCTTACTATAAGCACTTATTTACTGTTTATAATAGTTTTAAACTTTACATTAGCACCCATAAAGATGAAAGCTAAAACTAGTAAAAACTAATAAAGCCCAATTTGAAAATTATGAGAGTAAACAGATGTTTGTCAGTAATTTCTGGGTGTGGGTGTCGGGGAAGTCGTCTTCATGTCTCCTGTTTCTTTATCACCTGTCCAATCTTTCTCTCCCTCAATCCTGCTCTCCCTCTCTTTTTGTGAGGGCTGACTTCGACCTTAATGATTGTTCATATCTACACACATCATCACTTGGACATGCACACGCACACATGCGGTTTGCTCCCTTTTTTTTTTTCCTCTCTCTCTCTTTCCTGTTGGCAGTCTCTCGATCACTCTCCCAGTTGTTTCTCAGTTGTTGCTAGCATGCAGCAGACTGCCTTGCCTCCCTCCCTTCCTCTCTCACTCACTCATTCTCACACACACACACACACGCACACACAGACACACACACACACACACACACATACACACAAAACATTCCCTCCACCCACCCTTCCTCCCTCATATCCAGGCTCAGTTCCCTCCAGAAGCTGCAGGGAAACAAAGGAATAATAGATTCCATCTTGACTGAAACCAGGCGCTCATCTGGGTGTGGGTGTGTGGTGCAGGGGTGTCACCCCCAACATGCTTGCTGTTTTGTCCCATTGCCCTCTATCTCTTTGTCCTTCTACAGCCTCTTGCAGCTATTGCACCTAGCCATTAGCATCCAGTGATCAACAGTGCAGAGTTGGAATGGATCCTGTGGCAGTAATTGGCAATAAAACAGACACTCACCCACTTAACCCTTCGTCAAGCATTAGCATCTCCCATTGTGGGAGTATAGGTGTGTGTGTGTGTGTATGTGAGAGTGTGTGTGAGGGAAGGTCGTAGGGAACTGTATTTGTTGCAGTAGGATGGGAGATGGGGAGGGGTAAAGGGATCAAGCAAAGGGATGTTAATAGGCATACTTGCTCATCGTGTGTGTGTGTGTGTGTGTGTGTGTGTGTGTGTGTGTGTGTGAGAGAGCGAGAGAGAGAAAAGCATTCCTCCCTGGCTTTTTTTTTTCTCCTGAATAAATCTCCAGGGATCGAGGGTTTGCACTTCCTGTGCACTGGGATTCTTTGAGGTGGTGGGGAGCGCCTCATTGGTGACCTTTCTGGGAAGGGGAGAGGGGATGGGACAGGAAACTCTATATCCTTTTACCCTTTTCCTTCCCCCTCTCGTCCATGAACACCCTCTTGTGCGTCCCTTCATTTTTTCATTTCGTTCTTTGCAGAATGATCATCCATCCCCCCGCTGCCCTCCAATAACACACGCACCAATTAGGTCTCTATATATGCTGAGATATAATATTCTAGTTATGTAATATAGACTCACACTGCTTTCCTGTCTTCTTTTACTCTCATCAGCTGTCTTTTCTGCACAGTCCCTCTGCTGCCCTCTGTGATTGATTTTGGTTTGGCTCAGTCTTAATCTATTAATATTTTCTCATTTGTCTTTATTTAATGTTTGTGTAACAAGTGTGGCAAATAGAGCTGACCGCTTAATGTCTGGTGGAAAATTCCCAATCATTGATCTAAGCCATGCTGCGATTCATTCACAAACTTGCTGCTCAAAGTTAACCAGTCAGTCTGGTGCCAAAGCTTTTTGTTTTGTCAGGATGCAGCAAGCTCCAGAGATTACACATCAAACACTTCTCATTAAAAAGCCTATTGCTATCAGAGTTCAATTAAAAGTTGTCTGGAACCCTGCACAGATATGATACAAGAGCATAACTGGAGAAAACTGGCATACCACTAGTGCTCACAGTGTTACTTTACTAATACCGACACAAAGATCCTGTGGATCAGAATGCCTCCCCCCCCCCCGGCAACTGGCTTATAGGGAAAAAAATGTGTATTCCCCATTTGGTTGGCGAGTGGTTGCTGGAGGTCACTAGCTGAAGTCAGTTACAAAGAGAGTGCTGCACCAAAAACCTCCTTGCGATTACTTTGGTCACTAGCAGGTTTCCATGGTCGTCCATGAGAGACACCGATTTCTCTGAAAACACTAGCTGTAAACAGAGAACGTTCACCTTCAAAGTAAACGATGTGCCTTACCACTACAACAGTACGTTTCAAAAGGTGCAGCTTCCATATGTCATGTTCCATACAAACGAGTGACCAATCACAGAGAGGTTTTTGGTGCCACACAATATGCCTCTTTGTGACAAGTTTCACCTTGTGACAGCAAGCAATCTCCATCAACCACTCGCCAATGGGTCAGGTCTAACAACCGGTGGTTACCAGGGGATTGCCAGCGAGTATCTAGGCCTGTGTGACTGTGTCACAAGTTAAGGCCATGTTTTCATAAGTATACGAGGTCTACTTTTTTTTTTTTTTTTTTTTTTTTTAAATATAGAAAGTCCAGTTAGGGAAGTCAAAAAGTGTGACTTTTCTTTCAACACTACAGCCACAGTTGGTCAGCATTGGTTCTGGGGACTGGTAATTTCTCTTCTAACCTTGCATCCCACATCTGCCTTACAGTAAAATAGTTTTCATCATGCAGCCTGTTTGTGCTGCAGTGACCTCACAGCCCCCAGGCTACACACACACACACACACACACACACACACACACACACACACACACACACACACACACACACAGTCTTTATTCAAACAATGATCTAGCTTCCTGCACACACTCAGTCTTATGACAGGGTATGACTATGGCTGGATGACTGGATGTATGACTAGCTGGAGAGAGAGTGTGTGTGTGTGTGTGTGTTTGTCTGTGAGAGTGTTTGTCTGTTTGTTGAGGGTGGGGGGTGTCAGCAGTCATATCCCACATGGTTGAATCTTTTTTTTTTTTTTTGGAGCTGCTTTTATATCCTTTGCAATTAAAATTTTTTTTTTTTTTTGTGCCAGCAGGTCCATATCTATACATATTCATATACACAGGCACTATAATGCACTGCAGCCACAAGTTCTCTTAATTGCACACAAATGGCCTCATTTAGACAGCTGAGTTAGCTGTGTGTGTCAGTCATTTTCTCTCCTTTTCCACATTTCGAGTTATAAATGTGTATGTAGAACTCATACAGATACATGCATGTAAAGTACAAAGAACTATTGGAAAGTAAGAAAGAAAGTACAGTTAAAATGTATTTTAATTATCTTTAACACCTGTAGTTCAAATATAGTCTCTTTAACATGCAGGTTTGGATTGCATGAATTACAGCTGTATCGTGTTATCAGTGAAACACGGCCCCTCCCTGCAGTTTGCGGATTTATTGAACTCTTTATCTAATCACTAGTCTGGACCTTGAAACTAAAACCCAGTGTGGTACTTGGTGCAGCATTCCTCTGAAACACCAAGGAGAGAGGAGGGACGGTGGGATGAAGGAAACTTGAGGAGCCGAATGAGAAAGAGGGCAGAGAGGTGATAAAGGCATGAGGGTGGAAATATCAGAGAAGGGGTTGGGTATTTGTGAGGAAACTGGCCATCAGGGTGATATAATGAGGGTAGAGAGGAGGAGGTTAAATTTGGAGAAGAGGTAATGATGGAAATGAAAGATGTGGAGCTTCATAGGGAAGGGAAGGATGTTGAGAGAAGGACAAACGAGTGGGAGGAGAAAACTTTTGGCAAGGCCGAGAGAAAGCGAAGAACAGGAGGGGAGAAAATGATTAAGGGCAGAGAGGAAGAAGGTAGTTAAGACCTGAATAGGAGCTGCAGTAGTTATGAAAACTAATAGGAAGTTCACATTTGCAAAAACTTGCATTGTCCAGCTTCTAAAATCATTGAAGGCAAGAAATGTGAACAAGATGTCCTGTGCTGCACAAACTCATTTACACAGAGCTGAGGTCAAGACTGCTTCATGCAAATCCAGTGACTTCCCCAAGCTCCATGCAGTCATTGACTGCACAAGACAAGAGTGTGGAAGTCAAATAGGTAAAGAGGGAAGGAGGGTCAGACAAGGCAGAGAGACGGGTGTGTTGGGGAGAAGCCTTCCCTGCCTCTCCTCTTATACCACTTACAAGTCAGTGTTTTAGCTGCAGCACTGCATCAGGAGGCTGTACAGTGTTGGCAGCAGATACATAAGAGTGAAGATGCAATAATTACACGCACACACACACACACTGTGGTAATGCTGTCAGCAGTGTTTTTCCACACTACAGTCTTAGAGATCCCAGTATGGGAGCAGAAAGAAGGCAGATATAACTGGAGTGTAAGGGTATGCTTCGCTTCATTTTCATTATCTTCTCTTGATGGCAGCAAAATATTAAGCATAACTTTTTGCCTTTTTGTGTATCCTGTTTCTGTGATGTGCTTGTAACAGAATAGATTCCTGATAGCTTTGTAAAGCAGCACAGTGTCTCACTTTTTTTTTTAATGTGTCTAAACAAGTCCAGCTCTGGCCAACGTTTGTATAGTTTACACACCTTCAGTCAACTGAAACCTATGGGTTTACACACAAACACACAGACATACACACACACTTCCACAGTAATCGACAGTGCAGTGACCTGTAGTAGAAAACTACTTTGAAATACCTTTTCCCCCATTTTACAGGTGACTGGAAACATGCTGCCCCCCCCACCCCCAGCAACACCTTCCTCACATTCACACAGTCGGACTTATTCACAGGAAGCAGCTCAATAAAAGAGTACAGTCGGCCTCCAGGCCAGGCCAGCCTTCCTGCTGAGGCACACATAAACACTTAAAGTCCTGGAAAACTGATTTTGTTTGGACTAAAGGAAAAATTTGTAGGGAAATTCACAAGACACTTCAGCAGCTTTGTTTGCATTCATCTGCCTCAGTTTGATTGTGGCAGTTGATTAGATACATATTGAAACAATTAAGTAATTTATTAATTTGTTGTTTTAGTAACATTTTGTACTGTAGTCAGTTGGACACTTAGTTTGAAATCATATTAGGTCTGCTTTTATAAATGTCCTTTGACTAACAAATATGTATTTAATAAAAAAGCTAAAGTAAGATTAGGCAAATAATGGTCAATATCAAAAGTTAATAATACTGGATATTTTGCTTTGTTTTTGCTCTGATTAGTCTAATTCTGTTAGACTCCATCATCATCTGTGTGCTTCACATCTGCATTCATTTTGATACAAATTTCTGCCTTTACTCTGGGCTCACTGTATTTTAATCTCCTGGAACTTGTTGAATTCACTTGCGGAGCACCAAAAACAGCAGCCTCTTAAGTCGAGTTTAATCTGCCTTTTAAAAAGCCATAATTGGTCAGCTTCACAAATAAACCTTCACTGTCTGTGCTGTGGCCCAGTTTAGAATTAGTTCGATGTACGCCACAGGGTGCCGTGGAGAAAACAAGCTTCGCTCCGCTTTGTCTGGAGTCCAAAGTCTGCTGGTACAAGAAAAGAAACTGATGTGAGGTTTTGGAAGGCAGAAGGGGAAAAAAGTGACCAGCACTAGAAGCTTCTACGGCCAAGGCATGCCGTCACATGACAATAAAAAGAAGTGATACCCTTCAGAAACTGCACTTCCCCCCTTTTTTTTTTCTTTTTTCTTGGGAGGTCTCTAGGGAAGCTGCTGTGTATCTTTGCTCTGTTAGAGAATTAAAAAAAAGTAAAAAGAAAACTAAATTGTTGTTTGATGCTTTTGCAAGTTTTCCTACAAGACCTTATTATAACCAAACTGGGTGTCTATAGTTCAGCGTGATGGTCTGCAGATGGACGAAGAGGAACAGAAATAATTTGTGTTTCTTGTTACATTAACTTTTATTATTGATTTGGTTTTTTTTTTCTCTTTTAATCCTAGAGACTTCACATCTCATTTTCTGCCTCTTGTTTCTCCTCTTTCTCTCTCCTTGCTGGAATGCACTGAATGTCCTTATCTTTGCCCATGCAAACACAAGGGTGAGCCAACAGCAGAGGTCGAATTCCTCTGCAGATCCCAGGCAGACAGACTGCACCACACACTGGCATCTAGATAGTCTGAGCTAAATGGCTCCATACTTGCACTTAAAAATGCTCCAAAAAGACAAAAAGTAAAGCATGACCTTCAAATGTACCTGTTAATATTTTGGCCCTATTTTGGTCATTACAGTTTCATGTTTGTGTGACTTTATTTCCAACTACCTTAGCTTAGCTTAGCAACTGAACCGGAGAGATGCTCATATTTTTATCCTGCACATTAGTCTTGCCTAGTTTAAAATCCAGCACCTTCTTTATTCATAATGCATCTTGGGCCCCAGACAGTTTGGTTAGAAGTTATAAGTGTTATGCTACTAACCGCTAATGTGGCCTTAGAGCTACTCCCCTCAAGCAGAGATGAAGAACAAGCTGCAGAAATCACTTCTTTCATCACGTTGGGAAAAAAACACCCAATCGGACACATGCAATAAAGATCACGCAGGCTAAAGTTAGTTTTGCCCATGCCTGTTAATAGTGGCTTTGGTGACATTTTGTGTTGGTAATTCAGTCTGGAAAAAAGGCAGATATCCATCACATAACACTTAAAAATCACAGCCTGTTATATTAACCAAATTCATGCTCAACCTGTCTGACTTTCTGCCCAGAAACACACACACACACACACCACAAGACAGTGTTTTGTATGCTACTTATCCAGACAGCTTTCCTCTAGACGCACACAGGAGCCATTGATACCTCCACACAATGCAGCCTCAGAGGCAAACACATGGAATCACAATGCTGCGGCTGCTATACACGCAGCTTTATGTATGCCTGTGCATAAAATTACTATGACAAGGGACAGACAAAAGACAGAGCTGCTCAGTGTTGGTGTCCATGCAGGCCACAATAACACACACACACACACACACACACACACACACACACACACACACACACACACACACACACACACACACACACACACACACTCTCTCTCACTCACACTCACACACTCAGAGTATTGCCCCTCACAGGTCTAAATGGATTTCCTTGCATCATAGCAGAAGTACAATGCCTGTATAAAGAGACCTGCTTGAACTGCGCAGCTGGCACAAATACTCATGACCAATGATCGCTGAGATTAGTGCGAGGGACCCGCCCCGCTCACCCCCTCCAGACAGCATATATTTTACAGTGCGGCCCACACTAAACAGTTTTCGCTTCCATTTCTGCTCTCTGCGTGGTTCAGTCTGCACAGCCTCACATCAGTCACACTTTCACAGCCTGATTTTTTTGGGTGTTGTTTTACCACAGAACGCCACATGCTCTGACTAATAATTAACACCAGCATTTCCTCAGTGGCTGCAGGTTGCAGGGATTTATGAAAAAAAAAATAAAGCTGGGTTCTCTTGCTTTGCTAAATATTAGGTGGAGACTGTGCCTCCACTCAGACTCCGTCATCTGCCAAAACATTAAAACTACTGAGGGGTGAACTGGATAACATCGACTATCTTGTTGGAGTGCAATGTTCTGCAGAGAAATCTTGGGTGCTGTCAGTCATGTGGATGCTACTTTAACACGCGTCACCCACCCCACCACCCATGGCATTAGCAATGCTCAGGAGTGCCTCAAGGAACACATCTGAGAGCCGAAGGTGTTGACTCAGATCCTGCTTCAATCAAGAGTTTGCCATGTGCACTGGAACAAGCAAAATCCACAGATGGCCCGGCTTTAGCCCTCCCTGGGCCAAAATGATCTGAAGGGTTCACAATATTAGGCAGGTGGTTTTAATATTGTAGTTGATCTGTGCATATTTTCAGTGCAGTCTTTCATCAGAATTACATACCGGGCTGATTTCCATAAATCTTATTGGAGAGTCAGAGCACAGCTTGAGGAAGAAGCCATTCGTTTTGGTGATCCAGATCACTTTATTTAAAACTGCGAGATAGGACTCTGGCTTGGTGGAGGACTGTGGCATGAATGCTCTTGAAATAGGACATTCATGGCTCAAGAGTGCAGCTGAGGAATAAGACTTGTAGCTTAGGGTCTTTTGTGGTTAGATTTTACCTTTTTTGTTTTGCTTTGTTCTTCTAACTAATAAAATGATGTAACAGGATGTTACATCATCTGACGCATGTTTCTCCCTCTAAATTTCAGAGGAAACATTTACTATCCCACTATCTCTGACTGTGTAATAATGCATAATGATTCATACTAAGATTATATGGTCACATCCTATTTCCTCCACCACATCAGCCACAACAATGGCTGTACAGGATACTGTAGCCCATAAATTGTAGCAGAACCACAAAAACAGCCTCACAGAAGAAAGCTCTTATTACATCAGTTTTCCCCACATCCCCTAATGCAGCACACATTGCCTCAGCTGCAGGAGAGTTCCTCATTTTACTGTTTCTATTTATGTTTTTTTTTTTGTGTGTATGCCTCCACACCTGTTGCAGCTAAAGGCCAGAGGCATTATGCTTGCTGTTGTCAACCTTGAACCTGTGGGGATTGTTCAGATGTTCCACTGGGTTGGGTTTTTCAGAAAATGTTTTGTCCATATTTGAAATATTATCTTCTGTCTAGATTCCAACTTTGAGTTTTGTCAAAATGAGCTTGTTGAGCCAAAAATAAATCTATCTTAATACCTTTTTATTAAATTCCTTCAGTCTTAACCACATACAGTATAATATACGAGATTCTGGACAGACGTGGTAAACTGACTGGATTGGTTGGTGGAGGTTATCCTCAGGTTTGTGTTGCACCCATGAAAATGGTTAAATTATAGTTTGTTTTTGTTTTTTTTTAAACTGCACAGCTGAACAGATGTCTCACTGCATTATTTAATCACAGTCACATTTATTTGATATAAGTCTCAAAGCTGTCTAAATAGATATTGAAGATGCTGTGTTATGTAACTGGGCTGTGAGCTGAGAGAGAACCCAGAGTTTTTAGGGTCGACCTAAATGATCGAGACTCTTTGTTCTGTGTCTGACTGTAGTCATTAAAAATGTTTGTCCATAACAACTGAGCAAAGACAGCAACTTTGGAGAAATCCTGGACATTTCTAAATTATGGGGAAAAAAAACAGTTTCAGATGATAACTGATGCACTGACCTATGCGGTAAACATGTTACGCACTGATGCAGGCGTCTGTTTTGTAGAAGAGGTGGAGGTGGTTGGGTACATATCTATGATTAATAAGAGTGTGGACAGGGTGGGATGTTTATGCAACCCTTTAAGCACACACAGGCATATGATAGCACTCTTTGGCTAAGTGAAATAACCAGTACCGTCTCAGTCTGTCTTTGTCTTAATATGGCTTAAATTAAAGAACTGTGTAAGAGACAGAGACAAATAAAAAATAACTATATTTTCAATCTAGGGGTGGATGATACAGGCTCAATATTCTATCATGAATTTTCATGGAAATTTGTGAAAATGATATTTATGGTGATTATATGTATTAAGTAAATACTGAGCAACATTTAATTGCAGCTTGCAGGCAGCAGCATTTATAAGTATAAGTAAATGAGGGGCATTTTCAGTCCTTCTTTTCCACTGAGCTACTGTCATTGATGACACACTATCTTATTCCAAGTATTTAAACAAAGTGCCAGCAGCAGCGTTCTAGTGCAATAGTGAGACAACGTAAGTCAAATGTAAGCACAACAGTAGCCTTGGTAGTGTTTTAAGTAAAAGTATAAAATAACTGCTTGACACTTTCATTTAACAATAATTAAAGTAACTTAACCTTGTATTTGATTAGTAGCTGCACAATATTGTCACACATTGTTATGTATGTTGAATCTTGGAACGAGCTTTTTAACCAGTTTCTTTAAGCCCTGATTTTTAAAAAAAAAATAATTTTTTTATAATTATTTTTCTTCACCATGCAACCACATCATTAATTTCCATCCTCTGTTTGCTCTTCCTGCCATATGGAGTGCAGTGAGCGCTCCAGCAATGTTCGGTTGAGTCATTTGTTTATGTTTGCGTTGCACATCGATAGGATCTCGTCTCTCGTAGCCTGGTTATACTCGACACTGGGCTTTTGCCTCAAGCGGTGAAACAACGTTGTCGTTTCCACCTTAGGCAGGAACACTTTCCTTGCATTTTTTTGCAAAGCACTGTGCTTTGTTGGAGGCTGTTGAGGCAGCTCCCTTTTTAGGTACAAAATCCTCATTGGAGGCTGACGCATAGCTCTCATTCTCAGACATACCTGAGCTTGCAAAGCCATGACGTCGCTATATCATTGATATCACAATATGACAAAATTTACACAGCCTAATGCAAGCAGGATTTTTGAACATTTACATTGCAAAGTATTTACGTAAACTCAGATTTATAAATTGTCCAATTAGGATTTAAATGCAAATCTGACATTTGGTTTGTGTTGTGTTCTTAATTATTGTTGATAGCTGATAGTCATGGCTCGTTTTTGTTGTAGAGCACACAAAACGCCTTTGTGGGGATCAGATCAAACCATGTGGGCTTTTTGTAATAAACAAAAAGAAGAAACTGCAGCACATCTGAACAGGACTATGCATCAGGAGACAAAGCCATTGCAGCCTGAATGTTATTTTTTCTGCTGCTTATCCGAGTCCAGGTCATGGGGACAGCATTCTAGGCAGAGAAGTATCTCCCCAGATGAGAGCCAGTCATTCCCAAGCCATCTGAGAGATAAAATCTCTATAATATGTGGGATTTTTCTGTGATTAATACAATGGGAGTTAATCTCGTCATCAGACTCTCATATGATCTGTAACCTGTAGCCATCATAAGCACTTTGTGGCTTTCTTTGTACCCTGTTTCCCATAGTTTCTTTGGAAACTTCCTGTTTTGTATCATCAGTTAGAAGTCATTCAGTGTTCATGCTGCTTGTCTCTTGCACACAGTTTCTGACAAATGAGCCGTAAACATGTGGAATGGTACCATGTAGCCTCAGTGTTCCCTTATCTGTGGTCTGCGCTCGCCGTTACTGTCATTAAGTTACCAGCAAACAAAATTGTCTTGATGGGAATTCAGTTTGCAAGGTCAGATCATGAATTAGTTCATTTCAGTGTAGATGACTTCCTTAACTTGAAGTTGTGCATTTGGGCAGTGTTATAGAGGACAGATTATGTCTTGCAGTTATGTGGATGGTAGGTGCATTTAATCCAAGCTTTTGGCTCAGCAAGTTAAAGTAGAATCAAAGAAAGCACTTCATCCTGGCCATAACTGGTTTCTGTATATAATTTTTTTTGGCCACTGTGGCCTGTCTCTCTCCACAACAGTGGAGAGAGACAGGGTTTCAGGGTTAATAAGGGCTGATGCTGCTCTGTCAACTGTTATCACACATACTGCTGTCACTGTTTTCAGGGTGACAATCAGGATGTAAATATTTTTGCCTCTTCTTAGGTCCTCAATGCCCAAAAAGCTGGCTACAAGGCAGCCATTGTTCACAATGTGGACTCTGAAGACTTGATCGGCATGGGATCGAATGATGGTAAGTTGCCCCGTTATCTGGTTCAGTGCTTTAATAGGTCCTTGTTGTGTGGTGAAACAGTCTGAACCTGCTTTCCCTCCACACTTTTTTTTTTGGATGTCTGTCCTGTGAAGGTAATAGCTCAGTAACGCTATGAAGGAAATTTCTACAAATTTGGCACTAAAGGAAAATCTGAGTGGTCGAAGGTCAAGGTCAAACAAAACACTTTTTATTACAGTATCAGAAACCTTTACATGTGTAATAGGATAAAAAGATGGAGTGGTAAATTCTAAGAAGAAGATCAGCTTCACTCTACAGAAACACTTCTCTGGACTTTATTCAGCAGCTTAACTCAGGAATTTGTGAACCTTCCAACTTTAAAAGCTTTAAAAAGCCTTCAGGGTGTCTTGATGTTTGTATAAACATGGATGTGAAGTACTTGATTCACTGAGAAAATGAGTCAGTCGCTCTACCTCCTGAGCTGCAGGAGGCAGAGCGGGTTGTCTACTAATCGGAAGGTCAGTGGTTTGATCCCTGGCTCCTCCAACCTGCATGTCAAAGTATCCTTGGGCAGGATACTTAACCCCAAGTTGCCCCCAATGCATCCATCAGAGTGTGTATATGTACATTAGGTTTAAAAAGTGCTTAGGTGTAGTAAAAAAAGCACATGTATAAATGTGTGTAAATGGGTGAATGAGGGTTGTAGCAAGAAAGCACTTTGGGTGCTCAAATTGAGTAGAAAAGCACTATATAAGTACCAGTCCATTTACTATTTACTATTGGTGGAGCTACAACTGCAAGTAACTACAAGCAACCTAGATGTATGTAACAAAGACATGTTTAAGAAGGGACTGATTAAAATTGATTGACTTGGTTGAATTTTTATTTTTTTTCTGCCAGAAAATTTATAATCCTTATTTTAATTGTTAATAATTCATCTTATATTTTCTTATTTGGTTTAATAGCTATTTAAAGACAACATTTACAATTTTGCAAACTGTGAGAGGTATTTAAACCACCAACAGTTGTATTATCAGTGTCACAGAAGACTCTGGAAAACCTGTAATATTCACACGTGTGCAAAAGGAATGAGTGATATAGGGGTTGTTTTTTTTTGCTTAAAACTGTTGAACATTTTTACCAAAGATGTTGCAGATTACCTCTGGTCTTTAAAATCACCAGAAAAATACAGTATGCGACCCTTGAGTTTCTTTTTTTGAGGGGTCAAAGTGACAGACAAAAGTTCTTCAGCCTGCCACAAAGTGATACTGATTCTTTTTTTTTTTGGTTTCTCTTTTTTAGTGGATATTATTAAGCAGCTGGTTATTCCCTCTGTGTTTGTGGGTGAGAAGACTGCCAACACTCTGAAAGAGGACTACATGTATGACAAGGGGTAAGTCTAAACCCAAATACATTTTTTTTTTTTTTAATTTTCTGCCAACCAGTATAAATAGAAACAGCTTCCTGCTCCGCTCCTCTCACACTACACTCTGAACAATTCTTTCTTTCAACATGTAGAGGAGAGCTAGTTGCTTTTATTCAGCTGGATCACTCACTGGCCATTCTTTGCTTTCCAGCCATGAGTTTAATTTGTTGTTGTTGTACAAAAATGTGTGCCGCATGCACTGCAATATATCAAGGAGAGGAGTTGTTTTGTGATGTGCTGTCGCTGCTGCTGACATGAAAAGAAATGTCTCTCTGCGAGCCCAGAGGTCACAAAGTTAACGTTTCATTTTTCCACTTTAACTTAGCTTGTGTGTGTGTTAGATACCATCCTAATACATAAGGGTTATTCCCACATTCTGCGCAGCCAGGGGAATGAACACCAAACATGGTATGGGCATAGTTTTGTCAGTGTGAACCAGTTTAGTTGTTACGTATTTGCCTGAAGCACAGATAATCTGCTGGAGAGGGAGTTCTTACTGAAATAAAATGCCATTATGTTGATAAGGGGGACCTTTGTGTGACTGTCACACAACAATTTTTCAAACTGAACAGTACTAAAGGGAATCTCCGTAATGTGGCAGCTCGGAGCAGTGAGCTATAATGAAGCGCTGCTAGTGTAGGCCACAGTCGCCCACAGAGTACCTGTCTCTGAAAAAGGTTGTTGTTTGTCATGTCCTGCACCTGACACTGCTCTGCTTTGCTTTTAGGGGCCATGTGGTCCTCCTGCCAGACTTCAGTCTGCCTCTGGAATACTACCTGATCCCCTTCCTCATCATCGTGGGAATATGTCTCATCCTCATTGTTGTCTTTATGGTTGGTAAATTTAAGATATCTTCATTTTAACTCAGGTTTAAAGTATTTTCTAAAGGAACTACTAAACATGTTTAAAGATGGATAGTAATTTATTTTAATGGCACAGATTTGATGATTAAGAAGTAAAGAGGATAAAATCCACACTGGTCTGTTACTGAAGGACTTTTGGCTTCTGGTGACTCTCTTACTCACTGTAAAAAATAATGCTTTATTGCTTCAGGAAAACTTAAGTTTTAATTCCAAAACTTCAGACTTCAGCCTGTAACTGAAAGTAGTATCACAGCAGCAGGCTGAAGTCTGGCATCCAGTTTAGGTTGGAAACATAGCACTTTCCCTAATGTAACAATATTAAGAAACAACCTAAATTGAAGCTTTTTCCTTGCACAAGATCTGTGTGCGTTTTGGACTCATTTGGACTCACTGTCTGCTTCAATTAGATCACCAAGTTTGTCCAGGATCGACACAGAGCTCGGAGGAGCCGCCTGCGCAAAGATCAGCTGAAGAAGCTTCCCATCCACAAGTACAAGAAAGGTAGGAAAGTGACCTCAGACACATCAGTTTGTAGTAATTGTAACAATTCTATGCTGGAAAGATATGTTTTCATGGCTAGGCAGGACACAGCTCAGTGGTTAGCAATGAAGCTTCACAACAAGAGGCACTCACTGAAACTCAATAATTTCACTTCCTGGCTGAATAAAGGTTAATTTAAGAGTTGTAGTAGGCTCACTGTCGGTGTATTGTGATTGGTTTGGTTAGTCATGTGCACATGACTAATCAAAGGTCCTGGATACCACAAAATTATCAGGAAAATACTGAAGTACCTGAACATTAGCTGGAGCAGTTCTACATTTCTATTAGCAAGGTTTTAATGAAGATTTTTTTTTTTTCCCTTGAAGAAGTATTTTCTATTGAAATGAAAATCACCACTTTACCAGCAATATTTTGACTCCCTGAAGCAACCAGTCATCAACATTTTTTTTTTTAGTTTGATTCTTACTCTGACCTCTGATCTTTGTAGTCTGTAGTGATACTATTTTTTTCCCTCTTCCGTGATCCTTTCTCTCACATGATTTGGCCAAGAACAAGGATGTCATCGATGCATTACGACACATCATTGCTCCCTGGAGCTCTGTGCCTAATCGGATTAATATGGACTTGATTTTTCCACAAAGGCAGATTAGAGCTCCTCTCTGTTGAGACTGGACACATGACTGATGGTTTGGAATGTAATCTCAGTCATGCTGGAGGCCTGACTGGGTCGAAAGCAGAGCGTAATTTGGTTTTTACCTGTCAGGTAGATGCACAGTAGAGCGTGTACTGCTTGTTTGTAAAAGGAGAAAAAATATGATGAAGTAAAAAGAGATCTCTCCTGTTATCTTTGTGTAAATATTTGAGCATTTGTTTAGAAATGTCTAAAACCTTTTTAGTTAAACACTGTGGCTTCTTCTCTTTAAGTATAGGTATCGGTGTGGCTATAGCATTGTTTTGAAATTTAAATCCTCTTTGTGCGTTGGGTAAATACGTTTGTCTGTGTATTTAGACGTTTGCCGGCTGTGTTGCCTCCAGCAGCTGTGTTTTGCAGGCTGGAAAGCCCCTGACTGCAGTCAGCTGTGCAGGGGAACACTGGGGAGCTTTGTAGAGAATGGGTGGTGCATAATAAGTATCCCCCTTGCAAAGCTGCTAATTGAGGGGGTTATGAGCAGAGCTGCTCCTCCCTGCCTGGCAGAAATGAATGCACATGCAGCACACCAGCTAAAAGCAGCATGTGCTGCTCTGATAGCTGTTTCTGTCTCATCAGGCTCTGTGGTTTGTGCGCTGTCACGGCTGCGTATGCGAGCAGTGCCCACTCTGACTCAGGGTTTCCACCAAGCACTGCTGCAGTCAACCTTGGCCGCTGCAGGGAGTTTGGACATCCAGGAAACAGCCTCTGAGGCGGCGTCTGCGCTCCTGTCAGCTGAGTCAGAGCATTTGGTGACACAGGAAGGGGACACCAAATCTCCACCTAATCACCTTTTAAGCTTTGCACTCTGGAGCAATGCTAGCCTGGCAAGAAACCAAATGTCGGGTTTGAGCCTGGGAGGGCTGTGACAGTGGGACAGCACCTCTGTTGTCTCACTTTGTGTGTTGTTTAGGCAGTGTTCACCCCAGGTAAGAGGAAGACCTCTAACAGCCTCTGAATGTTTGGGATCAACACACTGTTGCTTGGTTTTGACATGTTTGTGTCACTTAAAGAGAAATGGGCTGTTTGTGTTTTGGTCTACTAACTGCATAAAATGTGGTGTCTCCAGAGGTGGCTGTGAGAGGTCTAATAAACTGCTGCACAAAATCAGTGAAACTTAAATCTGTATTTCCACAGAAACCCTGAGCTAAAAATTTCAAAGCTTATTACCTTGATAATTGTTTAAAACGTGTGTGTGTGTGTGTGTGTTTTTTTTGAGCTCCATATTGTCACCTGTTTTACTTTTAGCTGTAGCCTTCCTTTGGGACAGCTCAAGGCCACACAAATCACTGTGATGCTCAGAATATTTGCTGCTGCTCCAGTTCCCATGCTGAAGATTTTAGGCACCATGCCTGAACTTGGCATACATCACTGCAATGGTGCAGCTTCAGAGTGGGAAAGATGTCTAATGGTACCCTTCTTGGCCCCAGTTGCAGCATATAATGCTGAGCTTGGACTGCGGGGACTTTGATGAGCTGCAGTTTTAGTGAGCGGGAACAGTCTGATACTGCGTGGCTGTTGATCTTGAAGCTGCAACTCTGCAACCCTGAACAATTCTGCAGACAATTAAGTGTTTATTTACTTCAAAAAAAAAATTTTTTTTTAAATGCAGTGGAAATTGCAGTGCAGTTTACTGCAAAGGTTCAGTCGTTGTGTTTTCACTTTAAAGGCCTTGTAAAAGTACCAGTGAAAAAACTTCCAGCTTTTCTCTTGATATTCAGAATCAATACATTTAAATTGTTGATACCTTAATATACTTTGTTTAATGTGCATCTACCTGGATCATTTCCAAGCTATTAAGGTTCTTGGCTGTTGTATCAGTTAGGGCTTCCTTGTTTCACCTCAGCTGTAATAATCACTTAGGTGGAAGCAGCCAGTGAGCCCAAATCAATATTTCACTATTAACTTTAGTAGGGCAGTTAGTGGTAGTCTTTGTTATACATCTAAATGTGTAATATACTCTATATCCTAATGGCTCTGCACTGTTACTGTGAATCACAGGTCAGGAGAGTTGAGAAATGCAACATGGTGAGTAGTCACTTTGGGAAGATGCTTGCCAACTAATTATCGTCACCGCAGCCTCAGCTGCTGCTGTGCTGGCAGGATGTCTTTCTGCTGATGAGAGTATCTGCTCACCATCTACATGATCTGACAGAGGAGCTTACACTGGCATTGGCAGATGTCTGTCCATCACTTCAGCAAATATGTTGGTAGAAAATGATATAGGGGATTGTCTTTTTTTTAATACCCTTTTTTGGATACAAAGGGCCCCAAAATGTACCAATAAAATATCCTCCACACCACTGCACCAACACCAGACCAGACAACGTTTTTCGAATCTTGAATTGTATCCTTAGTTTCCTGTTCTTAGCTGACAGGAGTGGCACCCGGTGTGTTCTTGTGCTGTAGCAGCCGATCAGTTTCAAGGTTTGTTGTGCGTTCAGACTTGCTCTTCTGCATACCTTGGTTGTAACGAGTGCTGATTTGAGTTACTGTTGCCTTCCTACAAACTTGAACCAGTCTGGCCATTCTCCGCTGACATCAACAAGGCATTTTCACTCAGAGAACTGCTTCTCACTGGATATTTTCTCTTTTTCAGCATCCTCTCTAAACCCTAGAGATGGTTGTGTGGGAAAATCCCAGCAGATCAGCAGTTTCTGAAATACTCAGACCAGCACATCTGGCACCAACAACCACATTCAAAGTCACTGAAATCACCTTTCTTCCCCATTTGGATGCACATTTTGAACTTCAGCATGCTGTTGTGGCTATGCCTGCATATCTAAATACATTAATTTGCTGGCATGTAATTGACTGATTAAATATTTGCATTAACAAGCAGTTGAATAATAATAAACACCTAATAAAGTGGCTGTTGAGTTTATAGACAGTTGAAAAGGAAAAACTTGATCATTACAAAGTTTGTCTGAGTGACAACTGTCATACTGTTATGAAGCATTTCCATCCCAGTGGCAGTGGCTTCTTCTAGGAAGCCATTCCATAGGGCACAATAGTGAAAATGATGTGAATCACATGCTATGGCCTTCACAGTCAGTGGACTATTTCGTACAGACGTGTATCAAAACCCTAAAGTAGCGAATATATTTTGGAAGACAAAACTCCATTAGAGTTCTAGAGAGTTGGAGAATTAAAGAATTAAAGTTGTGATAACAGAAAGGGGTGGCCCAGCTGAGAGATGAAATGATAACATAGTGACTTAAATTTGCAGTCTTTCTCATACCAAGCAGGAGACGACTTATCTAGTTGCAGAAAAAGTCTATGAAAGTGAGTCAGCAAATCTCTTGATTTCAGACCTGCCTCAGTAAACACTTTCCTGATGAGTTTATGGTCTCAGTCACTAAAGTCAGATAAAGACAGTGACTCTGGTTATTTTTTTAGGGTAGGTAAACCTTGTGATTGATGAGCTGTTACCACATGAGTGCGCAGTGTCCTTTGTTGTCTCATTCTGATTCACCCGTCACTCATCATTTCAAAGCACCAAGATGTAACGCCTCAAACCACAGCTCAAGGCTTTAAGACAGGCGGGGCCTCAGTAGCCAGTGTGTGATGCCACGGGTTCTGTGTCCATCTTGCATATACAGTCTATGGGTGCAGCACTTTATTAAGACACATGATGTATATATTTTTTTCCTTGTCTGCTGCTGTTCAGGTTGTATTTCTCACTGGTTGCTTCTGTTAAATAGGCCAGACAATTGGACTTGGCCAGCTGACAATGCTTGTAAAGATATGGGCCAGAGGTGGTGATGGTGAATAATGTCATGTGTGTACATGGAAATAGGAGTCCTCAGACTGAAATGAATAGTAAGCAACACAAAGAGAGTTTGCATGGAAGGTGCACAATGTCTTAATGAAAGGCACAATAGCCGTGTAATCAGCACGCAATACCAGTCTGAGCAGCATCGTGTAACATAAGATATGTGTCGACGTACAGTATTATGTAATTGCAGCTGCCGCGACTGTCGGCTAAGCACCGCACTGCCATTAACGTAACATATGCTCTGGTTTTCTTACAGAACTTTGCATCATTTCCACGTAGGCTGACAGTCTGACTTTTGACAGTGAACTTTGGCCCCCTTTGACGTGTTTTGCCAGGACCTGGCGTCTGGCAGACATATGAATCAGAAACAGTCAATGCACACGTGCAGCCAACTGGCAGGAAAAAAAAAAAAGGGATTGATTTTGACCCTTGGTGTTACTCTTCCTCTGATCTTTGACCTGCATTCTTTTCCTCCCTGTGTATGATGAGTCACTCCACCCCTCCCAGAGCTTTGCACTTTCAAACCAAGGCACACGCACACAGACTGGTCGGACCAGCTGCAGTGTCTCAGCCGTCGGTGTGTGAAGCATGTTGATGTCAGTACAGAGGAGCGCTCTCTGTCTCTTAGCTCAGTGGCCTCCTTGCCAGCTGTCCTTGTCTGGTCGGCAGTGACAAACTGTGTAGATGCTTCTTTCTTTTTTTTTTCTTTTTTCTCTTCTTTTATTTTGCCCTTTTACTCAGTTTTTGTCAGCCTCTCTTTCATTTGCCTGCCCGCCCCAGCTCTGCTACGCATTCACTGCTTGTCTTAAGTTCAGTAGGACAGCGTGGTTCCTTTGAGAGCCAGGAATGCTGGCAGGCTGGCCGATTAATGGAAAATGGAGGGGAGAGGAGCTGCACTGACTCTCAGAGCTTTTTAACGTGTGCTACTAGCCCCGAAACGTAATTGTGAGGGATTCCCAGCATCTGAATAGTTGCCAGACATGACCTAGATGTTTTTGAGTGGCCTTGGAAAAATATACTTTGCCAACCCAACTTTAAATTAGGATGAGGAGTAACTACCTTCATAATAAAAGCCTGGCTTTAACTTGAAAACACGCTGCTGTAGATGCGTTATGCATCTCATGTAGACTGAATCTCAGCTCACAGAAATTACATTATTATGGTAGAAGATTTGAGAAATTCGTGGAGCAAGAAACGTCCACAGCAGTTTTCTTTGATCAGCACAAGTGGGCTAATTTGTTCTGTGACGGGTGTTGACTCAACCAGACTGTGAATTATGTTCTGCTGCAGTGCTCTGCACTGCGCGTCTCTCTCGCTGTGCAGAGCTCTCGGCTTTTCTGGAGGAATCTCTTAAGTTTTTGAGTGAACAGGCCACATTTGTCAGTGCCAACAGCTTTTGAAGTGTCGCAGAAAATGATTCTTAAAGGTGTTGTAAAGGTATGTTTAAATGCTATCTGCACTGAGCAAGGCCTCAAAAGTTCAGAAAGCCACTCAACATTTTCTCTCTGCTTCTCAGAATAGCTCAGTTATTGCCACAGTTCAGCATTTCCTGAGTGGATACTGGATACTGGATCTGTGCCTGCACAAACTCTCTCTCACCCTGTGACTGTTCGGCACTGGTAGGGAGAAGAGGAAAGGATGGAGGCCGCTCTGCCGTAATGTCAGTGGAGTTCTGGGTAAAAAGAAATTAGGAATGATCGTAGTTGTGTTGAGTCAAAAACAAAGCTGAAAGTGAAACGAGTGGGGAGGAGCTAAGTCAGAGACGCTGCTTTGAGTTGAAGTCGATGACGCTCAGAGGGAAAAGAGGGGGGGGGTTGATGCAACTCGCCGTCCTTATACGGTCACATGCGGCCCTGGCATGGACACAGAGCCCAGTCAGGGAAAACATGCTCATTTAGAGCTTGCATAAACACACCGGCCCACAGCCCCTGCTCCCTCGGCCTCCCTCCAGTGCAGGCAGGGAAAAGGAAGGGGAGGAAAAGGAGAAGAACGCTGTGGAATTTGAGAGGGAGTGCGTTGATGAATTCCTGAGCTTTCAGTGCATGGAGAGATTGAGTGTGCATATGAGGGAATGAGATGCTGGCAGTTCAGAAGTTCCTCTGCCTTAAGGGCATCTTAAAAAAAAAAAAAAACCCACCAAAACAACAACCAGAAACATTAAGCTGTATGAAAAGTTTTCAATTTTTTTTAAAAGCTCCAATAAATCCATCGATCAGAGTCCCATAAGACAGAACCCTACAGTTTTCAGTCAACACTACATCCCTATAAGGAATAATGACTATTGGAACTCAGAAAGCCACCTTGTTATAAATGTGTTCAGTTAAAGGGTAAATTTGTCTTATCTTACTGCCCCAGGTGATAACTATGATGTATGTGCCATCTGTCTGGATGAATATGAAGAGGGAGATAAACTCAGAGTCCTGCCGTGTTCTCATGGTGAGTGTCAACTCCTCTTCAGTGCTTTGCTCAGAATAACTACGGGTCACACTGACAAAGGCCAGCCAGTCAGCTTCTTGAAGGTTTATTTTGTTAGGATTGTTTTTATTTTATCTAGTAGATAACAAGGATCCATTATCTTATTCTTGTACTTTAACCTTTACTGCGATAAACATCAAAGTCTGGTTTCCATAAACAGGATGTCCTTTGTGTTCTCAGCCTACCACAGTAAGTGCGTGGACCCCTGGCTGACCAAGACTAAGAAGACGTGTCCGGTGTGCAAGCAGAAGGTGGTGCCCTCGCAGGGCGACTCAGACTCTGATTCAGAGGAGGGGGACAGCGGCCCTGAGAACGAGGAGGTATCAGAGAGCACCCCGCTGCTGCGCTCCCTGGCTTCCACCAGCGCTCACTCCTTCGGCACCATGTCCGGGGCGTCACGCTCCGAGCACGACCAGGAATCCTCGGAGTACGAGGACGACGAGCTGGACAGCAGCGACAGCGAGGAGGTGACTGTGGAGACCGTGGTGGTGCAGATGCAGCAGCCGTGCTCTGAAGGCCACGAGCACGACCTGCCCCGAGCTTGACCGACGTGTCCCCCGGCCTGATCCCGATAGGTCGCTGTAACCCCGCCCTGCCCAACCTCACAGGTGCAGAGACTTTTGTTGGGGCACAATGCAGATTCATCCCAGTTCTTCTGTCACTGCTTACAATACATTGTAATTTCCTTCTTATAAAATACAAATCTTAAGTTTTATCATGATTATGGACAAAGCTTCAGTCTGCATATCTTTGGCGCTGCTTGGCAGATTTGACCAGACTGATGTACAGTAGGCTGCTATACTGTACTCTTATTTAGACATAAAAAGATTACACACAAGCGGAAGAGTCCAAAGGTCCCAGACACACGATCCCGCTTGACACAAAGATCAATAAATGTACTTTGTATATAAATATAGATCACAAATGATACCTTGCATTATTGTATATACATGTCTATGCTACAGTGACACAGGTTGGACCACTATGCAGCATTTGTTTTGTAAAATTAGCATTAAGTACAGAAAGATTTAAAGCCACAGCAATATGGTTTGCCAATTTATTTCTATTTTTCTTTTTTGAAGGAGCCTCTGTGCTCCCGTGTTTTGTGCCACAGTTTGTCACAGAGGTTCACACCAAGAGAAACTTGAGTCAAACCGGGGGGGGGGTGCTCTCCATGTGGCATCACATGAAGCTGTGGGTTTCACCAATTCAGATTGTGAAAACTGTCCATTGCCTGTGGTGAACTTCAGTTCATTTAATTCAAGCAGTTACTGTTCAGTAGGCCTCGTGGTGCACTCTCAACTGATATTTTTAATATTGTTTGTAGTAAATTAAATGTCTCTTTCCGTAACATGCTTGATTTTTCTTGATAAATCCTGTTGCCTTTTCATTTCATGCATTTTTTGTTTTGTTTTCCTACTCATACACATCTCTGTACAAATTCACTTCAATAAAACATCTGACAAAGAAACTTGAGCGTGTGACTGATTTACTTTTGCGTCAATCACTGAAAACCATGCTGCAATTTTAGGTTTCTCTAACACTTGACTGCCATTTCTAGTGCAGGTATAATAGTCCAGCGACCTTATTATCTGATAAAAATCAGCCAGTTAAGTCTGACATGGCTCATTAGGCAAGTGGAAGTAAAGGGGCTCTTACACTTTTGTCAAATATCAGTAATGTCTTTGTTAATGAGTGCAATTTTACATCTACACACTAGATTAGGTTATTCCAGGGTGGCCTAGTAGTTGAGGCTTATAACATGAGCCACAACATCCCATCATTTGTGTCCGGCTGATTTGGGCAATCTTTGGTCCTCTGTCGCTCTCCCTTATTTCCAGTTTACGCTTTCCTTTCCCAACCCATGAACACTTAAAATCAGTCCATTCAGTAGCTGTCCTGAAGCTTCCCAATATTTGCATTATGGTTTTTCTGAGCACTGAATGGGCCTTTGGTTTAAAAGATTTTTTTTTTTTTAAATCTTTGAGTTAAAGATTAGATACAATTGGAAGGCCACAAAGAGTTGATGGACCTTGAACATTGTAATAAAGCAATCAAAAGCTGTCCACTGATGAAGACCAAGTGTCATATCTGAAAGCTCCACAACAGCTACTGGACAGTAAGACCTGCAGTTAGCTCCTCAGTGTGAAGGAATTGTGATCAGAGCTCGTCCTGAACATGAGTACCACTGATCTCCTGAAAAAGAGCATTCAGGTCAACAGAAGACAGTAAACTCAATCTGGTTGGAATAAATTTATTTGATCTGTCTGTAAACAAGGTGATAAATCAATTTATGGCATTTCTTGGTTTTATGCATATGAAATCAGATGCATTAAAAAGACTGTATCCCAGATGTAAAGAAAAAAAAAAGTGGCAAGGAAGGGAAATGAACAGATCGGCAAACAGGACTTTAAACAGTTTTTTTTTTTCTCTCCTTTTTGATGAGTACACATCCCACAAGGCCTAAACAGTGGAGCTGAAGCTAGAAAAATAAAGAAAAAGTGCCAATGAAATGACCCCCTTAGTGGACAGTGGGTAAAAATCCATTTTACAACAGCAACAGATCTCTCTACGTTATGGCACAGGATACATAGGTTCTGCAGTTAAGTTTCGACAAGACAACCATGAGCGTCTTTGTTCCAACTAATCCCATCTCCCATTAAGAGTCATTTCTACTTTTATTTATCATTTATTCCCCCCACTTGGACGTTAGCAGTGCTGAGTGTGGACAGTCTGATTCCCCAGAGCTCAGTTGACTACAGAGAAAGCAATTTATTCCACAGTTTTGTAGTTGTCAACACAGCATTGGGTTGCTGAAAAGCAGTTGTTTTTTCTAAATGGTAAAGAGGGAAAAAACAAAAAAAAAAAACAAAACAACAAAACAATTTCCTTCATAAACTCCCACCCTTACCTCCACTGAGGCCTTTTTTTTTTTTTTTTTTTTTTTTTTAAACTTCAGTACTTGAGTCTGGTTAGTGATTTAGAGCAAGTGTATAAATACCCGAGCTTTGACTATACTTGGTCCTATATAAAGAAAAGGAAAAATAAAATAAAACTGGACACACTCTATATCTTATACGCTGATATCTTACTGTCCAAAAAATGGCAGCCTTTAAAAAAAAAAAAAAAAAAAAAAGTATATATTACAGGAGCTGGCAAAGAAAAATATTAAGTGCCTGAGCCATTGTTACCGTGGAATGTCCGTGGGTTTTCGTGTAGTCGGGGAGGGTGTGATGCCGGGAGGAGAGGCTACCAAGCATCCTCCATCACCTTTGGAAGGACAGAGGTGATCACAAAAGTCCTCAACGGGATCCTTTCATACAATCCACTGTAAGCTCGAGATGATCTATTTTATTTGGAGGGGGGGGGGGGTGATCTCACTAAGATCAAACAGTGATGCCCCAGAGTATCCTCACATTGACTAACAAAAAACGGAGGGGGAAAAAAAAAAAAAAAAAAAAAAATAACGGATTAGGAGGTGAATCTGACAGGAGAGGAGGTGGAGTGGCGAGTAGTGTTTGTCCAGTGAGGTTCATAGTGTTGCTTGATTTGAACAGAGCACGGGGTGGGGTGGAGGAAGTGAAAATTTGGCAAGAGGGACAGTTTGGAAGATTGGGGTGGGTGTGTAGTGGTGAATGCGAGAGGGAAACGACAATGGTCCGAGATATGCGCGCAGTCTCCCCTCCCGGGTGTGGGGGGAAAATGATAGAGGAAGACATGACGAGCTTTGTTAATGCTCAAGTGCTCCAAAGGCATCGACTGCTCAGGGAGGGAGTGTGTATGATCGGGATTAAGTGATTGGCGCTGACATGGACAAAAAAAATAATATAAGCCTCAAATTAACGCTATAGCCTTAACTGTCTGAGTGTTTAGCGAGAATTTTTTTTGCTGGTCTTTAAGTACAAATTTGTCATGACATCCTGTTAGCAACATGCTCATCTTTGCTATGGATCAACTCAAGAGTGCTTAGAGGGGTATTAAGAGTACACAGAGCAAGTGCTTTGAGGGTAAAAGGGGTTGTGGGGGGTGTTAGGGGAATGACACAAAAAGAAAAAGGAAAAAAAAAAAAAAAAAAAAAAAAAAAGAGGGAGAACAAATGGGGAGAAGAGAAGGCAGAAAAACAAAACTACAAACTAGGACTGGAAGTAGTGTGAAATGCAACAGGGTGGTAAGGGTGAGCTGCTAGGTAGCTGGGTACAGGCTGCTTTAGTATCCGGACTTCCTCAGGTAATCAGCCATGTGAAATGCTTTCTTGTTGAGCTGCCCTCCATGGATACCTTCCTTCCCCATGACAATAACCAATGCTGGAGTACACAAAGGAAAAAAAACAAAATAATATGAACAGGCATGTTGATTGCAGGGCAGGAAAAGAAAACACTTATGCTATCTTGGCCAAATATGGGGCTACATTGTTGTGGGGCAGAGCTCGAAACCTGCACTGTTACAAACGCTCCTGGGGTTGTTTAAAAGGGACCAATCAGGGACACGGAGGGGGGGGGAGGGAGGGAGGCGGAACATGGGCTGGACAGTAGATTGGTTTTGTTTGTTTGTTTTCCCCCCCAAGTTTTGTGGTTTTTTTTGTGTGTTTTCCTTTATTTGTTTTATCCCCTCTCCTTCAACTACACTGCATAAGCTACATCAAAACTAAAACTAAAACCCTGAATCCCTCAAGTATTTTGCCATCGAGTATGCCTTCTTATTCAATCCTCCTCCATGGACCCCTTCTTTGCCCATTACCAAGACCAAGACTGAAAGAAAAGAGACGGAGAAGGAACATTTAGAGAAGGTGTGGAGATCACACAGTGAAAAGAGAAGAGCACAGAGCTAAAGCAGCAGGCAGATGAGACGGCTACAAAGGAAGACAATGGCACAGAAAGCAGAGCCGGGCCTTCACTCCGAAGGCTGTGCAGAGCTCTAACGTTCATTTTCTTATCAGTGCTGCTGGTGGCGACATGTCACGTCACAGTTGGGAAGACAGAGTGAGTGCAACAGGAGAATAAATGTGAAAGATGCATGCAAAGCCTTTTGTCAGATCTGTGATGCCCAAACAAGCAGAAGCACAGAGCTGCAGTTAGTCCACTGAAATACCTGCAAACTGCTACAGAGACTGAATGCATTGTTTATACTTTCATAAACTAAGATGGAACGGCCTTCCCAGCATGCTGTTTTAACTGGAGCTAAAAACTAGATCCAGGCTACACCATACTTTACATAAGACCAGCTTTATGCCACTAAAAGTGGACCCCAGCACAAACTCACTTGTCAGTGTAAAAATGTGATGCAGGGAAATTGTGATGTTTATCTTTCAATTTTTTCTTTTTTCATTTTGGTGGTGGTGGGGAGCTTTTCCGAAAGCAGTGATGTAAAACATCTAGTCAATACATTTTAGCTACCTGATGGGAGGCAGTCTTCTGTGCCCATTTTAGTTACATTAGTAAAACATCCAAACAATACCTGCTGATTGGCTAACAGGGTGATGCACAGGAACAAAACTAACAGCCTAGCATTTCAGGCATGTTTCTGCTCCTATCACACTTCACTGCAGTCTACTTTAAAATATTAGTTTTATCTGTCGATATGCGCCGTGACAGCAGCAAATAAGAAAGTGAAGCTCGTGACTATAGACCATCACTAATGCAGCACACATGCAGCAGCATGCTTGGAATACCTCTCCTCAATACATGTAAAAATCCTTAAGTGCCCATTTTGCTAGGACAGAGTGGAAGCATGTGAGTGGGAAACAGATTGTGACTACAAAGGTAAAGGGGTGTGTTAACCAGGAAGGAGGAAGATGCATGCAGTCCAGGAAAGTCTCAGGAAATCCTGACCCTGAAAGTGAGCCCAGAGCACTGCAGATGCAGTCTCACCTGTAAGCTGGAGCACCTTTTGGCAAGATTTGGGGAGGACAGGGCATTGGGGCCCACACAGGTGACATGTAAACCAACAACTCTCAGGCAAGTCCTTAATGACTTAACTTCAGTTTACTAAAGCATTATCAAGTTTGTGACCCAACAGATTGAACAGTTTCACACTTATATTTAGCTTTTTAAGATGTTATGGATTTATACGGATTTTTATACATCTTAAATCTGGATTAAAGTACACACGGAAACCTTTCAGTTCAAACATTTGCTTTGAGCACTTCATTTAAAAGCTTAATTTAGATAAGCAGTCCACAGGTGTGCTCACAGGTGAACTAGTCCTAGCAGACAAAAGGACAATCTGAGGAGCACAGAGCCTTCAATGGTCACATTTAGGGCTGAACTGCAGAGCTTTGAATTTCCTCTAGTTTTAACCATTTCCACAAAGATATAATACTGCTTAATCATAATCGTTATTTGTGGCAGTGGTGAGAAATTCTGAATAAAATGGATAAGCAAAATTATTACATTCACATACAAGGACTAATAATTGAATCAAAAAGGTAAACAGACACACAGATACTTGACTAAAGGGAGAAAACAGACACCTGTAATAGCTGACTGATTTGATCATTTGTAAGCTATAAACTATACTAATTAAACTGAAATACAACTATGGCTGGGAAAAGATAGATAACATTTATATCTTTTTTATAAGAAAATCTGTATCAACCTCTGAATATGAACTTGTTCCTCAGTTACAACAAACTGAATATGCATTTCTACATGTAGCCCTTTGCTGAGATGCACTTGCTCCCCATTATCGGCTGTCACTGAAAGCAATATCCAGACATTTTACACCCATCTGTCATATATTGAGGAAAGGTGCAGTCAACATCTACCCCACATGCTTTCACAACATGGATTTTTAAAAAAAAAAAAAAAGAAAAAAAGAAGAAAAAAAAAAGAAAAAAACAAAGCTAAACTAATGACACTATATCAAAGCAGTTTACTGTGTGACTACTCAGATTTATGCTGCCAACAACAGTACATGTGATGCTTACCTTTGGCTGCTCTGCCTACAGAAACATTGTATGTGGGCTCTCCTCCTTGACTCTTTGTTCGGATGTCCATTGTCCAGTCGCCGTCAATTTGGATGCTGTCTCTGATTACGGAGCACTTTTTGTTGCCCAGGGTCAGCCCACTGGTGAAGAATCCCTCTCGGTCCTTTCCTACTAACACGTCAATTTCTTCAGGCTAGGAAAAAGCACAAACATCAGGAAGTCAGGTACTGTTTATGTGCAGAGACTCCAGGGTTTCTCCATCATTGCTCATAAACACAATTTAAACACATTTATTGCGCCATAATGTGGGTGCTGTGAAGTATCGAGTTTGAGCAAGGGCTACACAAACAATTTAATGAGGTATGCACACATTGTGAAACCCTGGGCTGACACCAGCGTTTAAAATAACTTGGCTGATGGCAGCAGTGTCCAGTGTTTTTCTGTTGTTTATCCATCAAATTTTAATGGCATTTTTAGGATGGTTTCAATATGTGCAAAATACTAAGACTTTTATAAACAGGGAAGTTACTCATTTATAAAGATTAGCATTTCCCCCAACACAAGAGGATCAGCCAAACTCTTCTTTTACACATCAGCATCACAACTGCTCTGCCTTCTCTCAGCTTAGAATTTGCTTTTCCTGTACAACAGAAACACTGGTGTTAAAAGTGCTGCGACTCCCAGCTATTGCTTAATTTATTGGGAAACATACTGTGAATGATCCCTTTGGAATTTACTGAATTAAAATAGTTTTAATGATTAATGCACATGTATGCCCAACTCTAGTCTGTCAAAGCCTTATGCTCAGAACTTGCATTCGTGTTTAATCTGCCATTTTTAAAATTACAAGGAGGTAGAATTGGAATAATTTAAACAGTTAAATTTATGTTATTGCCACTAGTGCACAAAATGTGACTCAATTTACACACAAAATGTCTACAGATGATTGGCTGCAGGTGTCTGATGATTTCCCTTGATCCATACAAGCATCGTTACTGTGGTTTTCCGCCTGTATTGACAGGAACAGCATTTTTGAAAGTTCCCCTCTCCATAATCTTGCTTGTAATCTTTACAGTTTAGAAAAAAAGCTTACACTTCAGTAATTTGGTCATTTAAAATACATGATACTGTAGTTTTTCTTCACCCCCACCCAACTTGACAAAACTTCTCAAATGACACCATTTTATTAATGTTTACATATATAATTATTTGAAGTGTGTCGTGGATTTTATTGGTCAGCTTAGCACAGAGGGCAGTGTTTGTACTCTGATAAAGACAGACCATCCAGCCCAGGGCAGAAAGCACATGGTCTGGTCTCCTCTATGCTACCGGTGTAAGGGGCCTGAAACCTCAGACCTACTGCAGTGCCAAAAGGATTACGCTGCTAATATTGCACGATTGGAGACAAGTTTTTTTTTTTTTTATTAAATCCGAGACAGTGTAAAAATAAATAAACATACTGCGAAAACTGCGTTTATTTGGAGCAAAGTGCATAACAAAAGGCGTTGCCCCCTAACTCCAGAAGTGCAGAGTCATGGCACACAGTGAGGAAGGAAAAACGGCAAACTGAAAGGACTTCCACCGGCCAAGACAACGTTAGCATAGCCCGGGCTTGGTTTTCTAACTAATCGCTTCAACTGGGAATCAAAGTCGCTATACCCACATGAAACCAAACCTACAGCATTACATCCTGCGATAACTTGCTGTATTCATGAAAAGGGACTCCAATTATACAAATTTAGTCAACGGCCATGCTGGTTGAAAACCAGCAAAACAGCTGAGGCTTGTTTTACAGCTGAAGTCCATTTATGAAGCTGCTGTATTTAAGGAGAACGCTGCCGTCCTTTAGCCGAGTGGACACTCCCAGTTAACCCCAGATAACAGCAGCATACTGGTCCACAGTTTACCACATGGGAGGGTTTTCCTTTTATAGCGGCAAGCTAGAAACTGTTAAAGTTTCGTTACATCCACGTTATAACCGCAGGAATCCCGATTAGAAACGAAGATGACCGGCAAAATAAATTTAACGGACAAAATGGAGGAGGAAAGAAAACTCCGAATTTGCCCGATTAGCAAGTTTACTTTCTAGTGAATGGGATCTATGTGTTGTAAAAATAACGCATCAGACGCACGCCGTCCAGAACAGGCGCCATTAAAGCTGCTATTAAAATAATTAAAAAAAAAAAAAAGAACCGAGGCCAGACGTCTCGGTTAGCTTCCATGAACAAAAATGAATAAGAAACTGGCAGCGTGTCCGCCATCTTGGAAAAATGATGGGCGGTAGCGGTGGAGAAATTCACAGAAGCCGGATAAGAAAAATGAAGAGGACCAACTGCACGCCAGTACGTAAAGAATGCGTGCGAGCGCAACGAACGCTACGCAGTTACCGTTAGCGAGTAATGACCGGGAGCGGGGGGGGGGAAGAAAGCAATGACTGGGAATTGGAGAGGGCGGGGGGATGACCGGCCTGATTTGAGCTAACCGTGTAGTTCGCTATTCAGCGGTCTGCATGGAAATACTTATGGTAGTCGGTTTTGCTAAACAACCGATTAATTGAGGATGCAGTTTTTTTTTATAGGTTAGCTGTTTAAAATAAAAAATACAATTATTTAAATATATTAATATAGCTTTTCCGACACGGCTAGTTACCGCTAGCTGCTAAGTTAGCTTCTTTAGCTCGAGTTCGCGGCACCGCTGGTCACTAGCCTGGGTTATCTCAGGCGCTGCACGCGCTATTTCTAAAGAAAATAAATAAATAAAAATAATAATAGGTCTAAAAAGTGGTTTAAACGTTAAGACTGCAGACATACAAAAACATGGCAAATGTAGGCGACAGGTTGAAAAGCGCATACGTGCTAGTGGATCTTGTGTGAGACCACCGGATACCATGTGTACCCACACTGGTCGCTTATCCTCATTCAACAAGGCCTGGCATGCAGACAAAACGCAGAAGAGACGCGCAAAAATGTGCATTATCCTCCCACACAGCTACAAATACCGACACAAAGCGCATACTTACCGTTATGTTGGCAAAGATACCGCCGAGAAATGATGCCCAGACGTATTTGGCGTCTGTATACCCAACAATGGCCGCGTCCTGGCAGCTGCCATCGGCCATCAGGTTGTCCACGTAGCTTTGCCAGGACATGTTTGTGAAATTAGTTCTAAGGTGTAAAAAGTAAGCTGAGTCAAGTTAGGTGACGGTCGCCTCTTGAACGACGAAGAAAATGTGAGAAAGCTGTATTTATCGGTGGTTAAACGGGCCTCCAGCAAGCAAAACCCCCCCGGCTCCGTTACGTCCCGGCTTTCTTCTGGTCTAGGCAACGAAGAGGAGCCGGTGCAACCGGACAGGCGCTTGGGTGTAGTCCCGACTAAATCACTCCGCCTGAGTCGTTGTTCGCCTTTCTCCCCATTGTATAATATAGTAAGTGGCGGACGGATATCGTGGTTCGTCACAAGCGCAATAAGGAAGACTGTATTTTTCTTAGCTGCATCAAAGATTTAACCAGTCGTCAGATTTTGAAGGGCTTAAACTTGTTATTAAAACGCAAGTGCACATTTGCTGAGTGAAATTATAATGGTTTTCAGGCTTTTAAAAAGTTTAGACTATGTTTTCAATCTATTTTTAAACAGTTTCTTTTTGTTGTTTTTTTTTTTTCTTTTTACGTTTCGTTGATCATTTAAGTCACGCTGGCTTCCACCTATTATTTAAATGCAAAATTCCCGGTGGTTTATATTCATATCACAATAAAATGTTATAGTTTTTGATTTGATTTTGTGATAGCTATACAGTCCAGTTTCATCAGTTAAGAAAATTTTCATGGACACAGTTACCATATACAGAAAGAAGCACCCACAAAAGGTCACAGATTTATCCCAGGTGAAAACACAGAGCGGATAACTGCATATTATTTCATGGTTTAAGCTCCTGGGATGATCGCGGATTCATAGTATGAGTAGGGCAGAGGCTAAACCCGTATCTTACAACCCCAAGAGAACAATATGAATAAAAAAGACTCTGAGACAGCCATTCTTAGCATTGTGTCAGAAATAAAAGCTGATTTTACACATATGAATACATCTTGAGCATGTCTTATGCTCCATAATGTAGTCCAGTGAATATGCAGCAGTCATGTTTGCATCATCATTTTATTCTGGGTTACTTCTCTAGACGTACTCTTACAATATGACAATTGTTACTAAATGTGTGAATAATAGTAGGATTTTTTATTTTTATTTTTTATAGGGGGAGGGCTTCCTGTAGGATGTAAACTATACTTTAACCTTATTTGGATCAGTTCTTTTTTTGCCATTTCAGTGCATTTGGTATTGCTTTGCAAGTTTACATCAAAGAAAATAAACGAGAAATCTCAGCATCATACACACTAACCACACTGACTGAAAATGAAGGGCAAAAATATAAAACAAACAGCAAAAATAAAACAAGCATGTGCATGGGGATGGAGTCAGCATCACAATGTGCAGTTGGAACAAATGGAATAAACACAGCTTTGTTCAGATTGAAAACAGTCTCTGTAAGTGTGCACCTGGCCATCGTATCCCTAGTATGTGATGATGACAAATGCGGGTGATGAGAGTGCTGAATGTCTACAGGTGCAGCAGTTTGCTTAAGGGCGCCTCAGCCAGTCACACACCTATGGATGATGTCAGCTGTGGATCAGATCTGTGACTACGAGGCTGTGGTGTTCTGTATTTATCTGTGTTTGTGTTTGCTCCATGGAAACCATTAATAACCGGGTCACTCTCTGTCAGCTCTGCCCCTCTTATTCTGGCAATACATAGTGTGTGATGTTCATTTAGGAAACCCTTCCTTGAGAATTCATTTCTCTTCTCTCTTCCAGTTCTATGCACACTAGTTAGGGCACCTAGGGTGGCCGCCTCTATTGCGCAGGTGTACAAAAACAAATACAGGTAGGCCAGCCTGTCCAGTGGCAAAGAGTGAAAGGAGAGAGTGACTTTCACGGTCCAGATCAATGTGACTCTGAGGGAAATGACACGCTAAGAAGCTGACGTGCTCAAAGCCTTCCCAGAGGGTCTCAAGTTGAGCGTACCAGGCACTTGGAAAAGCAGCCTTTGCAGGATTTAGACAGAAAACTAAAACACCAACTAGGGGTGAATCCTTTCAGACTAAGACTAATGTGAAAAAAAAAAATAGGATTGAACAACTTTAAGTAAGAATGCTTTCTTTACCTTGTGGGCATTTTTTATGTATCATATACACAGTTTCCTTAATATGCATCTTTTTCAGGCCCTGCAGCACATGGCCATCTTATCTTTTTCTAGAAACTTCCACTTAATCCTTGCTCTTTCTCTTCCTGCAGAAGAATGAGTGAGAAAAAAAGTTATCAATTGACCAAGGTGAAGGAAGTGAGCAGAGCAGAAAGACCTGTCAGTCAGACAGCCACACCCATGTCCTGATCTCCCATTGGATGCAGACAGTTTCCATGGCCACCTCTGTTTTGCACTTCTGCTTGGACAAAATAGTACCACTCACAACCACACCACTCAGCTTGCGCATGAGTCATGGAGATACAGAAAAAGAGCTTACTTGTTTGCCTTAGAAAAGGTTTGCTTTTGGACAAGAGCATTGTCATCATAGCAGGATAACACCACCTACCTCAGCCTTTACCCCCCTCCCCCTTTTTCTTTTTTGCAGATGCATGCATTCCTTATTTTTTCAGGCATTACAGAACTTAAAGTTCTCAGGGATCAGTGTTGGTAAGGGTTTGAAAGGTGTTTTACATGCTGAGATGAAGTGAATAAGCAGAATAAAGTTGCTGTGGTTTTTTTGTCTTTTTTTTTCCCACTTACTCACTAAAATGGATAGACCGGATCGGAAAAACAAAGCCTAAAGTTTTCAGTGTTTGCAGGTCAGTATAGTGCACGCCCTGATTTCACTGTCTAGTGCTGTGTCTTCCTGTTGAACAGCGACAGGCAGGGCACGTGACTGCAATTTAAATGCATGTTGGCATGACATAAATTTTCCTTGATTCTTTATACAGCTTCCCTGTGGCGATAGCTAGATATTTTGAAAGAAGTAGGACATGTTTAGACTACAAGGAAGCCTTTGGCAGCATCAATATAATTGTATTGGCACAAAATGACACTGCATGGCCTGTTTGCATTTATTACCTGGACCTCACACAGCAAGGAAATGTGCGCTCAATAACCACTGTCACAGACTAAAAATGCAGAATGAGGAGGAAGTTATTAGTCAAATACTTTTTCTTTTCCCGACTGTTTATTTGAGAAACCGATGGGACAAGAAAAAAGGAAAACAGGTCAAATATATCAACTTATAATATAAAAAAAAGAAAAAGACTTAATGTTTCTTTCAAAAACTGAGTTTCAACACATTTTTTACTCAAACAAAAATACACTCACCTGCCACTTTATTAAGTGCACCTGTTCAACTGCTCCTTAATATAAATATCTAATCAAACATGAAGTGAGCATAGGGGTGATTTAGAACAGTAGAACAGTGATTTAAGTGACACTTTAAATGTGACGTGGTTGTCGGTGCCAGACGGGCTGGTCTCAGTGTTTCAGAACCTGCTGATCTGCAGGGATTTTCCCGCACAACCATCTCTAGGGTTTACAGAAAATGGTCTGAAAAAGAGAAAATATCTAGTGAGTGTCAGTTCTCTGGGTGAAAATAACACATTGAACCTTCAAGAAGTTGGGCTACAGCAGCACAGGACCACACCAGGTGACACTGAGGCTACAATTAACACATACTTGCCAAAATTAGACAATAGAAGATTGGAACATTTTTGCCTGGTCTGATGAGTCTTGATTTCTGCTTCAACATACAGAAAGTAGGACCAGACTTTGGTGTAAAAAAAACATTAAAAACATGAAGCCATGCTGCCTTGTATCACTGGCTCAAGCTTGTGGTGGTATAATGAGAAGTGGAGAAAATATTCTTTGCAGGCTTTGGGCACTTTAGTACCAAATGAGTATCTTTTCAGTGCCATAACCTACCTGATTGTCACTGACCATGTGACCACATCGTCTGGTGGATGAAGCACCATGTCACAAAGCTCAAATCATCTCAAATTGGTTTCTTGAACATGGCAATGAGTTCACTGTAGTCAAATGGTCTGAAGATGTTAATCTTGTGCTACTCAAAAAAAGGTTTGGAGATGGTTGGTGTGGCAGAGGGGGATGCAAGCATAGGGTGAGACGGAGGCAGATCTGCTGTGGCGACAGCTAAAGGGAGCAGCCAAAAGAAGAAACAAGATCAAAAATCCTCCAAAATCTTTTAAAAATTTTAAAGTCTCACACCCACAGAGTCAGTTTACCCATGTATCATAAGGCCAACCCCTCATCCTCTGTCCACTGGTACATCAGTGTTTTTCAGCACACCTAATTCAAGTAAGAACAATGATCATCAACATTAACATGTTGATGAATCATTTTTAATGATAAATATTAGAGCAGCCTGTTATCAGCCTTTAGTCCTGCACTGTGGAATCTGCAGGTAGCTTTGCTTTCTCTTCAGTAGCCTGAACTGCGCTCATTTCAGAACATTTTTTCACCACAATTTAACAAAATTATTTATTCATGACTCTAGTTCAGTCTTTGTCTTGCAAAGCAGCAGAAAAAGAAAGACCTATTTTTACTCACACATATGAAAGTTCTCAAAGGTCAAGATGTCTTAGTGTATTTTTAACAGTATGTGTCACTGAATAAATCAGTTTTTAAGACAAAATGATTTCCTGAACTCAGGTTTTTGTGCTGAAAATCACTTTTTTGGGGAGATGTATTCATGATTTTCTGAATTTTGGCTTGCACATGCTGAACTAAAAAGCTGAAGCTAAAAAGAGTGAAAAATGCTGCTGTCATTTAATGGTGAGCAGCAGCAGGTAGAGAAGATGGAGCGCTGGAGTGACGCCGTTCCTAGAAAATGTCTCCTCTCTGCTCACCAGGTCCTGGTCTGTCGCAGACAAAGAAAATCAATAGCAGTCAAGACTAAGGAGACAACGGATACTCACCATTGGATGCACATATATTCTCCATTTGAGAGACACCATGGCCAGCTTTGACAAATGACCTGTCAGAAGCATTTTCATTGGTTCTTTAATAGACACAAGTGTCCCTTCAAGAAATGTTATAAAGTGTATTTATCCTACAAGGTCAGGGCAGAGCTGGAAAAATACAATTTAAACATATTTATTGGTTTGTGCACCTTGGGATATAACATTTCATGGCTCCAGTAACCTTTGCCCTCAGAGGGAGCTCACCTAGAGAGATCAAACGTGGTCCATCTGCATGGCTGACACATATATCCACCTCTCTGTGGAGTGGACATACACTGATCGTTATTGCAGGTGTGGATGGCATGCGTGCATGCAAATTAACCCTAAGCGCACAAACCTTTTTCTCATGTGTACAGTCTTGTAAAATGTGGGTATGCAAATACGCACAACCCATAATCCACGACACACGCAACAGTCAGCTTATGTAAACCCACCCCAGAGAGTCTCTCTGAGGGCGGTGGGTTACTTTGGATTTGAAGAGCGATGGTGTGGCCAAAATGCCTGTCCTGTAATGGTTAGGAGAGGGAAAAAACCTGGAAAAAGTAGAGGTGATCTCTTTTCTTTGATATGTTTGAAATGTTTAATAAATGGAAAGAATGTCAGTTATGAAATACAACATACACTCAACTTTATTAAGTACATCTTGTGAGTGCAGGGATGGACCCAGTTTGGCCTTCAAAAAATGTATTTATTCTTTATGGCACAGTGCTGGAAACATTCCTCAGATTTTGGTCCATATTGACATGATAGCCTCACATGGCTGCACATCCATGATGAATCTCCTGTTCCACTGTCCCAAAGTTGCTCTGAGATATGATGACTGTGGAGGCAATTTGACTGCAGTGAATTTTGTGACATGGCGAGCTATTCTGCTGGAAGCACACAGCAGAAGATGGGTACACTATGGTCATGAAAGGATGGACATGGTCAGTGACAATACTCAGGCAAGGTGTGGCATTTATATGATGCTCAGCTAGTACTAAGTTCTGAATAGCTGAGACCAGCCCATCTGGCACCAACAGCCATGCCACTTAATTCACCGTTCTTCCCCTTTCTGATGCCCAGTTTGAACTTCAACAGGTCATCTTGACCATGTCGACATGCCTAAATGCACCTAGTTGCTGCCATGTGATTGGCTGATTAGACAATCATTGTAACAAGCCGTTGAACCTGCTTAGGTATACCAAATACCTAATGAAGTGGCCGGTGACTGCACATAAAATATACTTGAGAAGTTATTAATTTGAATCTTATATCGGACAGCAGCTCTATTTCTCCCCCTTTTTCACATGCATGCAAACACAGACACACACACGATAGAGAGAGCATGAGAATGGAAATAGGGGAGAGACAGAGAGGTGGTGAAAGGACTGGGGGAACCATGACAGTTTCCTCAAAATGTTAAGGATACACTGCACACTATGCTGAAATATGTTTTCAGCTAATAGGTCTTTGGGAATCATCTTGATCTAAAAAATAAATAACTATATAACTCCTGGACATATGCACCCATAAACAGTAAAAACAGTTCTTTTATAAACCTCTCTTTTCTCTTCTCCTCACAAAAGTGCTTAAGAGAATGTGGATCATTGCCATATTTTGGTCTTTTTGAATGCCAAAGAAATTCATCTGATTTTATTTGTATTTATAATTCATCATTTTCGAGTGAAACAGCCTTTCAGGACGGGTGACACTGCTATTTTGCGAGGCACGCTACTGTAAATGCAGTCCTGCATTCACTGGTCGTGTGGTATGATAATGTACAGACTGGATATAAAGCCCCACTGTTTTGCTCAGATGAATAGTCATGAATAGTCATGATTCACAGTGAAGGATGAAGTGAATCTGAATCTCATTCTGGGGGGTAATTTTCATCCTGATCATTTTCTTTTTGGTCTGTTAGCTTTTTGTGATGATTGTAACTCCAGATTTGTTCATTTTGTTATTTTTTTTAAATTAGAAGTAAACGTGTCTGTTTTTTGCCATAATTAAGACATTTTCAGTCTTATGCATGGAGTGAAACGAAATAATAATGCTCAGATGAATGAAGAAAGGTCATTTTTTGTGTTTGCTTTTAATGCAGGTTTATGTGGCAATAAATTGATTTTATTCAAATAGAATAATCTAAAGTGTGACTAAACTGAGAAGTATCCTCTCATCTGGCATGGCTTAAACATACTTTATATCTTGGGATGTACAAAGGCATGTAAGTCAGCTGAGATCTGATTTCTCTGTCTCCATCTTTTGTGGTGAAAGTCACACTCCTGGGCTCTTTCTGCGCTATGAAGAAGTCACCTGTTACGTATCCAAACTTTGCGGCACTTCCTTTGAATTTTCTGTTTGAGGTGCTGTAGGTGGTGCTATTCTCTCTCAGCTTTACCTTCCTCCTTGCTCAAATTAGTTTTCAAAATGGCCTGGGTGCAACTAGCAAGGTTTTATTTGAGGTTTTTAATTCACTGGTGGCACAGTGAACTAGCTTTGAGTTGTGTCCTTTTTGAAGAGAAAATAGATCTTTATGTGAAGTAAATGTGACAGCTTACCTACAGCTGTGTGCTGCACATCAAACCATGTTACTGCCATTTTAAAAGAGGAAAGAGAAAGGAAGCAACCCTCAAAACCAGTAAATGTGCAGTTTTTATGGCATCTTTGAAACAATCACAAAAGCATATGTTCCTTTTTGTCAAAAAGAAAAACAAAAAACAGAACAAGGTAAGCTGGTTCAAACTGGGCCTGTTATGATTTTCAGTGGATAAAAATTTTAAGAGTCTATATGATGTCCACGGTGGAAGGCAGCAGTAATTGTAAGGTCATACGGTCTGCTCAGGCACAACTTCTGTGTGCAAAGGACAAATAATTAGAAGAAACTTGGCTTAATAGGAGTGGAGTAAGTAATTATACTGTTATTATACTGAGATGAGCAAAAGTGGTTCACTTTAAAGTTAGGATTCATACACTGAGAAATCGAGGCTGTTGTATGCGTATAGATTTAAATTACTTGGTGGAATTCTCAAAGTTGTGATGACTCATCTTAGACTTCTTTTTTTAAAATTCACTGTCACTGTGTTGCTGTTGGAAAAAAAGGCTGCTCCAAATACCGTGAAACTCATGTGACGTTTTGAGTCGAGTTAATGCGCTCTAGAGCAGCACTTTAGCAGTGGCTTTACTGGAAGACAGAAAAGAAAACATACTCGTTCATAGGAAAAATTCTGGAGAACAAAACTGAGTCACCACTTCTGGGCATGTGTTTTGTTTATTTTCATGCTCATTTGATTAACAGAGCAGTATACATTTATGTATGCAACACGCTCCTGGAGGTCACCATTTGCGACAGCTTGGGGCCTGGAAAGTTCTTGGACTGAAGCCGTGGTTATTTATTCAATTAGTTATGAAGTGCTGAGTAAACATTTTAACACCTGGTCGGCCCTTTGACCACCCCAGCCACTGTCATATAAGAATACAGTTATACATATCTGCCCCCCCCCCCCCCCCCCCCCCCCCCCCCCCCCCCCCCACACACACACACACAACTGCAGTAAAAGTCATTTGCAAGTCAAAAGAATAATAAAGGGGTGTGCCACTGGAGTATTTATCGCTTTGTGCATGTGTGTGTGTGCGTGCGTGCGTGTGTGCGTGCGTGCGTGCGTGTGTGTGTGAGGGTTTGTTTGACATGAAAGACATTTGATTTCACTCTGCTGGGTGTTTTAATATTTTTTTATGAGGCTGTAATGTTGCAAACATGAACCAAGTAGTATGATTTAACCGGATCTCTTTTTCTCCTCATCTGCGGGCTGACCGCTTTTATTGTGAACAACATTCTTCTTCTTTTTTTTTAAAAGAATTATGAATCCATTAAATCATTATTCTGTTTTTAAAATATGATTTATTTGTTGTTTTGTCCACAGTATGTTTTTATTATAGTCTATTAATATACACTATATTGCCAAAAATATTTGTCTGCCTTCATATACATATCAACTTGATCCCATTCTTAATCCAGAGGGTTTAATATGATGCTGGCCCACTCTTTGCAGCTATAACAGCTTCAACTTTTCTGGGAAGGCTTTCCACAAGGTTTAGGAGTGTGTTTATGAGGGTTTTGGACCATTCTTCCAGAAGTGCATTTGTGAGGTCAGATGCTGATGATGGATGAGGCCTGGCTCACAGTCTCCGCTCAAATTCATCCCAAAGGTGTTCTGTTGGGTTGAGGTCAGGACTCTGTGCAGGCCAATCAAGTTCTTTCACACCAAACTCTCTCATCCATGTCTTCATGGACCTTGCTTTGTGCACTGGTGTGCAGTCATGTTGGAACAGGAAGGGGCCATCCCCAAACTGTTCCCACAAAGTTAGGAACATGAAATTGTCCAAAATGTCTTGGTAAGCTGGAGCATTAAGAGTTCCTTTTGCTGGAACTCAGGGGCCTAGCACAGCTCTTGAAAAACAGCCCCACACCATAATCCCCCCTTTATCAAACTTTACACTTGGAACAGCGCAGTCAGACAAGTACCGTTCTCCTGGCAACCATCAAAACCAGACTCATCCATCAGATTGTGAGACAGAGAAGTGTGATCCGTCACTCCAGAGAACACATCTCCACTGCTCTAGAGTCCAGTGGGGGCGTGCTTCACACCACTGCATCCACTGCTTTGCATTGCACTTGGTGATGTAAGGCTTGGGTGCAGCTGCAAAACCCATTCCATGAAGCTCTCTACACACTGTTCTTGAGCTAGTCTGAAGGCCACGTGAAGTTTTGAGGTCTGTAGCGATGGACTCTGCAGAAGGTTGGTGACCTCTCCTCACTATGTGCCTCATCATCCGTTGACCCCACTCTGATTTTATGTGGCCTGTCACTTCATGGCTGAGTTGCTGTCATTCCCAAACACTTCCACTTTGTTATAATACCACTAACAGTTGACTGCAGAATATTTAGTAGCGAGGAAATTTCAGGACTGGTTACACACGTGGCATCCTATCACAGTACCACACTGGAGTTCACTGAGCTCCTGAGAGGGACCCATTCTTTCAAAAATGTTTGTAGAAGCAGTCTGCCTGCCGAGGTGCTTGGTTTGATAAACTTGTGGCCATGGAAGCTGAATTCAATTATTTGGATGGGTGAGTGACTACTTTTGGCAATATAGTGTATCTCTCTATATATACATACATACAGTATTTGAATACACACACGGAGTGGTTTTACTGCTCACTGACGACACCTTGTGGTTGTGAGTGTTTACTGCAGCTTTGATTGGTGGTCTGCGGGGAGGCTGTGTGGAGTCATGAGTACAGTGTGACACAGATGGTGCTGGAGAGCCGCTAGATTGGGGGAAACAAGACTTGGCAGGTCAGCGCAAGAGATCCGCGGGCATGACAGAAGATGAGTAGGAACAAGGAAGTTTATGTACAATTTTATCAAAGCACTTTGGTAAGTAGGGTGGAAAAAGTTGTTGAAGTTGTTCAGTCAGAACTCTCACTGTCCTGAGGTATGTGACGAGTTTTAACCAGGAACTATTAACAAATGACACAGGCACATGCAGGCACTCGCCTGTGATTTACCTGGATGCTTCCTGCTCATCTAAAGGCATAGTGACAGACTTGAAGTACCCAAGTCCTAATGTGACTTTAGGCTAAAGGCTAAAAATCTTAAGGCTAAAATCTTCACAAGTTTTCTGCAGGTTAGAGATGTAGGCTGTGTCTATAATATCACATTCAAATTTCAAATTGTTTAATTTTTTTTGAAAATTTGCCTTGTAGCTGCTGTGACACCACATTCATCTTAATCTGACAACAAGGAAATAACAGGAGCAGCTGCAGGGGGAACACATTAGTTTCTATAAGACCGAGTTTCAGTGCTGGTATCCAAGTTTCCCAAGGGAAAAATATATAAACTGACGGCATGAAAAATAATCATATAAATAATAATCTCAACAAGCAGTCAGAAGTCACAATTTAGTTTAATTTTTTTTTTAACATTCTCTTTGCATGCCACTGCACAACAGGCTTCACACTTGCTCAAGGAAACATGTCAGTCAACCTGGAAAAACCACAGCAGATTTTCAGATTAAATGTGCCCCAGTTCTTGGTGGCAAAGAATCAGCCAGAGTCATTTCATAAGACCCTCGTTGCCTCCTAGATGCTCACATCTCATAGTTTGGAAATGGTCTTGTTTATTCATATTTTTAAGTTTTGAGCCACAAAACTAACCTTTAAAAATCAGTGAAGTTAACCTTTTTTGGTAAAAGTAACATATTAAACAGGACAGCATCAGAATGGCCCGACTATTTTCACCCCACCCTAAAACTCTTGATGGCCCTGATGGCCTCCAAGGCTCTCATAAGTCACTGTAATCCTGATCAATCCTGGCAATTAAGAAAATAGGTTGCTCAGGACTTGGAATACAATGAAGAGATTAAAAGATGGAAGCATGCCTGCTGGAAAACAGTAGGGGGACATTATGACCTATCAGGCTAAAGGTCGCAAGTTGGAGTTCTGTAAAGCTAGTGGGAAGAAGAGAATAGGAAAGAGAACACAATGAATGTTTGCAGATGTGCTTAAGACACTAACGTTAGTGTGTTATTTGTGGCTTTAGAGAAAAGAGGACGAAGATAAGTGGGCTGTTGGGAATCATTTAGTATAATGCGTTAAATCATCATACAATCATTTATGAAGCCCAGAGTGAAAGTTTTACTAAATGCACAACATAAAAACTGTTCAGATTTTCTTTAATGTTGCAGCACAGCAGTAGTTAAATCTAATCTGTAAAGACACATATGTAATTCGCTCCGAGCAAAACCCATTGAGTCATAGCAGGCAAGTGATGACCCACATGGGCTGTCAAGTGTAGGCACATATGTACATACAGTGTACTTTCCTTCTTTATACACAAACACTGTTACTACAGCTGCAGGCAAGCTCTGCTCAAAGGTAGAATGCCAATTAAAATGATTACTCACAGACAGATGACACCAGAGCTCGCTTTCACTTGTGGACGAAGCAGCAGCAGCAGAACATCTGCTCATTCAGCTTGTGAATAAATACAATGTATTGCCAAAGGTATTCACTCACCCATCCAAATCATTGAATTCAGGTGTTCCAATCACTTCCATAAATGGTGTGTTTTACACTATGACACTATGGGTTTTCATTAGTTGTCAGTTATAATCATCAAAATTAAAAGAAATAAACATTTGAAATATATCAGTCTGAGTGTAATGAATGAATATAATGTACACGTTTTACTTTTTGAATGGAATTACTGAAATAAATCAGCCTTTTTCATGATATTCTAATTTTATGACCAGCACATGTCCTATGTTCTTGTAGTGCACTGGTGTTCTAGTGAACTTGTTCTCTACATGCCATTACTTTTGAAATAGTTTGATATACGGGGACTTAACTTGTTGGAGTCAGTCACAGTTTTTGTCATTTTGCCTCTGTACACCACCACAGTGGATTTTCAAATCAAACAGTCAATGTGTGATTGAAGTGCTGACTTTCAGCTTTAATTCAAGGTTGTTTTTTTTTTTACAAAGTTTATATTGAGAGTAGGCGACTGACATTCAAGAATATCCCATTTCTCTGGCTTCAGAAACTCTTGAGCTGCTTTTGCAGTTTGCTTTGTGTCATTATGTATTTGCACTGTGTTACTGTCTCGTCAGTTTGGCAGCATTTGACTGAATCTTAGCAGACAGTATGGCCCTGTACACTTCACAGTTCTTCCTGCTACTTCTATCAGCAGTCACAACATCAATAAACACTAGTGACCCGGTTCCACTGGCAGCCATACATGCCCATGCCACTGCCTCCACCATGTTTGACAGATAATGTGGTATGCTTCTGATCACGAGCTCCTTCTCTCCTTATGCATACTTTTCTCATCCCATCATATTTTAATCCAAGTTAATCTTGGTTTCATCTCTCCAAAGAATTTCTTCACAACTATGCAGGCTGTTTTTTTTCTTTCTTTTTTTTTTTGCATTTTTTTTTTTTTTGGTAAAGTCCAATCTGGCTTTCCTGTTCTTGAGTGTAACCAGTGGTTTGTACCTTGTTGTAAACCCTCTTTATTTCTATTCATGAAGGTGTCTCTAGATTGTAGACTTTTTTTTTTCTTTTTTTTTATTGTAGACTTTGACAATAATACACCTAACCTCCTTGAGAGTGCTCTTGGCTTGGTTAGAGGTTTAACAGGTTTGTGGTGTCTCTCTGAAACAAAAAGAAAAGCTTATTTTTTTGTTCTTTTGAACACATTATTAATACTTCGCCATAGACTGCTTTAATGACTGTTTTAAAAGAAAATGAGCTTGATCGCTTCTTTGGATTTTATTTGAAGGTAACCCCATCTCGTCATGCTGACCTGCATGGGGCCTCCTGTAGCTCAAATTAAATGGCTCAAACTTTAATTGCAAACAAGCACAACACAAACTCATGCACCAACACGCAGTAAAATGTAGTTTTTTTAAAATACAAAAACTATATTTTGATATTTGTGTGTAAGTTAGCACATAGATACATAAATATGCTTACAGCCTCCTGGCAATGTGGGAGGTTTGTTTAGGAATGAGAACTCTATTTCATCAGTTGAGTCATTTTCTGGGAACGACATGTTTTTGTCAAAATTGTTCTGCTGAATGATCAAGATAAACATCTGAAGGCAGAGCAGAATTTAATCACTACAAATTTTCCAGCAAAAACAGTTCTTCTTTTCCTCACTAATACCTGTTTATACTCGCTCTGCTTAGGCAACATGCGCCTCTGCATTACATCATACAGTAGCTTCGATGAAATAACCTAAAACCCAAAACGGGGAAACTGTTCAAGGAGATCTAGGATCTGCTTTGTTATTGTTTTGCTGCGGCTCTGAACTTTTCACATAAGCATGAAAAATATACACACTCGGTTCTAAGTGGGGGTGTAAGCATATGCTATTGTTTGCATGCTCGGCAACGAAATTCATGAATCACCGCATTTCTCTATTGCAGACACTTGGGAGATAATCCTTTAGGCCTAGTGGTTGGATAAGAGAGATTTCTGTTGTTTTCCTTGGTCGCTGCTGCATTTTTTTTACACAATGAAGCCATGAAGCCGTCTCATTCAGGATTATAGCTCAAAAATCTGCCCTCTCCAGGAATGTTATTTCACTTCCTCTGCGTCTTTTCTCCCCCGCAGTTTTCAGTGTAACACTGTTATTCAATGTGTTGCAAGGGGTTTAAACCTCCAAGGCCTTCAACTATGTACTCATTATTATTGGTGATTTGGTATTTTGATAATTAGCTAATTTAAGCACTTCCAACTCTGTTAGAGGTTAATTAGAAATTTAAAAAAATCTCAGAATGGGGCTGTGCAGTGAAAAACACACACACACACACACACACACACACACACACATATATATATATATATATATATATATATATATATATATATATATATATATATATATATATATATATATATATATATATATATATATATATATATATATATATATGTATATATATATATATATATATATATATATATATATATATATATATATATATTTTTTTTTTTTTTTTTTTTTTTTTTTTTTAATTTAGTTCTGGCTATTTGATTTATATTCTGGCACATTCAGGTGGTAAAGGTAAAAAGGACTGCTCCTTTAATGGCACTTCTCTACTCTAATTGAGCACTCAGAGTACTTCTTTGCCACAAGCTGCATTCTCCCAGTCACACATGCCTTCATAAGGCACTTTCCTTCTATGCTTTTAAATGATTTTTTGAAGAGCAACACACAAACACACAGATGCATTGTGGCAATTTGGGGTTTAGTGGCTTCCCCAAGGGTACTTCGACAAGAGGAGTCGGGGATTGAACCCCGGAGTGGGAGTTTGTAGCACAGTGCAGCAGTAAAACACTAAAACACTGTCTTCAGTGGAACTTTTAGTAACACTTGTAAGAGATTTTAGAGCAGTATACCACACATCGATATAATTGATATCGTCACCATTTGGGGTGGCTGTGGCTCAGGAGGTGGAGCAAGCCATCTAGTAACTGAAAGGTTGGGGGTTTGATCTCTGGCTCCTCCAGTGTGCATGTGAAAGCAACCTTGAGCAAGATATAAGATGCCTGAGTTGTCCCTGATGCATTCATTGGAGTGTGTATGTGAATGCTAGATAAAAAGCACTAGGCATAGAAAAAAGTGTTTGGGTAAATGAGGCTCATAGTAGAAAGTGTTGTGAGTTCTCAAGTAGAGCACAGAAGAAAAATATAAGTACCAGTACAAAATAAGAATTAAAAAAAAAAAAGAGAGCGATGTTACTATGGCTCATAGAAACCATACTTTTTTCTCTCTCGCTCAGCATCCTTCACGCTTCATGATTTTGTGGTTTTTCCTGAGAAATGAAGGTGAGTCAAACAGTGAGTCAAAACTTGTATGATTGTGTCTTTCAACATTAACTGCCACTTATTTTCTGTATAGTTTCTGGTAGTTTCACGAAGTTGCAAAAACAGTGAATCTCAAAAATATGGAATCCCAGCAAAACTGGAAAACAGTACTCTGAGCTTGTGATTTTTTTTCTGGCAGCTAAATAAACACTAAATCAAGTAATTCTTTCTACTCTAAAATTAACCTACATGTTCTAAAATCACATAGAAGCTGTGGGATCAGTCTTAGTCCTCCTGACAACTCCAATTAGATTTTGGTGAATTGCGTAATGCGTATCATTATAGTGTATGTGGACTCATTTAATTAGCTGCAATACTGACAAACTGCTCTGTTGCTCTGTACCAATATGATGCCTTCTGCCTGAGAAGAAGCACAAGGTGTTTGTTGGGTCTATAATCATGTGCAAATTTTGATCAGAGCTATGCATCCATCAGGTCTTCTCACTTCTTCTTTGTCCCAGCTTAAATGCAGTTGTGTAGCGACTCTCCACCTCTGATTCAAAGCTCAAAGTGGAAAATCTTGTCCAATTCCCCAGTAATATCCTGAAGCATAATATTATGCTCAACCTGTCTTTGATTTTAAAGGAAATTAGATGGAACACATGCTATACAAACAGGTTCCTCAGAAATTATTTTATGTGTGATGCCAAAGTTGACTTCCCTGTCTGTTGATGCTGTATTAGTCAGAGTTTACACAGTTAGAGGAAAACGCTCCAAAGGGAAAGAACCCCTACTCTGGTGTGAGTTTCAGTCAGTTAAATGACACAAACAGTCATTTCCAATAGACTGAGAAGGTCAAACTAAGCCACTGGAAATCAGATTATTTATGTTTCTGTTTTGCAACAGTGCTTAGAAGCTCTGTTCATGTCCATACAGGGAAAATCTGTACATTTTAGGGGTTACCTCACATACTGTGTTATATAATGCCAGGATATTGTGTAATAACTGCACTACGACTCCTCCAATAGGCTGGCTCTGAGAGGATTTATGAGGTACTAAAAAAATGAACATACTCAAGAGAAAAATACAACCAATATCCTCCAAAAATATAGCAGACTTTAACTCTGAGCCGTTTCTGTGAATTGTGCATCACTGGAACTCACGGTCAAGCTTATGTGGGTGAAATGGAACAGAGCTGCACATTGAAAAACATACTCATCATGGCAGTTCGACTTTATTTAACACTTACTTTTATTAGCAGTCAGACATGGAGAAATAAATGGTCCTGGTCAAGACTAACAAGCCAAAGTGTGTTTCCGTGGAAATGGAGCCCAGTAAACCTGAAACCATGCACAAGGTTCACGTGGACATTACTTTTTTTTTTCACTTTCAGGCTGGTCAAGTTGCCTGAACCAGCCCCTTGTACAGTTCTCTCTCAGGAAACTCTTTTTTTAGCGCGTGCTGATTGATGTTTGGTCAGGCTGTTTGTTAATCGGGTACTCTCTAAACCCACAATGCTTTGCTAAAGGCCAGAAGTCCCTCAGGTTGGGCTGCTGAAAGTGACCGCTGGCCAGGACCCCAGGCCCCAAAATACAGGCAGCACAACGTCTGTCTTGTTCCTGTGGTGGCACACTGAAAGTGGACCCAACGTGCTGGACTGGGACACGCGTTGCAGCACAGCCTTGTAGTCTTCGCCCTCAGACCAGAGTAAATAAACACAACCAGCTACACAAACACTTTGGCTGGGGGTGGGAAAGCCCACGCACAGCCTGCTACTAAAGGAGGGCATCTAAGTATAGGGGGCTTGTTGGAACTGATGTTGCAATATTGTTTTTACAAGGAGTTGTTTCCAGGTCCATTTAGGAAGGAGCACAAAGCAATGTTTAGCTAATAAAAACGTTTTTAACCCTGAAGCGATTCACTGGAGCTGTGCGCAAAAAAAAAAAAAAAAAAAAAATCAAGTTCCATTTACTTCCTTTAACAGTGTGTTTTTTTTTGTTCCGTGCTGTGCTATACATCCTCAAGCTAATGAATCAGTGTTCAATGATAAAAAGATTCTTTATGTAGTTTTCATCACATGCATTCTTGCTTCTGTTTGCTTAATATTTTAATACATTAAGGTATATTCTTTAAACAGTTTGTCAGTAAGTCTGCTGCATGTCATTTCACGTTTTGGACCATTTTCCATCTTCTCTATCTTATCTAAGAACTGCATGAAATTGTTTTTGTCAGGCAGACCTTGTGAGTTGGCATCCGGACATTATATAACTGTGTAATTCAATGAGAGTGTGTTGTGTCAGGGGAATAACATACCAAAGCTATTTTCAACCTGCACTAGTCATCACCCTTGAAAAAAAAGCCTTAATGAAAATGCTAAGATTTTTGTTTTGTTTTGTTTTTGATCTTTTCTTGCGAAGTTTTTGAGAACACAAGAACACTGAAGCTGCAGAGTGGAGCTCTGTGAGTTCATCTGGAGTTTCTGAGCTGAGGGAAGTGCCGTTGTGTTACATTGAAGCAGAACTCGTTCAGCTCTTCAGTATAAGGACCTCCAGCTTTATGTTGAACAAAGTGCTTCAGATTTTGCTTTGAACTGTTGTAGAAAGTGAATCAATTTACTGAAGAAATAAAGTGCAGCCTTGTCGCTGTCATGCTTCACTTGATTATTTCTTTTACAATATAACAAAAATATAAAGCGAATTCTTTTCTCTGTTGCTTATTTAACCCTTGCATGGTGTTTTGGGTCTGTGGGACCTGTTTTTGATGTTTACCGAAAGAAAAATTATGTGATTTATTAGTATTTCAACCTCAGAATCCTTGACTTTGGCTCATTTTCTGTGAGGAAGATGTAAAATGACACATTTTTAATGACTTCACATTTATTAGTCCACAGTAATTAAATTTAAACTCTGCCTCTCTCTCATGTGTGTCTTTTGTCCTATCTCACTCTGCACTCTTCTCTTTCCCCTAACCCCCCAGCTGGTTGTGGCAGCCTGGTTCTCGCGGAGGTTTCTTCCTGTGAAAAGGGAGTCTTTTTTTTCTTCCCACTGTCCCAAGTGCTTGCTCATAGGAAGTCAGATGATTGCTGGGGTTTTCTCTGTATTACTGAAGGGTGTTTACCTTACTTGGTTTGCTTGCACACATGCTTGTTTTGTCTTTCTACTCCTGCTTTTCCTGCACAACGTCCCAACATAGTTACATTTCAAGCACCTACACCTGTCTGCTCCCACACTCTCACATATTTTACCCTCTGTCTTGGGGGAAGCATTCAGTACTTTCTCACAATATATCCCAACTGCAAATCGGGGGCGGGCCACAACAAATAGATAGCTTCACCTGTGTAGCTCCTTATTGATCAATAGGTCAGAAAGATTCTCTGATTTTAGACTAAAGAGAAGATTTGGAAGATGATAGAGAGGAAGCATTTTCAGAACATGAACCCTTTCACCTTTATTAGATAGGTCAGCACAGACGGTAGACAGGAGGGTGGGGGAGAAGGGAATTAACGCACAGAAAATGGTCTGGGACAGACTCAAACCTGGGACCTTGCAGTGAGGACTCTAACCTTCAGTGAATGAACCAGGTGCTATAGCAGCAATATCAGTGCAGAGTCTGACAGTGAGCTTGAAGACGAGCATGAAACTCATCATCACTGAGCTCCAAAACAAGCTTGTCAGGAGTCATCAAGGAGAGAAATATGGATATCAAAAAATGGTGAGATTAATGTTTTTCTTAAGAAGAAGACAACAAATGGCACTTTTATTCAGAAATGGGCTCCAACTGAGGTAAATACCAAATATTAACCATATATATGGTCTGTATTGCTTGGCATTGAGATAGAGTAAACATCTGTAAGGTATTTTTACACAAATAATCATGTCTGTATTGATTTGAAAGCCCTGCAAAAAAACATGAACACCATACAAGGATTGTGTGCATTTATTTGCTACATCTGTACTAAATTTTACTTAAGTAAGGGAACATGCAGGGTGTTTACTTTATAAAAGTATTAATAGTTTTAGTTAAAGAAAAATCTGCTTTTTTAAAAAAGAAAATTGATTAACATCAATATTTCCCACACGAATGCAAAATATTTCACATAAAAATGATACAGTAAACAGGGCAAATGAATACAATACTTCTGACACGGCTATGTGAGGTGTTCTTTAAAAATATTTATTTTAAAACTTGATCTCTTCAACTTAGCATCGTGTTTTAATTTTGAGATCTGCAACAAGCTTTTAAGCCTTACTGCTAAAAGCAAAAAAAAAAAAAAAAGCAGAGAAATGTAACCTCTGTGAGAGGTCATGAAAATGAATCTCTCTTTACTTCAATCCAACTGAAACCACTCAAATAATCAACTTCATGACACATGATACATGATACTTTTCTTTGTATCATGTGCTGACCTTGTGACAAACCAGCAGTTGAGCACAAGCCTTTGATTGTTTTTACTGACGCAACAACCTCTAGCCATCAGGTCATCGTAAATAAGTCAATACCAGAGAATGAGGTCATTAATACGGTGTGGATAAAATTGTGAAAATAGGTTATGCTGTCTATAAAAGTACTGAGATAATACAGGTGACAACAAGTCACCCATTTTGCAAAAGGTTTTATGACTTCATATCATCTAAATCTGTGTGATTCATACCTTGAGACTTGTACCTTGGGAGTCGCAATGAGCTGGTCATGCAGTATGAGTCAGGTTTGAAATATAAAATCACCTGGCCAGCAGATATATTAGCCAGATATGAGATGTGTCACAACTCAGATACATCCTGCTCCTCCCCTTCTATTTTTAAACGTTTTTTTTTTCCCTGTCCATTATAAAAATATTGCTGTCCTCAGAGGAGGGAGCGCTCACAGATATCCTCCAGTTTATGGGCTTTTACGTTATTATGACAACATCTACTCTGTAAGAATCTGAATGATCATCTGAATCATGTGCAGCCCAAATTCTAAAATGCTATGAACACCAAAGCAAAGGCAGAAAGTGTGATTTCTCCTTAAAAGTCAACCAAAATGCTGTAGAAGCAATGTTATAGAGGGATGTCCTGCTTTATGGAGATAACTGGAAATGAAAACTGGCGACTGGCCCAGTACTACGAAGTACTGGAATTATTTGTTTTGACAAATGACAACAGTGATCTGAACCAGTATTTTCTGTCAGGCTATCCTTGGTTGAAATGTGAAAGTTGAGATGTGTGAGCTCACATATTGTGTTTATACAACACGCTGCATTTAATCGTTAGTTATTATTAATTTCTGGCTCTCTTCCACAGCATGCATTTTGTCCTGTCTCCTTCCCCTCACCCCTAACTGGTTGTGGCAGATAGCTGCCCCTCCCTGAGCCTGCTTCTGCCAGAGGTTTTTTTCCTGTTAAAACGTTTTTCCTTCCCACTGTCACCAAGTGCTTGCTCATACGTGGGTGTGTGATTTTTGGGGTTTTCTATGTATTATTGTATAAAGCACCTTGTGGTGACAGTTGTTGTAATTTGGCACTAATTATAGATAAAATTCTGAAATTGTTTCACAATTGCAGATGCAGTGTTTTGCAGATCAGTCAACCTCTGCCTCTCTAATAGGTTCTTTTTTATACCCAATCATGTTACATACCTGTTACCAGTTAATCTAATTAGTTGCAAAATGTTCCTCCAGCTGTTTCTCTTTAATACCACTTTTTTTTTTGTCCCTGCCCTCTTTAAGCCACGTTGCTGCCATCAAATTAAAAATGAGCTAATATTTTTCATGAAATAGTAAAACGTATCACTTCATACATTTGATATATTTTCTATGGTCTATTGTGCAAATCATTGCATTCTGTTTTCATTTACATTTTACACAGCATCCCAACTTTTTTGAATTGGAATTGTACAATAAAAGCTTCCTGTTGACATTTTGTAGCAACACCAGTCCAATGTGAGCTGCTTTTCATATATATAATCTATCCTTCACTTTTAACTTAAGCCATTTAGACACACACACACACACACACACACACACACACACACACACACACACACACACACACAACACACACACACACACACACACACACACACAAGCAAGTAAATAGAGCGAGCTTTGTATGATCGTGACAGGCGCGCTAAAATTAATTCATTCAAAAACAGTTAACCATCATGACTCACTGCCATGTCCGCTTGTGAAAAAATACGTGTCAGGCATTAATCCCGGATAAACGATAAACGGTTCTTGCCAAATAGGTCAGTTTAAAAAGGTAAAGCTAAAAATTAAATTGCGTTTTCTTTTCTTTTTTTCTTTTTTTTAAGGGTTAAGGCGCTTTACAGTGGGCGCCGTTGCATATGATTAGTTGTAATGTAATAGATGCCATAAATACAGGCGGATTAGCTATGTTTAAATATATGTATCTCAAATATACAAAAACGACATTTAAAATTATATTAGAAACATTAAAAACACAAATCCACATCTGGGGAAGTCATTCCACTTACACTGCGTGTTAAAAAAAACAAAAAAACAAACAAAAAAAACTTCCAATGCGTGTGACGTTAACCGGAAGTGACGACAGCAGCGAGCGGTTTTAGGCAAGTAAATTTTTTTTTTTATATTTTAATTTTTTTTCACAGCCTTAACTTGAAATATGAGATATATTTTAAAAACTTTTAATGCGCTGTTAATTTGTAAATTTATTTTTAAGATAACGTAAAAGTCGTTTGACCTCGATACCCAGGATGCACTTCGTTCTTGCCATCTTGTCGAGTAAGGAGAGCGGCGGGCAGGAGTTAGCTGCCCGTTAGCTCACAGCCGCCGTACTAAAGTGGTTATCTGTCAGCTAGTTGCTACTAGCTGCTGCCAAAAGTAAGCTGTCCGCACGGCGAGAGGCAAACTTCGCCGACTTTGAGACGTTTTCTCCGCGTACTGCTGGATTATATATTAATTTTGACAAGCCGACGAGTTGTTTACATCATAATGTCGCACATGCTGGTGCCGAGGTAGGGAAAAGTAGAACTTGGCTAATTGCTGAGAAGTATATCTGTAGATGAGAGAGGAGAGTGGTGCTGACAGACCGGGCCCGCCTCAGACTAAAGTACCGGTGGCAGCTGCTCAGCAAGAACTTTGACAAGGGCCTGTTTGCAACTCCGCTGCCGGGACATAAGGAAGGCCGACCGTGTGTGTATATGTGTGAGTGAGTGTGTATGTGTGTGTGAGAGAGAGGCCGGGGAGGAGAAGAGCTTTGGCCCGTCTGCTGCGACCGGACACAGCGGAAACGTTGCGGGACTCCTATCGGGGTCTGGCCTCGGTTGTGACACTTTACTCGGACTAGTGGGAGAAAGAGGAACGGTATGGAAATGTGCTGTGACGGTACGTGCCTGTGTCAAATCTCTCAGCTGTAAAAAAAAAAAAAAAAAAAAACTTAGCAGGAGCAGTCGCGCAGCACTTCGGTTCATCTGGGAGCTGACAGAACTTGACGCAGATAGTCAGCATGTCGAAACGCACGCAAAGAGGAAAAGTTGTTCCAGATCACGAGTGTTACGCAGGCTCAGGTGCCGCCTAGTAAGATCCCCGACGACCCCGAGAGTTTGGACGATCCGGATGAGTCCCGGACGGAGGACGTGTCGTCGGAAATATTTGATGTCTCTCGGGCCGACCTGGGGGTGTGTGACAGGAGTTCATCCGAGGAAACCTTAAGCAATGCCGGGGAGCCTCAGGAGGGCCAGCTGCCTAACACGGGTCCTGTCAACGGGGGGTTCTCTTACAGTAAAGGCGTAGGCTCTGGCCGTGCTACCCCACATAATGTTGGAGGAAGTGTGGCCGTGCCCAGCTACTGCTCAGCCCTTTGTTTCAAGCTCAGCTACCAGTTGCGGTCCCAGCTTCCACTGTCTCTACCAGTGCTGTTCACACAGCTCCCGTGAGCACCAGCTGTACTTCCCGTTTCAGGGTGATCAAACTTGACCATGGTACGGAGAGCCCTTCAGACGGGGCAGGTGGACATGCACTGAGTACTATGAAAGAGATTCGGATTCAAATATTAATCGGACTGTGGATAGTATAAGGCCAACGGTAACCCACGATCACAGTTTAGACCGGGACAGTGGATTAGGGCCACTGGTAATTCTGTATTCACTAGTATTGCTCAGACTTCGGAGAACACCACAGAGTTTGGCTACTCTGCCTCTGTTGGGCACTCCTCCCACCCACACCTTCAGAGTCTTGGCAGCAAGGCTACAGCTTGGCTTCTCAGATAGGGAGCGGAGCAAGTGCCTTCCAACCCACAGGGTATACAACTTCATCATCACAGCAACCACACCAGGTTCAGGTTAATATGTCGCCTGTAGCTCCCCAAACCTTCCCCTCTAACAGCTTCAATGGTGTGCACCAGAATTCTCCCATTATGCCTCCTGCCTCACAAGCCCAGCAGTTTCCTTATGCGACTCATCAGACCCACTTTGGTTCAAGTGCTCAGAACCTTCTCATGACTTCCATTGCTGTAGGGCCTCCAGCTAGCCAGGTATCCTCGCATGTAATCACCCTGCTGGTCCTGGATCAAAGGGGCTGGGTGGAGAAGCAGCTTCATCCCAGGGCCTCCTACTACAAGCTGGTGGTACACCAGCCATAGTGGCCCCCTGTCAGCCTGCCAGTCATACTCAGCCTTCAGGAGGGTTAGGCATTGCTCCTGCACCTTCCGTCACCACCACTACCTCTCACAGCGGTGGCCAGAATGTGCCTGCCACAGTGCCCAGTACAACCAACACTTCTCCGGGTATGCCAAGTCCTGGACACTCAGTAGGACTCGTCCAGCTCCAGGGAGCTCATGGAGGAGCCACAGCAGGCCTTCCCCCTGGTGTCAGTAACCAGCCAGATGATAGCAGAACAAAGGTTGATGCTCTGCCTCAGCACAGTGTTGGTGTGGTGCCAGAGAAAGAAGGTGTGAAGCCTCTCAGTGAGGGCTCCAACCTACCCTCTCCTGCTGTCAACAGCCTGTTTGGCATTGATATTACCATGGATATGGACGGGGACAGGTAAGAGTATAATGCACAAAAACGCCTATGAGAAACGAATGTTGTTGTTGTGGTGTGTGTGTGTGTGTGTGTGTGTGTGTGTGTGTGTGTGTGTGGTATGTATGTATTTTTTTTCCTTTCCTTAAACTGTTTGAGAGTGGAAAGTTGAGGTGCATACCTGGAGCAGCACTGATAGACTCTTACAGCTAGCAAGTTGTATCTGGAAGCATGCTGTCATACTAAACATTGTTATTTCATTCTACAGCAGTGTGGTCATACTCGACACTGTGGAGAACACCTCTTCCTTCGTCATTGCTCAAATAAAGCACGCTGTGACTGAAAGTGCTGGTTGTACTGACACAAAGCAGTATTTTCTTTTTCTTCTGTTTTTAAGGGTTAAGTATTTGAGAAAGTGGTGATTATCTGTTAGAGGAGTGGAGAGCAAATAAAAACTGATGGAGTTGGAAGTTAGTTTCCTGTCTTTATCATTAACACACAAAACCTGGACAGTAACTTGTCACTTTAGACACCCACAGGCCCTGTGGGTGGGTGGGGGGGGGGGTTGTTGCAACACAGGCAGTAGCTGTGTTTTGTAGTTGCCTCCCCAAATGTAACTGGCTGCTTTTATTCCTCTGTCTAGAGAGGTGGCTAGCATACTCACCCTGGGCAGTTTTCCCAGCCTTCCCAACCTTGCAAATGCAGACTCTTCACTTGCCTACACAGTACACTTTTAACGTACACACAGTCTGTTTCAGGGTCTGTCCAATGGCCTTTACAGAGCTTGATCTAAAATGTTGCAACTTGTTTTGGAGCAAGTGGTGCTGCTGGAGAAGTGATGTCTGATCCAAGAATAACCTAGATCCACACGCACGTGCATACTCTGTCCTGTATTCATATTGGTCTCGGTGTTTATCAGTGTGCCCTGTTCTGTGCTTATTGTAAATGATACAGTGAGAGCTGGAGGTGTGTATTGTTTATTTGAGAGATTGAGTCCTGATTTTATTGCCATTATTCTAGATACTCATGAAGCAAATCATGGTTGCCTGGAGATTTTTTTTTTTATCTTAGCAGCATTAAACATGGCTTAATAATGTGTGATCAGTACCCATTTCTTGTGTGTGTGTGTGTGTGTGTGAGTGAATAATAGAGTAGTGACATCAGTGACTGTAGCTATGGTGATGATGGCAGCAGGACAGGACGAGCCAGGAAGGTGGAGAGGACAGACAGGAGAAACACCTACATCACACACACCTGGGGAAATGATAGCAGGCACTTAAGCCAGTCTGTGTGTCAGCAATGACACAGCCAGACTAAATCAGCTGAACCAAAGCTACCTTGTGCTCTGTCTCCTGGCTTTAAGGCTTGTTCTGAGTTGTCAGTGTTGAAATATTGACCTAATTTAAGTGTTGACTCATGATATTCTTGCTCTTTGTGTATACTCTAGTTTCTCTACGTCATTTTTGGCTTGACTTAAAACTGTAAATCTGTGTGGTGACAAATTAGCCACAATTGTAGCCGTCAACTGTCCTGAGCAGCCAAAAACACACTCAAATCATTTGTGTGGAGTTTGCATGTTCTCCCTTGCTCGTGTGGCTTTTCTCCAGGTTCTCCGACTTCCTACCATAGTTCAAAGAGATGCATATTATGTTATTTAATGAGTGAATTGGCCATAGATTTGAATGTGAGTGTGAATAGTTGTTTCTCTGCGTTAGCCCTGTGATGAACCAGCAGCTTGTCTAGTGTGTACCCTGCCTCTTGCCCTACGACAGCTGGGGATAGCCTCCAACATGACCCTGAATTGGATAGGTGGTTAATAAAATGGGTGGATGATTGAGATGTTGTTCAAAAATAAGCCAGGGTTTCAACCACCATATTGGCAGTCCAAAGGCCTGCTGAGACAAAGCACCTGGATGTAACATTATACACTTAAACATTTAACGCTTAAAAAAAAAAACACCTTAAAAACATGAGGTGTAAAGAACCAGAACGATTTTATTATGACTTAATGGAAAAATGGACAGACCAGTACTATCCATCTTTATCGCTGGAATAGACAAAGTGGGAAATAAACCTTTTTATTTTTTTCAAAATGTGGAACAGAACTCACAGGTGTGTCTCCTTTCTCGCGCTGTTTGTGTGTGCGTGCGTGCAGAGTTGCACTGCCACAATTAGCATTACAGCTTCATGGATAGTGTTAAATTGATCTTCCATCAAATACTGTTTCCCTGAATCCAGCCTCAACAACTTATAGACATTTGGTCAAAAGTACCAGTTCAAAGTTTCTCAGTTCTGCATGTGACATGAGGCATATCAAATTGATAAAACACTAGTTCAGCTCATTCAGCTAAATGGGAGGATGCTTACTGCTACTTAGAAATATTGTTCAAAAGCTTTTTCCAACTCTTTGCGTTTTTATGAAACTAATATTAATTCTGTTGGCTTTACATGCTCTGTTTTGATGAACCTCTAAGCTTTGTGAGGAGAGTTTGTGGGCAAAATTTTCAACTTATCAGTCCTTAAAATGCCAAAAAAGTCTGAGGATCCAAAAAAAAGTTTTTTTCAAGAAACACACCCCACTATGTTCTCTTCTCTTTGGGTGAACGATTGCTGTCTCACTGAGGAATATGTTCCAAGTTTCATTGTTCTGTTTTGAATTAGAGTGCATCACAAAAGTGGAACAAAGCATTGTGGGGTAGAGTTGTGAGATGACAATGATTTTCCTCCAGCTTGGAATGGTTAGTGTCTATGCTCAGCGTTCTTTGCCAAATAAAGTGATGGAAGCTGCTCCGGGAAAAATTGATTTCCATCAGTTGGAGCACTGGCTCTCAGCTCTCCCAGGAGAGACAACCCCCCAGTTGTAACGCCTCAGTTAGGAATGTTAATTAATAATGTGTAATTGATGACATTGTTTCAAGCAGCCCAATAGTGGAGGCTTGATTATGCAATAGGATAAAAAGCAGTCTAATGCAGCTAATTCTGTTACACTGTTTGCCATTTGTTGTTTAATTTTACAAGAAGGGGCTATAAAACGAAACATAAATCAGATTGATTATACTGAGTGAGTTTTCCTCATTCAGGATACCTGTAGTCTGTGTGAGTAAGACTAAATGCCATCTGTTATGTGTTTGTAAATTCATGGTGCTCTTTTACATAACTACTAACTAGTTTATTTAAAGCCATACATTTTGCCCCGTGCCTTCCAGTTTTTATTACAAACTCTTCTTTAAATTTGGCTTTTCTCGGTTGGTTTTCATGCTCACCTTCCACCTTTGTTTGCTCTATGCCAAACAGCTTGCCACTGTTTGCCATTTATGTGAGGCAGTTTCTGGGGCCCTGTCTTTTTTTTTTTTTTTTTTTGAAAGACTATTTTGACTTATTTTCTGTGTTAAAATGTAGGTTTAGTCTAGGTGAAGCCTCCAAAATGGCAAAACTTACAGATTAATTGGTTTCTCTGGCTTTTGACATGCTCTGTAATGTTGTTGCAAGTGAATATCCTGTATGAGTAGTGATCAAGTAGATTATATGGCTTTGAAACAGTTATAATAGCCTTGACTTTTTTTTTTAAGACATTAGCTGGTGAGAAGGCGCACGTCCGAATCAGTCAGTCTTTCCCCTGACAGGTTCACAGTACAAAGTCTATGTGAAAAAGGTGCAGTGAGTTGGTGTCATGTGTCCTGCACGCTCTGCTCAGATGCCTACTCTCACCAAAAACACAGAGTATTTCCAGTAGTGAGCACACATCTGATCTGACACTGTCTGAGGTTTGCATGTGAAAATGGCACGTTTACCTTTCTTCACCTTTGTGCATATAAACTCATTGATACTTGAGCCACACACTATGCCGGATCTGAAGAATATGAACTGCAAGAACCCAAGTGAAGGTTATTGGTCTGATCATTCTGTGTGTTTTAAACAGCCACCATATAATCACATGGAGTGGTTATAAACTTTAATTTCCGCTAGATTAAAAGACTGCCGCTCTTATCTGCAAACAAGTAGATCAACGTGCCAAAAAAAGGAGAGTAAACCAGCTGCCAGACTTTCTCAACTTCCCTGACAATCCACACATGACTGTCACAGTTACAGTTATGGAAACTCAAATATTACATGATAAATTTCTTCTTATTCACATTAAATGTCACAAAGCTTTTTGAAAGGTCAGCAGCACAGTGAGTTCAGTTTAGTGGAAACTGATTGTTCTGCCCTCCAGCTGAGTTGTACTCCTCTAGCATTTCAGAGGGAAAAGTGATACTCAGCTGGTGGAGAGTAATTTTACTGTTGATAATGGGGGGGGCTAACCTTTAATGTTGATGGCATCTTAAGCAGCTGCTAGCAAGAATGTGTTAACACTGGATTGACTCAAACCTTAGTAGGAGCTAAGTGAGTATCTCAGTGGTTATCCTGTTAATGGTTCTCAGCTGACTGTGTTGTCACAAATTAATTATTTAGATGTTATTATGACAAAAATAATAAGCAGCTGTGTTCAGTTTCTGTTTACTTTCTTAAAAGGGATTCCTACTAAATGGTGGTAGTTTTTGGCTCAAAATTTACCTTAAGAAAGCATGTCTGCATTAATATTTGTAGTCTGTGCACATGTTGTTTCACCTTACCCTCTTTTACTACTTCTGATTGAGAAGGATTGAAGACAGTGTGGGATGGAGTGTCAGTTTTGGGATTGTGTGTGTGTGTATGTGTGTGTGTGTGTGTGTGTGTGTGTTGTGTGTGTGTGTGTGTGTGTGTGTGTTGGTTGCAGTTTGGTTTCTGTAGTGCCTGGAGACAAGGCAGTAGCTTATTTTCCACAGATAGCTGACCTGCCTGAACTTCCAGGGGACATATTCCAGTACCGCTGAATGGCTGTGATTGTGGGATGCCCTGGGCTGGAGACTGAACGAATGGGTCTGCAACAGCTCTGTTTTTGGGCGAGACCGCCCAACCTTCCCCCCGTCTGTCTCCCTGTAATGTCCTGTCTCTCTCTTGAAAATGAGGTGGTAAAACACTCTTCCTCTGTTTCTAAACTGCTGATGCAGTTTTTTTTTTTTTTTTTTTTTTTTGCTATGACTGTCTTTTCGGTTTAATTAAATAACAGTGCTGCTGTTTCATCAGAAGCCTCAGGTCATACTTGGGCTTCTCTCTGCTTTTAAATTTGTGGTGGAAGTTTAGGGGTTGAGCAATCACCAGCATTTTTTACATGCTTAATAACCAGCCAGATCTGGCTTTTAATCATGCCTCCTCAAACCACCCTTACAGTGCTTATTACTGGTTTCATCTAACTTTGCCAAAGAGTACCCCTTTATATAGATGGCACAGTAAATTGATTTTAAGATTTTTCATGGTTTTACTTTTTTATAAAGACTCAGAGAGTGGTCAGTGGTGTGAGGTAAAGTGGCTGAATAAGAATAGCAGGACCCACCCTGTTATCTCAGCAAAATGTGGTCAGAGGATCACTTCCAATTAGATTGGGTCTGCCAAAGCAAGTAAACAACCAAGAGCCTGGCGGCCCACTGTAGCTAACTCAGTTTTGTGCTGGAAGCAAAGCAATTGAATCAGCCACAGAAGTACGTTCCAGGAATGAGGACAATGTGTGCAAACCAATGGTGTTTTTCAAATCTGAGTATAGAACAGGTTAGACTGAGTGATTACGGTATGAGATATGCTAAGCTCATTTCAAAGGTTGTAGTCCCAGCAAAGGGACAACCTGTTGACAGGTTCTCCTTACCAGTTTGCACTTGCTACATGTGACAAATGGGTAATGTTTAAGTGCATGTTAGGGATGTCACCAGAATCGATGCCATTTGATACCCAGATTCTGAAAACACAGCGGTACTTGTTCTTCTTGGTACCATAGGCAAGTGTATGTACTAAGCCGGGAAATCTTACGGAACTGAAAGAGGCAGCATACGGCTACATGTGTTCTAGTCTAGCCTTACACGCTGAAGAATGAATAATATGAAAAAGATGTAAGTCCACAAGCCCAGCAAAAACATCATGTAGAAGATGGGGTCTAGTGCAGCTGCCACAATAGCTCTACTTTGACTCATTAAATGCAGAGGCGGCTATTGAAGACACATTGTCTCAAATGATCTTTTCTCACAAGATATAGACCCCAGGACATAGTCTGTGTAGTAGTTTTAACTACTGTAAATACTCTTGGGTCAGCAAGCTGGCTTAGTATATATACACTGATCTGATATTTGGACATCGGCTTGATACTGGCACAAAAAGCTCAACTGGATATTGGTGACAGCTGATCCATGATTTTATCCATTCAGTTCTGTTCTCTTTTTGTCCTGTGCTTACTTTGGGGTGGCGGTAGTTCTGGAGGTAGACTCGGTCATTGCTAATTGGAAGGTGGTGGTGGTTCGATCCCTGGCTGTTCCAAAGGGGAAGAGACTGAACTCCAAGTTGCTCTCCGACATGTTCAAAAAATTATATTTTTGGATGTGCTTACATTTTACATTTTATCTTATAGAGTTAAGAAAGCTGTTTATTGAACCTGACACATAATCCTCAATCAGGATTACAGCTTATTAATTTAAAATTGCTATTGGTAGATAACCGTAGCCAAGGTATCAGATTGGAACTGGAAAAAGCTGGATCAGTGCATCCCAGCTTAGTAATGTGTGCAGAAGGCTGGACACAGGGTGAGCTGTTGCTAACCATGAATGTGCTGGAGAGTTGGAAATATTTATTAAAAAGCCCAATATTACCAGGTTTTCAGATGCATAGTTTGCTGCTGTTCCCTGAGACATTGTGATTAGTTATTAGAGATGATGTGAAATTAATAGGCAGCAATCTAATGTTGCCATTCTAATGTAAATTTTCATTCTTTCCCCCATTAAATAAATGATACTTAAATAAGTTTTTAAAAAGTGTAGTCAAAGTACACAGTGCAAAGGCAGCATTTATTAAAAAAAAAAAAAGATTTTGGAAGTTATAGTGGTCTCAGTGATTGCTTATCACAAAACTGTATCATGGTTTGTTTTGTTCTGAGCTCTCTGTTTAAAGATTGAAAGTAGTTTTGCATTTTTATCTCTTTGTGACATTTGGTGCTTTTGGTTTTAGGAAGTGAATTTAGGCAAAAGGCCAAAAAACCCTTTTTACTCAGTGGAAACTTTCACTGACCAGTTCCAACCTTAATCACATGTAACTCTGTGGCCATTAGGGCACTTTTGCATGTCTAAAACAGTACCCTTTTGATAACTGTGGTGCTTTAGAATCCTCTTCCTCAGAATTCACCTTACATATTTCCGATTTTTGTTATCTGTCTGTTGGTTTACGGTAAAGTAAGATATTCTGATACAAATAGAGGAAGTGAAAAAGAGAAAAGCTTGTTGAATTCTATTTGTGGAGTGTTTCTTGCAAGTGTCAGATTCTACAATTTCAGGACAACTGCAGAACTGATCATATGCTTCACTTTCTTATTCTCCATTTTGATTTGTTTTTCCCCCCCCCAAAATAATGCTAAAAATGGGAAAAGATAAATCTTAGTTATGGATGGAGCTTGTAATGGGGAAGGGCAAGAAGAAGGAACATTCAAATAATTTGGGGTTAATGCAGTGGAGAGGTGATTCAGCAGTTCTTGGATAATGCCTTTTTGTGGTTCAAGGCTTTTAAGGCTGACCACAGATCAGAGCCTTAGCGTTCAAGAATAGAAGCGAGTCGGCTGCAAGTCTGTGGATATAAAAGTCTTCAGATCAGCAACAACCAGTTGCTTTAGAAAATGTGGAGTGTGTGTCAAGCCATTCAGTCTTCCAGAGTGAGAAGCAATGGTTGAACAACGAGGTTTTAGTGCCTCGGGCCGCAGAGCCCAAGATGTCTACATAGTGAGTAATGAGGATGTGTGGAAAGCATGGCAGGCAGCTGCATTTGAGTCATCCATCCTCTCCGAGCTCTCGCCTGCTTTCAGTGGGTTTAGTCTGCCTCACTGGTGCCTGTGACTCTTCACTGTTCGCTGGTCTTTTTTGAGTGTGCGCATGTGTTGTGGTTATGGCAGTTGTGGGACTAGCTGAAAGAGTGAAGTGGGGTGTGCTCATGTTTAGCTGCCTTCTTGCATCTTCATGTTGGAACTTTTTTTTCTTGTCTTTTTTCAATAACCAATCACTGCCAGTTTTATTTTTTTCCTGCTTAAATCCATCTTCTTCCTACTGAGGTATCTCGAGTGTGTAGGATTCAAGTCAACATGCAGAGAGACAAATCAGATTTAGCCTGAAGTTTGGCAAAGAAATTAAAAGATGTGGCTCCTTTTTTTTTTTTTTTTTTTTTTTAAAGTCTCCTCAAGATTCAGGGACGACTTTATGGATTTATGTTTTCATTGACATTTGTAATGTTTTACAGTAGCAGCTTAAAATCAGGCTGTGTGGGTACAGCACTACATTCAAATAAGAAGATGAGCAGAGTCTGCTCGAAAGGGCAGCCGAGGTCGCGTTTTTTCGCAAGATGACTCTAAAATCCATTTCTGTCATCAGCTGAGAAAACATGCGAATTCTGTAAGAACCTCCGTTTCCTTTCGTGCTTTGATGTGCACTTTCAATTCAGTGGCTCGCTTCCTCTGTCATCTTCCTTTTCTTTTTTCTCGTTAGGCTTGTCTCTTGTTCGTCTCAGCATTAAACCACAGTGGTGCCCCCCCCGAAACACCACCCTCTGATGTCTTACAATGAGCAGACTTCTGCAAGGAAACGGACATGAGTCATTGTGGCTGGGTAGTCTGATAACCATTCATTCGCTCATTCAGAACAACGATGCCGAACAGATGGCACCTTGGCTTATCACTAAATCAGGATGGATTTGTCATAAGTGCCTAAACTCGTTGTCTTCACTCAGTGAGAACGTGCAGATTATATGGTTTATATCCTGCGTCTAACAAATAATTCCTCTAATTATCTTCAAGTATTGCGGGTGTAACTTTATGAAATAGTCGTTTTTCTGTTGAACTTATTGCATCTTCCTGTTATGAATTAGACCTGATTTCTTCAGGAAAAAATGCTGAAATCTGTAGAAGCACTAATCACGACATGTTGCCCCCCCCCCCCCCCCACCCCCCCCCCCCCCCCCCCCCCCCCCCCCCCCCCCCCCCCCCCCCCCCCCCCCCCCCCCCCCCCCCCCCCCCCCCCCCCCCCCCCCCCCCCCCCCCCCCCCCCCCCCCCCCCCCCCCCCCCCCCCCCCCCCCCCCCCCCCCCCCCCCCCTCCTCCCCAAGCTCTTTAATAGCTAGCTTTAATATTTTAGTCTTTTATTCTTTTTTTTGTACTGCAGCATTGGAAACAGATTTAATCAGCATGAGACAAGTTGACCTCTTGGGCATTGCCATAGTGAGATAGGATGACTGGTCCTTTCTGAACTTTCACACCATCGTGCCTCTACTGTTCATCTGAGTCAGGCTCTATGTTTAACATGTTAAAATATTTCCACCCACACTCTTCTCTGCTGCAGATCTGTGAAACATGAACACAGCTGACACAGTACTAGACTTAAATATACTCTGAGCTGAATCCATATTATAGTTTTGACCAAAAGACAGTACTCATGCACTTAAGGGTTAATCATCTTTTCCTTTTTTTTTTCTTTCTTTTTTTTTTTTTTTTTTTTTAAAGCACTGGCTTGATTTGTTTTTGCCTCTGCCTTGTTTTACCACTCTTCAAATTCATCACTTTACCAACCCTGCTCTGGCTCAGAGCGAGGTCAGCCAAAAACTCTGTACCAAACAATGGAAAATATTCAGCTACCACTTCCCGTGTTGTCAGTGAATGTACCTCATGAAGCAAGGCAGCAGTTTAAGACCAGGAAGGACAGTGCATTGGGATTTTAGCACTGAACTAGTCACTGTGAGAGACCACCAGAAGCACTGACGAGTATTTATTTGATATATCACGCTCCCTGCAATCTGGAAAAGTAGCTTTTAATAATGAGCGTGGGCACAATGGCAGTGTTGATCGAAAGCTCTCTGTCTTGCAGTTCAGTCTGCCACAGTTATATTTTTTCGTCGAGTTTGCCAGGCATTGTAAATTCTAAAGTACAGTATTTTTTCTTACTTTGTCAGACAATATGAAAGACTAACTAAGAATATAAAAGGAACAGACTTTCCACTGCCAAACCTGATACTTTGCACTATATTTTGCATCCCTGAAAAGACAGGTAGAAGGAACTTTTGCATTGTACACTCCCTTGTATTAGATAAGATCTATATCAGGACAGGTTTACCTCAGGGGCAGTAAATGAATTGTCCATGAGACACACCCAGTGTATGGTATTTAAAGGAGTTGGCTGTGATTTGTCACAGGAATCTGCTAGGTTCTTCATCTGCAGGAGGGTATGAATGCACAGACAGCCGAGATGGTCTTGGAGCAAGACCTCAAATCAAAGCAGCTGCATTTGCATCGGAGGTTACTGTGTATGTTGAATGAGTGACTGAACCTTCAGGGTCAAGTCAAGGGAATTAACTGCTTTGTTAACTCTGCAGTAAAATCCAGCTTTTACATTCACTAAACCCTAACACCTCTGCTATTTTAACTACCTAAAAGTATGATTATGTATTGTCATCTTGAATCACTTCAGTTTGTAATGCTTGCCTGTTCTCTGAGTCGCCTGGCTTGCCTTTTTGACCTCAGACAGAGTTACGTGTGAGTGACAGGCCACTGTTGGTACAGAACAGCTGACGAGTCGAGACAGAAACAGACCTGACGGCCAATGTGGCAGAGTTCACTAGGCCAGTGTCACGCTTCAGGAACCGATTCTACACTTTATTTAACCGGAAAGTCAGTGAACATGAGCCCCGCAAAGAGAAATTGAGCAGAAATGGTGGCTTTGTAGCTCCAGGCTGAATCCATTGGTTGCCACCCAACTGAATAAGCCACCGCAGATTGTGACTTATACTGACTCATCTGTGCCCATGGTAACAATTATGTGCAACTCAAGCAGAAATTACACCCCTGTGCTACGAGAATGCTCATATCAGTGTGACATATTTTCACTAGTATTGTCTGACTTTACATGTTTGCCAGTCTTTGCAGCCTGCCTTTAACATTGCTCAGGCCTGAGCTGTGATGTTATTTATTGAGGTTTGTGAGCTGAGCCACAGATGCCCCAACAAACCCCTCTTTTATTTCCTGCCTTCGGTAGCCTCCCATAGGAGAGTGGGCGGGGGTTGTGTTTTCACTGCGGGGACTTTGCCTGTGCTGGGTACGGCTACAGGCTTGACCCCATGCAGAGGGTTACGTCCCTGTTGGCCGATGAGCTGCTCTCCCACAGCATCTCCTAATCACTGCGTTATGAGAAAAACTCATCCAACTGTTCAGTCTGTTGTCCAGTTCCAGTATATTCAGCCCACCATGGATCAGGTCACACCCAGAAAACTGCACAAACTTTTGGTGACCATAAACAGGGACAGGACAGCTCTCTATAGTCAGCTCTAGTAACAATTTAAAAAACAAAAACCAAAAAATAAACAAAGGCTCAAGGAAAATAACTTGCATTTCAAACGTGGTATTTACCTTTGTGGTGAGTTTGGTCTTGTCCCTAAAGCTCTGTTTGACACTCCAGATCAGGGTTTTTTTTTTTTTTTTTTTTTTTTTTTTTTTTTTTTTTTTTTAAGTTATTTAAATGGAGAAAACCTCATTTAAAGGGGCATTCATGTTTTTGCATTTTCCTGTCAGGTTTGAATTTTACCCTCATCACACCTACATGTCTGTTATTTTAGTTCCAGTATATGTAATACTCACTGTTCTCAGTAAGTTATCATTACCAAAGTACGTAAAGTTATAAATGGTGGTTACTGCTCCAAATACTTCTTGCATGTTTGATTTGGCAGGTCCTTTTTTTCACGTGTGATAAAGGGCTATCACAGCAAACCCTCCTTTATTGACAAAAGCACAGGCTGTTAAATCCCTTGTCAAGCATACATCATGAGACCAGGGAGCAGTTGCTCAGATGTGATGGTATGGCATGACTTAGTGAGGCTGCTTAGCCAACATTAGGTTTTTTTTCTTTTTTTTGTTTATTTTTTGCAGTGTTTCCTAATTTTTATGCAGTGCATTGTTGATGATTCTCACAGTACAGTATGTGCCCCAACCAAGGATATTTGATTATTACTAGCTTAGGTTTGTGCAAGTACAAGTTAATAAGGAAGGGAGAAGCAGTAGTCATTTAGTATTTCTGTGAACTCTGCCAACTCTAGCAGCACCCTGATCACTTTCAACATTTTGGCTCAGGATTTTGAGTAATGTAAATGCATCCACAACAACTTGTACTTTGACAACATGTATCAGAAATTACTCTCATTAAGTCTCAGGGACTGTGATAAGTCTTCAGAGTTATACATGCAGTGGCTTGAGCGGGAGGCACTCTATGGCTTTTCTCAACAGCTAATGCAGGAACATGAGTAAACGGTAACTCTGATCAACAAAGTCTTTGAGATCAAGTGGAGTCATGTGCACTTGTGATGAGTGACTTCTAATTGACGCTTTAAGGGTGTGTGACAGAGCTGCTTTTGTGTTTTCTAACCCATGCCCCCCCAGGAGCTGACGTCCAAGTGGGCAAGAAACAGTTTTCAAAATGTGCATTCTCGCTTTTTAAATTTGTTATTGTAGAAATACTTGTGTTCTGCAACAATGTAAGTTGCAGCACGTGAATTAGACTACTAAAACTTATTTGATTTTTGATTATTCTGGTGATTTTTATTCTATTTTATTGACAATAAGGAAAGGTCCGAATCGTAAAAGGCCAAAGGTGACACATTTAGAAAGCTCCTTTTGTGTGTTATATATATTTGAAACAGATTTTTATATATATATATATATATATATATATATATATATATATATATATATATATATATATATATATATATATATATATATATATATATATATATAATCTGCTGAAGTATTCAGCCCCCTTGAACTTTTTAACCTTTTGCACATTTCAGGCTTCAAACATAAAGAAATAAAATATAAATTTTTTTGTGAAGAATCAACAAGAAGTGGGACACAATCATGAAGTGGAATGAAATTTATTGAATGTGTCAAACTTTTTTAACAATAAAAAACTGAAAAGTGGGGCGTGCAATATATTCGGCCCCTTTACTTTCAGTGCAGCAAACTCACTCCAGAAGTCAGTGAGGATCTCTGAATGATCCAATGTTGTCCCAAATGACTGATGATGATAAATAGAATCCACCTGTGTGTAATCAAGTCTCCGTATAACTGCACCTGCTCTGTGATAGTCTCAGGGTTCTGATCAAAGCGCAGAGAGCATCATGAAGACCAAGGAACACACCAGGCAGGTCCGAGATACTGTTGTGGAGAATTTCAAAGCCGGATTTGGATACAAAAAGATTTCCCAAGCTTTAAACATCTCAAGGAGCACTGTGCAAGCAATCATATTGAAATGGAAGGAGTATCAGACCACTGCAAATCTACCAAGACCCAGCCGTCCCTCTAAACTTTCATCTCAAACAAGGAGAAAACTGATCAGAGATGCAGCCAAGAGGCCCATGATCACTCTGGATGAACTGCAGAGATCTACAGCTGAGGTGGGAGAGTCTGTCCATAGGACAACAATCAGTCGTACACTGCACAAATCTGGCCTTTATGGAAGAGTGGCAAGAAGACAGCCATTTCTTAAAGATATCCATAAAAAGTCTTGTTTAATGTTTGCCATAAGCCACCTGGGGGAGACACCAAATATGTGGAAGAAGGTGCTGTGGTCAGATGAAACCAAAGTCGAACTGTTTGGCCACAATGCAAAACAATATTTTTGGCGTAAAAGCAACACAGCTCATCACCCTGAACACACCATCCCCACTGTCAAACATGGTGGTGGCAGCATCATGGTTTGGGCCTGCTTTTTGTCAGCAGGGACAGGGAAGATGGTCAAAATTGATGGGAAGATGGATGGGGCCAAATACAGGACCATTCTGGAAGAAAATCTGTTGGAGTCTGCAAGAGACCTGAGACTGGGACGGACGATTTATCTTCCAACAAGACAATGATCCAAAACATAAAGCCAAATCTACAATGGAATGGTTCACAAATAAACGTATCCAGGTGTTTGGAATGGCCAAGTCAAAGTCCAGACCTGAATCCAATCGAGAATCTGTGGAAAGAGCTGAAGACTGCTGTTCACAAACGCTCTCCATCCAACCTCATTGAGCTCGAGCTGTTTAGCAAGAAAGAATGGGCAAGAATTTCAGTCTCTCGATGCGCAAAACTGATAGACATACCCCAAGTGACTTGCAGCTGTAACTGCAGCAAAAGGTGGCGCTACAAAGTATTAACGCAAGGCCGAATAATTTCATTCCACTTCACGATTGTGTCCCACTTGTTGAGTCTTCACAAAAAATGTAAATTTTATATCTTTGTTTGAAGCCTGAAATGTGGCAAAAGGTTGAAAAGTTCAAGGGGGCCGAATACTTTCGCAAGGCACTGTACACACACACACACACACACACACACAGCTGCAAACCCTAGAGATAGTCAGTATTACCATTTTACACGACAAATAACAGCATCAGTTCCTCACATTTTTTGCTTATTAATTTTCAGCTGCTTGACAAATGCAGCTAGAACAGCTGCAACATGGATTCACTCAGTCTTTGCATGTGTGACTGCCTTAAAAGCTTTTATGAAACTAACACTTTAAGTACAAGAAGATTCTTTAAGCCTAAACAATTAAGCTACAAGCTGTCTTTGTTTCTTAGTGTGCAGCAGTACTGTGACCTTAACAGTGGACTGCAGCTCACTGGTTCCATGTGGACAGAAGTTGACCAGTTACACCAAAGAATAACTGTTTATATTTAGCTGGCTTCATGGAGGGTGAGGGGAGGGGTAAAAATTAAGGCTTGTCTATGGTTATCGCATTGGTTGTCGCACACACCAACTGTGACATCACCTCTCTGTAAGGTGAGAATCTGCGAGACCCGAAACTCATATATTGGAAATGGCAGTAGAGACTGACACCTCGATCTTGTTTCAGTCAGCGGACGGGAGATCACAAAAATTGAGGGGCGTAACCATTTGGAAGGGTGACAATGGCAAGAACTAGGTGCTAAGAGGAACTTTGAAATGACAAACCTGGTTAATGATTGCCTCTAAAATATGTAATAAATAAAATAGCAATCACGTTATGTTAAGAAAAAAAAAGAAAATTTTGATACACTTTACTAGAGGCTATGGTTTGTTTCACTGAACCATGGATGGATCACACGGTTGTTGTGGTGGAAAAAAAAATGTAAATAAACTGGAGTTCTGTCTGGGTTTTAACTAGGGATGCGCCGATCCGATATTCAGTATCGGTATCGGTCCGATACTGGCCTAAATTACTGGATCGGATATCGGAAAGAAATAAAAAAAATGTAATCCGATACATTAAATAACGTTTCGCTCACATTAGCTGCATTACAGGGCTCAGTCGTCTTCTTCTTCTTGTGGGTTTGCGGTTGAGCTGCATTATCGCCACCTACTGGAATGGAGTGGGGGATCAGGAGTTAGAAAACAACCCCCTCAGATCCTCCGTCGCTGTGACGGATTCCCTTTGACATTGAGTGATCATCGCTGACATGTTTTTTCCGCCTCCACCGCTCTCTGCCTTGTTTGTGTGTTGTGCTCGCTGTGCTGAGAATCAGCTGTTATTTTTTTCTCTACTTCAGCTCCCGGACATACTGCTAGCGAGCGCAGCTATTAGCACTAGTGACCGTCCGGTACCGGAAGAACCCCTTCCCCGTCAAAATATTTTTCATACTTTAATCCCTGATTTGTGACTAAATATAGACCTGCAGTAGAAACGTATTTAGGAGAATGCTTGTAAAAATAAAGCATTACAAAAATGCGCTCACACAGCACCTAGTTTTTCACGTGAACACTGATGACGCAACAGCAGCAGTCAGCTGATTTACGTGCAGTCTGTCTGCACAAGCGGAAAGAGGCGGAGTCGGCGCGCTCAGATGGAGCAGAAGGAAATGTTTTTCTAGTGTCCAAAAGAAGCTTTTTCGTCCCTGTAACCTCCATTAAACCTTTACTGGGAAACAGCTGGAGGTCCTTCATCAACCACCTGATCAGTAAGTGAAGAAAAGAGAACTTTGTAGCTGCTCCATCCACCCTGTTTGTTTCACACAGGGAAAAACTGCAGTACAGAAGTTAAAATATACAGATGAACTGTTAATATGAAAAAAAGTATTTCTTATCCAGTTACTTGGGTAATCAATATAAATAGAATACACAATTGCTAAATAATCGACAGTTGCAGCCCTAATGAAATTTGCAACATGCCATAAGCATCACCTTCTCATACAGAAGCAACAGGATTCAGGTGATAGTTATTGTTGTAAGTAAAGTTTATTTATATAGCGTTTTTCACAGACAGAAAAGCGCTGTACAATAATTAAAACACAGTATCACCCCCCCACCCAGAAAACACTATTTTAAAAACATAATAACATTACCATATTAAAAGAAAAAGAATAAAAATAAAGTCAGAAACCAGAAAGCCTGGTTAAACAGAAAAGTTTTCAACTATTTTTTAAATGATGCCACAGAGTCAGCTAAATGGAGCTGGAGTGGTAAACAGTTCCAGAGCTTTGGTGCCACTGCCTAAAAAGCTCTGCCCACCCTGGTCCTTAGTCTTGTATGTGGGACAACTAAAAGACTTTGATTTTGTTGTGTGAGAGACTGTTGACTTCTTTTTTTTTAATGTTTTTAAATGCCTGGATCAATTTTAAATATCGGATTTATATCGGTATCGGCTGATATCCAAATGTAAAATATCAGTATCGGACATAAAAAAGTGGTATCGTGCCATCCCTAGTTTTAACCCTCTGTACCCCGTAGCTGCTGCCGCCATTTGCCTTGGGCTTCCCCATTACTGTGCCGGCGCATTTCTACTAGTGTTTGTGTCTAAAAACGTTTTTGTGCATACTGTATTTTGACATATTTTAATAATAAACACGTAGCAATAAATCAGGTATAAAAAAAACTAGAAGTGGGACTTGATTAAAAAAATTAATCAAATTAATTAGAAGCTTTGTAATTAATTAATCACATTTTAATCACATTTAAATATTTAACGAGAAATATTAAGTTAAGTTTGGTTGATGAATGAATCAATATACATAAGCTTAAACTTAAAAATTTTATTTTCCCACCAGTCTATTACACAGACCAACGAAGGGTGGAAGTGCTCCTGTGATAAGCAAACTCCTGAAATTAAAGTTAAGCATCATAACTGGATAGTTTTAGTCAACATTAATGTCTCACTTAATATAGTTGGAATTTAATCATTCGCTCAGCTGTATTCCTTGATGTTGAAATGTGTTATGCTCGTTTTAACAGCTTATTTTGAATAAAAGAATTAAATTTAAACCACAAAAAGGAGAAAAAATTCGTTCTACGTTTAACCAGCTGCTTTTACACAGCTGTGCTTCGCACTCACGTTGCTAGGCGACATGAGCTACGCAGAGGTGACGGCAGGCGACGCTGATATGAAGGCTAGCCGCTCACTTCCGGCCTTTGCAGTCTTCGTGGGCCGCGAAGGACCCGGTCTGCGTAGGACGGGTCCTTCGAAGGATGCGGCCCCTGAATTTGGACACAGCTCCTGAATTTGGACATTGTGCGTCGATATAATCTGTATGCCTGGAATTCGTGCACCGAGAAACGTTCCACGGTGCAAAGTGCACTTAAAACGCGTTCAATTTTTTAATTCGTTATTTTCCCCGTAATTAATTAATCGAAATTAACGAGTTAAAGTCCCACTCCTAAAAAAAACAGATGTGTTTATGAAGTATTTTATGTTTTTACTCCCAAGTCCCCTCAAATGCTCTGGCCAACGTTTATCTTGTAAGTGCAGACTGTAAGATACTGTTTACCTCATGAAGTGTCTACGTGTATTTATTCTGGAGGACGCTGTTAAACTTTGTGCAGTGAGCCCGAAACAAGTCTGAGTCAGAGAAGCACACGTCTGTCCGATGACAGCAATACTGAAGTGACCTCACAGGTCATATGTATATATTGATTTTGTTCTCATGAATGTCATCAGATTATTTTGTCATCTTTTGTTCTGAGGAATGTTGTGTTGTATTGTGTTTTAGTAGTGAAACAATAACAGATCTCTCAGGTGATATGTAGTAGACACTGATCAATTGATCAATTGATTTTATTCTCAATTTTCATTTGTCTTCTAGTCAAATGCCTTTTATGTTCATTGAAAGTTATTTTTTGTTATTGTTTGCAAGGAATAAAGAAGTTCATGATTTGATCCAGAAATAACACTGTACTGTAAAATTGACCGAACTGTGGAATTTTGTACCGTTGCACCCCTACTGGAGGCACTGTTATGATCTTGAAACACTGAAACGGATACCTTTGCATTTTCATCCGATAAATGTTATTTAAGATGCTGATATTCTGTTCTCTACTGTCAGGCTTTCAGTCAGGTGTGTAAACTCAGTTTTTACAACATGAAACTCTACATGAAATTAAGTTTGAAAAAGGAGGAGTACATTATTGTTAAAATTTTCAGCACCAGGGTGAAGTCTCAGAGAAATAAGATATTTGACACTGATAATGGAATCTCATGGTAGAATATGTATATATGTGTTGCCATTGCTGTGTCCAGGTGTGAAAATTGACACAGTTACCGAAGATATTTTTTCTATTTTGTGAAAGGGTCTTTTTAGACTTATAAATTTGAACTTTGACAAACTGTGAGTTCTGCATCTCATCCAACTCCTTGACGCTCTCTTACCTTACCTAGCTCATCTCATCTCTGAACTACACTACCTGCTTTCTTGTAGGTGAGGCAGCAACTCTTACGTCCTGACTCTTCTGCTGCTACCTCACCTGCGCTGCTATTTCATTCTTTTTTTTTTTTGTTTTGTTTTTTTTACTGACAGCAGTGAGCCTTATAAACTGGTGCACACTTTCTCTGTTGCTCTTTCGCCCACAAACTGAGTTTTTAATCTCCTTATTTTCATCAAATGAGGTCTAAAACATTAAGCTTTGATCCTGTACTACAGAGTGATTGAAAAGGCAAACAAAGTATCTATAGATATGGGGACTTGACATGGTGTGTGCTGTACAAATCTCTGAAAAACAGACTTTTTGGCATAGGTGTTGCTGTGAGGCATTCAAGAGTGATGACATGGTGGTGCCATACTTCCAAATAACCCTTTATTTTTCTTCAGTTCTACTTCCTTCAGTGTAAATTATTCCCCTTCCTCCTCCAGCTCTTCATACAGCTCTGTGTTCTTCTATACGATGATCTCATTTTGCATACAAATTTTCCTCATCCCAATAAAACCAGGTATTTTGGCTCTTTCAGAGCTGATGTCACAGCTGCTGTCAAATTGTGGTGTTTGTGAGCTCTATAAACTGGCAGTATTTAAATACCTTAGCAGTACTGTGTTGTCCTGAGCTGCTGTTTGTTGGGAGTGGCAGATATAAATCTGTCATATGAAAACTTAGCTGTAGATCAGGCTTGACAGTCAGCAGTACAGTAGTGGATGGTTAACCCCACTCTTCTAGTTTTGGAAATGAATTCCTAAACCTTGCCCAATTTTGTTTTTAGGTCCTCCTGGGTGTTGTATATATTTAAACTGTAGACCACCCCTGCTGTCATTGTAGTTTTATATTGAAGATGAAGACAGCATATTAACTGACATGAGTGTAAATCCAACAATAGTATGGTCATGTTTGATTTGTAAACTCTAATTTGTAGCCTTATTTGTCTGGGGGATTCTTTTTTTTTTTTTTTTTTTGTTTGGTACTGGTTGTATTCAGTTTCACAGACAAGGATTAAAGCTTGTCCTCAACTACAGAGACATTCAATGATCTCCAGTGGAAAAAAAACGTTTTTAGTCTTAAGACCATGTCTGGGGAAACGAGCCATAAAATTTGGAGCAAGTTGTTAATACAAATAACTTGTTTCTTGCTTTCCACCTCAGTGCCCTGCAGACTTAATGTTCATATTTTTAACATTTGCTTTAATCATAGAAATGTGCTGATTTGAATTTTAATGTTCTTTTAAAAATTCAGAGTTAAACACATCAGCAGGCAAAAGCAGGACCTAATATGTGAAATAAGGTAAATAAATAAAATGGATGTTCAGAAATAAAATATTTAAAATATTGATATCAACAGCATTTCACCAAATCATGAATAAAGCTAATACTTTTATTAAAGCAGAAACAGAGGAGAAAATAACTTGAATCTCATATTGTGTGAATTTTAGACATTTTTGCTTAATTCTAAATTGATGGTAAGACAGCTGGACTGGAAATTCTGGTATCCAGGCCTAAGATTTGCAGTCGGTCTGTTATGATTTGGGTGAATTGTTAGCACTGTGTGCCAGCAGTCAGTTGAATGCTGATAATTGTGTCTTGTAATCTTACAAGTTTGTTTGAAATGCACTTTTTATTCTTAATTTCTGCCACGCAACAATAAAATAGCAAAGTGATGTATATCGGTGCTTAACATGGCAAGGCAAATTAGTGCGATTGTCATCCGGATCGTCCCTGGTGGGTGGTTACTTTTAGTTGTTCACTATAAAAGAACAAACTCATACAGGAGGTGATTTAAAAAATTCATCCAAAAGTTTTTTCTTTTTTATTATTTAATGGTACAATGAGAGAAGATGGTCTAGTTTAGTCTGCTTCAGCATTTTGGGTTTCCATTTAAGAACTGAAATGCTGCAGTAGACAGCCGAACATTTTCCTGAGCTTTACAAATGCATACAGGTTTTTATATTCTAATAGCATTTGTCCTTTTTTTTTTTTTTTAAACTCTTTATAATGAGTTAAAAAGTGATATGGAAATATTTTATTTTGAAGATTTAATCATTGCTAATCACTTAGCCATGCCCTGCTCCTTCTCATGCTCTTTCCCTACCTGCAGCCTGGTCACATCTCAAATCTGGTGTTCCTCATCATTATTCAGCTGTCTCTCCAGTGGGACTCTCATCCCACTGACAGACTACAGCTCCACTGTCTTGGTCTGCATCTCGTGGTTGTTGCTGTGTTGCACCACCTCAATTTCCTTACTCTGCTCTCCAGTAGATTCATTTGGAGTTACAGTTTTGGAATTGGAGTCTGTTTGCAGGACAAGAGACTCACTGGAAAGCCAACTGAAGGATGTTCTCACAGTCACAGCATCAGTCTTGCATGTTTGCAGGTAGAGACACACCAAAATGGGATAGGAGGACTAGCTGTTTAGCAATGAGTGCACTTTAAAAATAAAATGCAGGAGGCAGTGGCTCCCTCACATCTTTTGGTTAATAAGCAGTGAAAGTGCCAAGTGTTTAATCAAGCCAATTTATGATGCAGGACATTTTGAGGACTACTATAAATGCATTACTGTCACAGGAGAAATATGGGGAATAATTAAAAAAAAAAAACCCAGATGGATTGAAAATAATGCATCCCTTCTAAGCCATCTGAAAACCTAAGGAAACCCTACTCATGTATTTTCTAAAAAGATCATGGAAATGCTGGTTTTTATCTCCATTTTGTTATATCTGTGCAGTTCAGGATGTTCCTTTGCTTCCTCACTGTGCATATTTTTCTTCTTTTTTTTTAACTCATGTTTCTCCTTTCTTTTCCCCCTTCCCACTTAAAATACAGGAACCCATCTACTGCTTTCTACCAGGCTTTCCGGCCTAGCAGATTACGAGGGTCAAAGCCCATCAACGATAGGTATGAGTTTAACTTGTGTGTTGCCTGGACTGGCTGGCTTAACCAGACCCTGCACGCCTTTCACCCTGTGCACCTTGCAGGAAAACGTCCATCTTAAGCAGCTTTTTATCCGATTGAGTGAATTTCATTGCGAGCGACTGTCACGGATGTCTAGAAGCAATTGGAAGATATTTATGTATATCTATGTAGTTTTCAAGTGATCGTAGCTGCACTTTTGAAATTGCAGAAAATTTTTAAGATTTTATTTCCTATGTAATAGAGTTGAGTTAATGAGGCTCACAGATTTATATAAATACATCAATTTATAAATATATTTAAATGGTATGCTTTGGAAGCTTGCCATTTAAATAATAGAAAACAAAGAATAGTGGGGGGAAATAACAATGTATTGAATGATTATCAGATGTTGAAAGAAGTCTGGGAGCAGCTTTATTGTTGCATTAAAATAATGATTGAACCTTTATGTCATGTGACTGCCAGACTTTCCTCCTTTTATTAAAATGGAAAAATATCATTTTTGGACTAATTACTGAATTAAATGGGTGGTTAAGTTGGACATTTCAGCAGGTGTGAGTGTGTACAGCACGCAGAAACGCATGGCACTGGAAGAAGCACTAGAGCTCATTCTGTGACACTTTGGACCTGGCGGTGTTTCACAGCTCTGTGACACTCTATCTGTTCTCTGCAAGTCACGAGGATTTGGGGCTCAGATTTCTCCTGTCCGTTTGACTTGTGTGGCTAAGTGTCAAATGGGTTCAGTACTGCGTATTGCAAACTGACATTTTGTTATAGAATGGCATGTTCTGTAAAGCCTGTCATTAGTATGCTCAGATGAGAAGCTAGTGGCTAAGAAGGTGGTGTTTTCAAGATAAATTCTCAGCTTTAAAGAGCTCTAAATCCAAAAAAAAAAAAAGAGTTCATGCTAGAGCTGGTGTTGTGCTTGTCACTAACATGCCACAGCTGTTTTTGTGTCCAGTGCTTTAAGCTAGTTTATATTTATCTTAAAGGGTGATTCCCCAGAGTTGTGATTATGTGTAAATTTGAAAACTATTTTTTTTTATAGTGAGGTAATTTTTTATTTAAAAAAAGTATAAAATTCACCTGTTCCAGTTTCAGCATCTCTTTAGAGAAAGCATGCTCTGTGTGAGATGTAGGATGTCTTGATGAGCATTTCTGTTAGATTCTCGTTACCTTTCATAGACTAAAAAGTTGAGGAAAAATTGTCAGAGTAATCAAATCATTTTGCTGAGCTTAATAAGATAGAATTTTCTGAGAATAAAATGGAAATGACAATACCTTATAAACATAATGTTGACATTGATGCACAAAGGTAGCTGTCAGCATGTTGACTAAAACAGAAAAATGTAATATTTATTAAATGTCTTACAAATGATTAGATTAGAAGCTGATATAAAACTTTCAAAAAACTGTGGCCAGATTCACACGTTTCATACTTTTTAAAATTTGATATATATTTTAAGACAAACACTTTTACATGCAATCATATAACCTTTGACCATTTTTATTATAATTCTTTTATTTCTTGATCAATCCCATTGTTCCACCAAGCCAGGAGCTCAGGGACAGGTATGTTTTCAGTGCCATTTGTCAAAATGATTATGGTAAAATTCCCAAGGTGAAGTTCATGAAACTGCAGAACAGCTTTGCCTTGAGGTTTGTTAATGATGCTATACATGTTTTTTTTTTTTATTAAATTTTTGCTTATTTAAACAGCCTCAGTTTAGGCTTCATTGTCTGTTAATGATTTTTATTTATTTTGTTGCATAGGTACCTGATGAGTAACTTCAGTAATACAGAAAAAATGAATGACACTTGTTTTGACTTGGGAGGCAGTGGTTTGCATTAATCACAAACCGTTTCTGTTCCCATGTGCTCTCTCATGGAGGCTGCCAAAAGACACCGGCAAACAAACTTTGAAGTTGCATTTATCGTTTAAATCCTTAAACATGCGGTTGACGTGTTATGTCATGAAGTGATGTGCAGAAAAGAGCTCCATGGTAGAAATTCCTAATTTGTGTCCAAGGACACAGAGATCTTGGGGCATAAGCAAAAAAATTTGTATGATTTTAATTAAGAATTTTACTTAATCCAATTTGAACATATTTTAGCTTGTGGTGTTCTTGTGACAGAAGTGATGTCTCATTGAAAAAATAATTAGATTTTACAATTGTTGAGCTTTAAATAATTGTTTTTTTTTTTTTTTGCTTTTCTAAGGGGAACTGTGCTAATATACATACAATTTAGTCATGCATTGTTTAATTAATTTTTTGTCAGTGAATGAGAAATATACTGGTAGTTCATCAGTGCTCATGACTTAAAGATCTGTTGGCAAGTAAAGTTTAACAATGGGATTCAGGGGGTGGCAGATTGGGGGAAGAGAAATTGTCATTAATCCAGACTCTGTGTGTGCTTGCTGCATAAAGCATGAGGTCATCCATATGACCGTGTCCTTCGAAGCAATCTGAATAAGATATCCTTGTATACCTAACAACAGTAGCAGTTGAGCAAGAGTGCGTCGTCACAGCCAACGAAAGACTCTGCTTCTGTTTGTTTCTCATCCAACTCAGCTTGGCCTCTGGGCTCTGAGAGTAACAGTGCAGCTTTATTCAAAACATTTCAACTAACCGCAGGTAAACCTAAGGGAGACGCCTCATTCCACTTCCCTTTGTCCTGAGCCAGCTCTCCTGCAAGGTCGGACTTGTTGGAAGTGAAGAAGGGGAATTGCTCACAAACAGTTTGAGGGCCCTTTAAAGCATTCCTGAAAATGGTTTGTGAAAAATGTAAAACCTCAGCTGGGCACAGTGCCCGCTCTTCTGCAGTATTTTACACAAGTTTCTGCTGTGGGGATAAAAATGTACTTTCCTGTTTCATCGGTGCCAAACCTGCTGTTGCTCTAATAGCCACACAGAGCTTGTAGAATAACATACCAAACAAGTTTTAAAATTAAAGGTTGCTTTTGGGTTTTTGGAAACCAGTGAAAAGACTCTGAATGGGAAATTCTTGTTTGTAAATGTGTCCCCAAAAATAACAAATCAGATTGTAACTATTCCAAAAATTACAACACACAACTCAAAGGAGAAATATCTTCAACATTTACATCACCCTCCTAACTTTTAATTTATATTTGTATAACTACACGTGTGCATTCATGTGTAACTTCATTGTCAGGCAGTGTGGGAGCTTTTTGTTTTTTAAGAAAACACTTCAGCTTCTGTTCAGCCTCTAATTTGGTTTTTGGACTTTTGATCAGACAAAACAATTTATTTGAAGATATTACTAATTTCAGACAGAGAAACTATTCAATTAACTGACAAGATATATTTTCTAAGTAATCAGTAATTAATCCATTATCAATGGTCCCATTCCCTGTTTTTTATTTATTTATTTTTTTCCCTACACATTCAGTCTTAGATTTCTCATGCAGCCCTTAGTTTCCTAAGGACTAGTAAGTAGTATAACCATAGGATGGAGGATTGTTTCTGTATGTCATTAAGCAAACTCAAAAACTTACTGGCCCTGTAGTTGATCCCATACAGCTCAGCTTTAGTCTTCCCTCGTTAAGAACTCTGCACATTCATTTATTTTTTAACCTAACAAGATTACAACTCGAACTCGGCTTTTGTAAACATTCCAGCAAAGCGATCTGTTGGTCCGGTGAATGGATTTATTATAAGGCTGTGATTAGTCCCACATAACCCAGAGGCAGCAACCCTTTTCCAGCCCTCTGCCCACAAAGATCAACTTGATGATTATGGACAACAAAGAATAGACAAATTCATATTTGGCCTGAGAACACCTGATTGGTGGCTTCAGGCTCAGCCTGTGGAGAGTTATTTGAACCAGATCAGATTTGTTACCACTGTTTGGCACAGGAAACACGCAGCCGTTAGTGGGACGAGGAGCGAAGTTAAACGTTTGAATGCTGAAGCTTCACTTCTGATGTGATGTTGACAGGACAAAACTGTCACTACTTTATCAAGTTTGTCTCATTTAGTTGTCTTCAAAATATAACACTGCGTGTCTTTCATAAACTATCAGGATTTATTGCACATTTGTTAAATCTTGGAATTTACTTGCGTTGTAATTGCCAAAAGCCTGGGGGCCATATCCTCAGAGGATCCATCCCAATACAGTTGTCTTTCTGTTGAGGAAGAAGAGGGTTTTTTTTTTTTTTGTTTTTTTTAAAAATATATTTATTAAAAACGCATTACTCAACCGTTGTGTGGGAGCCAGGACAGGACTTCACTTGTGTAGAGCTCTGATCTTAAACTTTACACCTTTTTTAGATTTGTGGAGAATTTGATGGATTGCAGTCATAGCCATGAAAGATTTTAAGACTTGCATAAAGCACCACATGTCTCAATGATAGTACTGTTTTAGCAGCAGCAGCATTTTCATTCTGGCTACTTTATCTTTGGAAGCTGCTGACATTTCATCTGTATTTATCCAGGGAAGGTTTGCTGAGCACACACGGGCCTTTTCAACATCATCTCTCCTCAAGCTCAGACAGTTAGACATTCACACCTGGGAGATATGCTGATGTATAACTGGAGCCATCAGCTGGGGTCAAATTAAATCTCCAATAATGGTCAATGAATATTGGCAGTTAATTGTCAGAAAATGCTAAAAAATACCTGTATTTATATGCTACAGTATAACAAGTGCCCACTGAATTAAAGGCAGAATATCCTGGTGTTTGACAAGCAGATTAATTTTTGTCATTTTGCTTTAAATAAAGGATCCGCACTACCAATCATTTAGTGTTAATTAGTGTTGCCTTTTTTTTTTTTTTTATGTTTACTTTCAAAATGCAGTATTTGGTCCATAAAACCTGGGTTTCTCAAAAGTTTACTTGAAGCGTCACTAATAAAGTGACTGAGACCTGTATTATGGTTTTTTAGACCATAGTACCTAATGACGTTATTTTGACCTCCACCCTTTACTTCAGAGAGGAAACTCAAATGAGGTTGAGTCCTTGATCCTGTGATGAATGCTCTCCTGAATACAGAGGCCTGTTAACGCCGAGGTGCCAGGATTTTTCCATTAAAGCCTCGGGAACAAAACTATTACGTATAACGCATTCCAGTGGGGGTCTTAATCCAGATTTAGACAAACAAGTGGCAAGGTTCAAATCTCTGAGGTATTGAAATAGTGAAATTTGATATTGCAGCACATTGTGCGTGTGGGTAATTATGGTTAGAGGACCCTTGGGTTGGATCCCCACTGTTTGCATATGGATTTTAATGGATTTCTGTAGGAGCTGTAGACGTAGCTCAGCCGCCATTAGCAAACATCTCGGCTGGCAAATATTTTTAGACTATATTCAGATTAGTAAATTTTCATTTTAAAGCTCATATTTTCTAGTGGCATTCACAGTAGTCTGGTGTGTTGGGACACCAAAAATGGAGCCTTTTGAAACCTACTAATCCAGTTTTAGATGGGGAAAGTCTGGGATTGTGTTTTTATTCCAGATGGCCAGAAACTGAGAGTTGATTAAACGCCCACATTTGCCACTTATCACCTGACACTTTTCCTGGAACAAAGCAAAGACTTCAGCCTTGGCTGCCAGCAGTTAGTTGCACATAGGTAACAGATTGTAGACTTCGCTGTGGTGAGCTTGTTACCTAAACGAGCAGCTTTTGTGCAGTTACATTTTTAGCGTGCTGCTGTGACCTACATGTGTACATGACTGGTCACTTGATATGTTTTCATGCATGTTGGTAGGAATGGAGATTATTACTAAGACTGTGCTATGAGGATCATCTGGATAGAGATTGTTTTCTTTTTAAAAAGAGGCCTTTGGTTGACTGCTTAAATTAATAGTGATGGACAAAGTTCATTTTCTGTCTCAAGAATTCAGATTTTATCCTTGCTTTATAAGGCCCTGAGGGACTTTAGTGCTTCTCATGCTCCCTGTCATCCGGTTTTGTTTACCAAGATGTCTGCTAGAGTTGGCCATGTGCTGGAAGGACAGGCTGGTTGCCTTCCAGTACATCATACATGTTTAATGAGGAGTTGCTTGTGCAGTGGTCTAGTGATTGTGCAACAAATGAGGTTGCAGTGGGACGACTCCTTCGGCCTGTTTACGAGGAAACTTGGTGCCATCAGACACGCCTACTTGTGACTTTGATTTAGTGCTGGAAAAATAAAACTTCCCCGTGGTCTCTATTATTTTGTTTAGACTCCATTGTGTCAATATGGACCACCCCTATTATAGACAGCATGCTCCAACAATACAGCATCCAAATATCCACCATGTTCACAGACACATATTAACATACTTCCAGCATCCTGCAATTGTCACCATTGTTTGAAGCTTTACAATGCAAGAAGGACGGAAGTAGTTTGTCAAGATTATTTTCTTTTGGGATAATTTTAGTTCAAATATGCAAATATGTGTTTATAAGGAACTTAAAATGTGCAAACCACAAGAATTCCCTGTGGATTGTGTAACCTGTTTCTTGCTTTTTAATATTCTGGTTTCAGGTTATTTTCATGAAGTGTTGAGGGGTATGTTGACTCATAGTTTTACAAGTATTAGAATGCAAATTGTGCTTTTCCTAATAGCTGATAGTTGATGGAAAACTCTCACCAAAAGCCCACAAGTCTTAAAAAGCTGAGATTTTTGTAATGCTGAATAAAATAATTTACTTGAGTGACAGGACATAATCTGAGCCTCTTTTGGGTACTGATTAGTCAGATATGGTGGCTGATATCAGCTTCTCCTGTGTGAGGATTTGATTTTTCATTGGCTGATATGATCATAAACAGAAAATCTTATTGAATCTAAAAAAATATTGAGCACAATCTTACATTTCAATGGAGCAACATTTTAAATAAAAAGTAACAGGAGAATCAAAACAAATCCTGTGTATGCTTTAAAGAACTGTATTTGAACTAAAGGATATACAATCAAACCAGAACACGCTTGTACAAACCAAACCCATTTTTTGTGTAGCTCTACAGACATATTTCTAAAATCTGTTCATCTCATCAGACATTACATTGACTGTTGAAGTGCATGTTTCTGTGGAAAACTGGATATGATCTGATTGATTTAAGCAGATGGGTAAACATGAGGGGCTCACAGGTCTGCTGCAGAGAACGCCCTCTTGCAAAAATACTGGTTTCTTTGTTTTCAGAGTGAGTGATCGTTGTTTGAGTGCCTGCTTGGTTGGTTGTTGGGTCATGCAGTACTTGTGACCTTTTTCAGACAGACAAAAAGAATCATTTCTCTGAAGCTCCAGTGGAAAAGCATGTTTGGTTTTGAGGTTCAATTTACAGCTGTGTCATTATTAAATATAAACTTGCAGTTGACTTGTGCCATAATAATGAAATCATAGCTAAACTGCTCTCTTCCTGAAGCTGCTGAACTTTTGAATCACTTCTAATTGGAGCCTCTGCTGACGCCATCTGGCACAGAGGCAGAACTACACCCTTCTGTCTTTTAAAACAAACGCCAGGCTACAGTCAGTGTTTTCATCGGAACGAGAGCCACAGTGAGTTGTCAGCGAGCACACTCATCTGTTGTTGCAGCCCCCACCCTCCAGCTATTGTTTTGAAATACGATCGTTGAGGGGGGTTATTACTGTAAGACAAAGGTCTAATTTATTCAGCTGCCTTCCCCCACAGTGAGTGTTTATGTGCTTTGGGACAGGGACGTGTGCCGGTGCGTTTGTGCCCTAATGGGGAACACATTGGAGTTCTGATGCTATAAAAACAGCGTGCGATAAAGTCAGAGAGATTTAAGGAGAGCTCATTTTGCTCCTGCACGTGTCTCTTATATTGAAAGCCAGGTAGAGGATGGGTAGAACATGCAGTGTAATGAGCTCAGTGTCAAAAGGAGACACACATGGTAGTTTGGGGTATGAAACTTTGTAGCTACCCTGTTTGCTGTGACACAGATATCTGAGTTTGAATGCGCTGGCCTCGGGGCCAGAGGTGGCCAGAACTGGAATGTGCTGCCTAGTGGTCCTGGAGACTTTGCTGGGGTGGGGTGGGGGGGTGAATACATTTGTACTCTGTTGCAGTCTGCAGGGAAGGCCTGTGTTGAGGTTAACACAGCCAGTGGTTCTTATATAAACCACCACATGTCCTCTTCCTTGAATAAAATATACAATTTGCTTTGTTTTCCTTGAACATGGAATGACAACAACCCTTTCTTCCTCTCTAGCATTTTCTTTAACTCTTCTAGCATGGATTGTATAGTCCCCCCCTTATTCAATCTCATGCCTCTTGTCTTTTGTTATTGATAAAAACACATTCCAACCAAAGCTTGTGGACTCATCTCCTTCACTCTCCCAGATGTGGAAGTGCTCAGTTCAAAGGGAGGAATGTCATCTGCTGCTGCTGCCGTCATTTATCAGCTTTAAGATCACAAATCTGAATGAGACACTTGTGCTGGAATGCAAACTTTTACCTCACTGTCATTACATGAGTACATTTCCAACATCCGTCCATCCATTTTCTTCCGCTTGTCCAAGTCAGCAGTCATAGAGCGGAAAGTGGGGTACACCCTGCTCACTAGTCTATCGCAAACATCTCTGACCAATCTTCAGCGTACAGTTAAGCCATTTCAGGTGCTCGGTAATCCACCGAGTGAGTAGGGAAGAATAAGATGGCATTTTTAAAGTCTTCGCATGTTTTGATATTTGTGTTACTACTGGAAATGAGAAAGGAGTAAGGGACTTCTTTACATATTTGGTTGAAGAGCACGTGAATTTATTGCTGTGATGTTTTAACGCACAGTCTTAATGTGATCAATTAAACCATGTTCTCAGTTTTTATCATTAATGTGCATGAGATTTGCCTTCAAGAAAAGACAGTAAATGTGGAGAGACAGGCCTGCATAAGTCTTCTAATTGTAGAGATGGACTTTAAGGCAACCCATTTGCTTATACCAACACAAGAAACAGAGTGAATACAGCCTGCCTGTCTCTTTTTTTTTTTTTTTTGGTCAGTACATGCAGAGCACTGCCTACTTTTTAATTAAAGCTGAGCCTTTAAATATGTTCCTGTGTGCCTCTGGAGTGGCTGTTGCGCACGTACGTTTTGGTCGTGAATAATATAACTTGTGCAAGAGGTTTCCCGGGAGTAAATGAATGGTTGGTTGGAAGGAGGGAGGGGGGAGGAGGAGGAGGCAGTAACAGCTGAACTCCGCCTTCAGCATGTGACCACGCGGGGGGCGTTTAAGTAACAGCGAGCTTCCAGTCAAACAAGACAGATTTTGTGGTGTTCTACTCAGTAACAAAAGTGTAGCTACAGGAAAAGTTCTGGGACCATGCGCTGCAAAATGAGCTACAGTCTGCCCTGCTCGCCGGGATCATCCCCGATATATTCTGGACGTTTGGTGTCCTACAGAGCGAGATGCGTCAGGTAGAGCACCTTTAAATGCTATTTCTGCTGTGTTATCCTTACAGTCCGCGTATGTAGGGTTATTTTACACATGTCCATTGAGACCACGTTTGAAGTTTATGACAGCTGTGCGGGACTAACTGAAAACATTTACATACTTTAATCCTTTTCTCCCCCCGCAAATATATGAACTCCAGACATTTAACATTCAGTCTCGGTGTTGGCGGCATCTTTTTGTTTTTTCTTCCACGTGTTTGAGCTCTGGTCAGTGGCCGTTTGGTCTCCCGCATAGTTTGAGGTGTTTTGGCAGCAGCTGTCTAAGTGTTGACAAGTCTTTGCTTTCTGATTGCGGTGCACCGGGCTGCTTTCCCGAACATGTGGCATCTGTGCGATCTGTTTGTACTACGCCCCCCCCCCCACGGGATGCTCTCAGAGCTGTACTCTACGTGCGCTCCACCACGCAGGATGTAAATGATGGAGAGACTGTGGTAGTTGCCAGCCTGTCAGTGCAATATGATTTCCCCTGTTTTTTTTTGTTTGTTTGTTTGTTTGTTTTTTAATTGAACCCTATTTAACACACACAAATCGCCTTTTGTTTACCTGTTACATTAAGGTCCCCTTAAAATTTACGCCCCCCCCCCCCCCCCCTTTTAAGAAATCGTGCGTCTGTATTTAATTCAAGGGGGAATATTTCATATTGACTTTTATGTTGCATAATTATACATTTTTATAACGTTAGTCCATTTTGTACATCGTGTCAGCTCTCAAAATAAATATCAGAGGCTGCCTGCACATTATGTTCCCGTCAGAGCGCCTTCTAGCGGCTCCAGATCGCATCGATCGCTTTTGTTGTAGAGCCACATCGGAGCAGGGCGGTGATTTGCGCAAAACAGCGTTTGTGGAGAAGGTTAAAAGGCAAACAGCGAATTTTGGTATCGTTTTGTTTCATCCTGTTTCAGGATCCGTAGCGCGGACATGTAAGTTAATCATCTTGTGTTTTAAATTAAAGGGCTTAACGTGGAAATAGGAATGGAAAATAAGATGTTGGTCTCCACCGATGCGACCTGAAGATTATGATGTAACAAATTAACAGAGGGGACTGAAGATAAGTGAGCGCTTGGCATTCGATATGATACCGATAAGAGATTGCACTGATGAAGTAAACTGATCACCGATGGCTGGACCAGTCCTAGGCGGAACATGTCTTGCATGACTGACCACACTCCCTCTCTGCCATGCATAGATTCAGTCCGCCCTGGATATTTGTGCAGATAGTTGTCAGAGTTCTTTCGCCACCTTTGTGCATTTTTACTTTAACTGTTTTAACAAGTGCAACATTTTCTTGGTTTATATGCATGCGCCTGTGCTCTGACTCACTTGTGGTACATTTTGCTGTGGAGTTGGAGCTGGTTTTACTCAGCAGAAAGTGTCAGGGATGAAAGCCAAAAATATATAAGCATGTAAAACCTTGTTTCTGGAAAGTTTGTGACTTGATGCAGGAGCACAGTGAAGTGAGGATGTAAAGTTTAGGTTATAGAGTAGGCTTATAAAGAAACCTCTCACCCCCATCTTTCTGGTGCTTTTTAAAATAAAAAAATTTTTTTTTTTTTTTTTTTTTTTTTTTAAATCTTTGGTATTGTTGTCGGACTAGTCTGGTCTCTGAAAACAGCCTCATGTCTGTAGCACACTGTCTTGCTTTTTGCAATTCCAAACATGAGTTTGCCAGTTTGTGCTAAACACTATATCAGATGAACTAAAAATAGTGTGTGGGTTTGTTTTTTTTTTTTTTGTTTGTTGTTTTTGTCATCTTATTCTCTGGAGGCTAATCTGCCGAAGTGAAAATGCCCTGGGGTTTGTTTTGATCCACTTAAGAGATAGAAGTGAAATCTCTCATTGTGCTTGGCACTTGAGGAAGCACATTTGGCACTCTGATAGGTATATGTGAGATTAATATCTAAACTTGACTCGTGTTTCTTGTCTCCACAGTGCCTCCGGTGCCAGCGTCGTTGCCATCGATAACAAGATTGAGCAGGCAATGGTGAGTTTTTCCATATATTTGTCATATCAGATGGGATCCTGTGATATGCATTCTTTGCCAGCCTGTACAATGACATGTTTCATAACAGCTTTAACATTGGTGATACAGACATAAGTGCCCAATAGAGGATGAGCGTAAAAATTCCATAGAGGGGAAATAGAGAGGGAAAAATAAACCTCAAAACCAGCCCAAGCATTTAAGCTTCCATTCTGCTGTTACCATATGATTGACAGGGGTTTTCTTAAAAAGCAGCTGCAGCAGTGACTCCTTAGTACAAAGACTGCTGTCATTTTTGTGTGCTAATATTAGTTTCTACTCTGTCAGGATCTGGTGAAGAGCCACCTGATGTATGCTGTTCGCGAGGAGGTGGAGGTGCTGAAGGAGCAGATCAAGGAGCTGTACGAGAGAAACTCTATGTTGGAGCGCGAGAACGCTGTGCTGAAGTCACTGGCCAACTCGGAGCAGCTCAACCATCTGTCCAGTCAGCTCAGCCAGCTGGCCAGTCAACTCAGCCAGGGCAGCAGATCGCCGCCGCTGCAGCAGCAGCAGCAACACCCGCTCGTCACAAACAACACCGCCCCTCTGGCTCACCACGAGGGAAGTCAGGGTGTCCATCAGCCCAACATCACCTCGGCATGATCCCCTTTCTCTTTATCAGCACGTCCCACAGACAGGAGTCTGTTAGTAAAGGCAACAACTACTACCGTCCCCTTAACCCCATAAAGACTCAGCTCTATGTTCAAAATGCTTCATTTGAGGACAAATCAACAGCAGCGACATCTTTGTTTGCTGCCAGGAGCCGTGTTTCAGAGTTTGGACACTGCTGCTACTGTCACTAGGCCTTCACATCATTAAGACATTTACCATCTCTTGCAAAGTCTTATCTGGGCCTTGTGTTTGGCTGCAACAGAGCTGAAAAAGAAGAGGAAAAAAAAAAAAGGGGAGACGGGGAGCAGAGCAGTTGGTGTGCATCAAAAACTGCATGTTGATCTTGTTTAGGAGATGGTGGGGGTCCGAGGGCTCAGAGAGCTTGCTTTGTAAGGGTAAAAAATGGGGGAAGCCAGCAGCATATCCCTGTGAGGGACCAGAGGGGCGACAAGGGTCCTTGGAAACATCCAGCAGGGACTGACCTTCCAGTGTCTGCACCCCACACCACTCCAGGGCCAGAGGAGGCCAGAGTGCAGAGAGGGGGAGGGAGGGAGAGGTGGGATTGAGGATATGTCCTCCCTGAGCGCAAGAAGATGCTGCCAGCAGGCAGCTGAGCTTGAGGTGGAGCGAGTCGAGAGCCTCGGCTTGTTATATGCTGCATCAAAAAGCTTGTGTTATCTCAGAGCCACCATATGTTTGACATGAATCATAATAAATCTTCATCAGTTCAGTTTTAGTATTTGCATTTATTTATTTCAGGGCTGCTATTTTCGTAATGTAAATGAACAATGTCATGGAGATGCTTATTAAAAAAAAAATTTTTTTTTTTTCCCCTCTTTGGTCTTTTGGTATTTTAGAATCTGTCAGGTATTCAATTTGGTAGATTCTTGCAAGTTGTAGTTCTCAACAAGTAGGCAATAAGTTTCCAAAAAATAGAATTTTTGTCTCATCATGAAATAGTGCTAACACTAAAGCCGCGCTTACATTAGATGAAATCTGGGTTGAATGTATATTTTGTAAAGTGTAAAGTATTAAGAGCATGGGCAGTTTGTACGGGAGGATATCTGTTTAAGATATATAATATGTGATGGGATGTTTTGATAAAGAAAACCGTTGATTAACTTTTTCTAGATTTTCTTTGTTAGAATGAAAATGAATCTGCTGGGTTTTGGCTGGGGGTGGGGTGGGGTGGGATGGGATGGGGGGTGGGGAGGGTGACAAGCTGTGAAAATTGTTCGACCTACTTTATAACCAAAGACACAAAAGCTGTGTAAGTTTTTCTTTTCCCATTTTTAAATGTGCACTTATATATTTTTTTTTCTACTCTCTCCTTCCTTGTGCTTCTTTGTCACCATTTTGCGTATTCTGCATGATCTGTAATCAAACCACATGGTTTTTATCCAGAACTCTAATTTTTCCTGTTAGTCTGAAGATCTCTGAGAGGGAGAAAGGGGATGGGAGAACAGAGTATGTTAGCTGATGGTATGAGTTAGAAAAAGAACGGAGAAGGTGTCCGATGGAAGGAAAAGTCTTGCGCACGAGACGGTCAGAAAAAGGAGCAGTCGTCCTTGTTTCCATCGAAATGCTGTTAAATTTCATGCGCATAGAAAAGAGTTTTAGAGTGCAGATTTTGATGAATGCAGCATTTAATTGTAATGCACACTTTGCTTACAGCAGAAAAACAAATCATCGAAAACAACTGAACAGCAATACCTGCAGCAAAACAAAACAATCTAAACTATTAAACATTTCACATTTTCAAGCTGGAACTCAGTCAGCCGTGTATGAATATATTATGGGATGTCCTATCTGTGTTACATCTTTTGTGCCTCTTCTGCCGACGCCTGCTGTCAGGCGATCGGCTTCTTTCTCTGTGGCTTAGAACCAAATTGCTTGGTAATTGTACCATCAGTCTTTTTTTTTTTTTTTTTTTTTTTTGGCAAATGGGCTTCTTTCTTTTCTTTCTTTTTTTTTTTTTTCTCTCATTTGAAGGAGATACTATGTACATGCCAAATGTACTGTATGAAAGTGATCACTGAGCCTTGGAGAAAATATCTTAATGATGCCCTTGTAATGTGCTGTTCAGACAATTTTAGTTTTCAGTCAAAAAAAAAATAAATTACTGTTTTATTATGAGAATGTCTTCATGTGTTTTTATTCTCCTTACACCCCCGTGTTACAGAGGGTAACCCTTTAAACATATTTTGTAAGTGGTGAAATGCCAAAATTGTCAGTTCCTGTAATTTCACCTTAAATCATTAACGTACTTTTTTTTTTTTTACCTAAATCAGTATTTCCCCCCCCTAGGTGCCAGGCAAACAGAAGTGTAACAAGTTGCTGTAGGTTATACAAATATGACCGAGAGGACGAGACCTGCATAGGAACAAATACAACTGTGAGGTCACTAGTGCAGGTTGATTTGGTGGGGAACCAACATGAAGAGTCAACAGTAATTGTGTGTGAGGTCCTTTTGTTTGTGCAGGCACAGAAAAAAAAATGTGAAATTTAAAAATTGTTTTTAGAAACAAACTACATTTGCTGGCCATTTCATTAGGTACACCTGTTCAGCCTATACCACATGGGTGAAAAGTTACAAAAAATGGGACTTAAGAGTCCGTTACATGCACACACTGCACACAGAAGAACACTACTGACAACTACTTGCATGCTATCTGGCACTGTGCTCTAGTCAGGCATCAAGTTGTCAAGTTGCCACCCCTGTATCCCCAATGTTTGCATCCTAGGAGACCTACCAAAATTACAATTACAAACCTCTACTGCCAGTAGTCACTTCACAGCATTAGCTATCACCAGGAAGGCCCATCTTATGCTAGAAATCAAAAAGAACATTTAGTTAGAATATATATATATATATATATATATATATATATATATATATATATATATATATATATATATATGTTTTATGCCAATAACGATGGTAATAACAATTATATCTTGTCTCCCACCCCTGATTCCACCCCCTTCACAGTAGCTTGGGTTTAATTATATGGCCCAATCTAGATGACTTTTTCAAAACTTTCAGAGTGGGCTGCATGTGAGGGGCTAAAGGTCACTGTTTTCGCCCTTGGTCCTTTGAGGTACACAAAATTCAGTTTAACATGACTGATGACCCACAGGCTCTCTCATCTGGGACTGGGAACTGTTTCAAAGGGGTCATGGGGTTGAGACTCCAATCAGGTCTAGGGGCAAATCAAAGCTCTTTAACACTGGACTTAACTCCAAAATTATGTTTACCATAGAAAGAAAGTAAAGCAGCTGAGAATTTATACTCTATGAACCACAGAACAATATTACTGTTGACCTGGGTGACATTTCCCAGCAGAGCTACCCTCTGCACGTGGTCTCTGAGTCATCTCTATATCATACCAATGCTGCTAACTTGGGAACTCTTAGTTATTCCATATATTCTTCTTTAATGTCTTCTTTGTTTGTATGTAAGTATCTAATCATGCAGATATGGTGAAGACAAACATGCTGAAGTTCAAACCGAGCACCAGAATGAGGAAGAAAGGTGATTTAAGTGACTTTGAATGTGACGCACTTGTTGATAACAAATGGGTTGCTCTGAATATTTCAGAAGCTGCTGATCTACGGGGATTTTCCCACATGACCATCTCTAGGGTTTACAGAAAATAGTCTGAAAATGAAAAAATATCCAGTGAGCAAAAGTCCTCTGGGTGAAAATACCTTGCTGATGCCAGAAGTCAGAGGAGAACGACCAGACTACTTTGAGCTAATAGGAAGGCCACATTAACTCAACCATTGGTTACAGCCAAGGTATGCTATTTGCAAAGGCTCGCCAAAATTGAACAACAGTAGACTTGAAGATGTTGCCTGGTCTGATAAGTCAGGATTTCTGCAGCAACATTCCGACAGTAGGGTCAGAATGTGGCATGAGCCACAATGAAAGCATGGATCCATCCTGCCTTTAATCAGTTGTTCAGGCTCATGACAGTGGTGTGATGAATATGCTCTTTCCAGCATCTTGCTGATTTTTTTTTTTTTGACCTTTTGCAGCAGAGGGAGACAGGAAAGTGGGAGGAAAGATGGGGGAAAACACGCAGTAAAAGTTGACTAGGTCGCGACTCGAACCGACACCATCTGCGCCACCACTCGGCATACGTGGTTGCCTGCTCAACTGCTGAGCCATCCTGGTGCCACGGCTTGTTAAATTTTTGCCAAGAAGAATTAAGGCAGATCTGAAGGCAAAAGGAGGTCCAACCTTGTATTAACAAGGTGTATGTAATAAAGTGGCTGATGAGTATATCATATCACAGTTTTGAACAACTGTAATTAAAATAATTCACATTGATAACAAAACTCTGAGCATGCAAAGCTGTTAACATGCTTACTATGATCTCACTATATCCCCGTCACAATCATTTGCTCTCTTTCCAGATCCCTTAGTGACTGATAATGCTCTGCAGAAAAACAGAAGAAAAACTTCTGAGGAATTTATCTTTCCAAGGAGGAAGTAACTGCTCATTTTCGTTAAGGAGGAGGAGGAAAGTCTGACACAGATGACAGCTTTGCTCATCGCCTGCCTGATATTTCTGGCATAAATCTGCACACAGGTAGATATTTTTAAAAGAACACAGTCAGGTCACTCCAGCACCACCTTTACACAACTGAAAGGTCTTTTTTCAGCTTTATTCAGAATACCGTGCTGCCTTTCTTTCTCTGTGTTATTGTATGGTCTTTACCTTACAATGTAAAGCACCTTGAGATGACTGTTGTTGTGATTTGGTGCTACAGAAATTAAATTGAACTGAATTCTTTTCCAAATTAGCTTTTTGGCCCGTGTCTCTCAGTTAGCTGAGTTCGCAGTCACATGTAAACCAATTTAACTCTAAGTTGTTTTTCTGGGACAGTCTTATGTAATAAATCCTTTTCATTTATTAAACAGATTCTCGACTGTCGTGGTCTCTTCAGCTCTCTTTCCAGGTACTGGCTCAGTTTGGTGTATGGCAACGACTGAACACCCTCACCTACCTGCTCTTAAGCACAGACAAAATATGTGATTTATAAATTCTACATGCAAATATCTGTCAGTATGATTATATGAAGATAAAGTGAAGAAACTGTCAATAAATTAAGCCGTCTTTGCATTTTAGGCAACATTTACGTGTGAAAAGCAGGAAAATTCATAAATGCAGATGATCTTCTTCATTACCACCTCACGCATGCCACTAATGTATTTTCCAACAGGGGTGAGGGGGTAGCCTTTCTTAAGCTTCACGTCCACTTGTATACCATATATGCTTTAAACATTTATACCTGAAATCTGGAATAACTTAAATAGTTCTTTAAGTTTGTAGCAGGAGTTTGCTCTGGCAGAGTCAAACAGCTGCACCGGAGGGTCGATGCCCTTACTTGCACATTTCTGGAGAAAACACCGACTTCCTTGGAATGCCACTCTTTGTGTTTACAGGTGCCGTCATGTGGCTCCAATTTCCTTAGAGTTTCACAAAGTTACATAAAATCACACATCATCAAGTATGATTTAGGTCAGTTTAAAGGGAGAGTGACGATTTCCCCCTGTTTTATTTACGCCTTGACTTTCTGATGGCTTTTGCTTGTGTGAAACATTTTTTGTTTGTTTATGTTTCATTGCATTCATAATTTTTTCATTGCCCTGCTGGAAATAATGACACATTTTGTGTATTATGAACAAAAGGCAAAATGCATCAGTTGTCTGAGCTTTTCTTTGGCCAAAATTTGAAGGCCATGCTTTTTTTTTTTAATTTTTTGGACTAAGCTACAACACAAAGGAGCAAACTGCAAAGGCTCCAAATGGTACATTACTGGAAACTAAAAAACTGGATCGACCAGGTTTTCTGTCAGCATTACAGATCTTCTCAACCACATACTTTCCACATATGTGGTCATGCAGAGGCACGTTCACCTCGTACGGGTATTTGTTCACAACTGGGAGTGTTTTCAACGTCACTGTGCGCAAATACAATTCAGCAAGAGCAACACTATGTATGAAGGAAGGACACTAAAATAAACATTCCCACTCCCTCATTTGACTGATCTTGTGACCTGACATGTTGTGACTCATGACAGGTGTTAAAATTGTGTGTCAAAGATGTTCAGCAGAACACAATGGTTTGGAAAGCAGCTTGTACGCCACTTCATCCCTGTATTCTGCTAAATTTCAGAGGGAAATATTAATTATTTTTTTTATATTAAATTCTATAGCCATATAAATCAGATTAGCATTAATGAGGCAAGCAAGATATTGTAATCTACAAAGAATATTTGATTACACAAAAATATCACATGAAACCATTAGTTCAAGTAAATCCAATCAATATATTATGAAATTACATTTGGCTATAATTAGTACTTTTAATTTTGGTTGTAGTTTGTTGCCGGTGGTGCGGTACTTTTACTGGAGACACTATATATATATATATATATATATATATATATATATATATATATATATATATATATATATATATATATAACTTCTACTTGAAACTAAGCATTTTTCACATTTCCATAGAGTAAGGAAATAAGGTCAGACTTACGGTCAAAATATCCCTCACATCTGACTCAGCTAAGAATGTCTAATGTTGTATAACACAAACACATAGTGTCAAATGGCAAAGGGAAGGAAGTCTTACTCAGTCACAAGAGGGGATTTGTACATGGCAGGAACTGTCCTCATTGTACATGTCTGTGCATGCGTGTGTGTATAGCTCTGCGTGTGTGTTATGTAAAGGCAATTACTCACCATTCAGTCATCTGTAACCACGCCTAACAATTACTGACGATGAAACTTTGCAGTTACAGGGTAACACTCTGCGCTCCTCTGACTCACTACTGCCATCAAGCGTAACAGCAGAGTCATGCTGCCTCTTGCACACACAGTGTAAGACAGTGGTGCCATCGTGTGGGTCTGACAGGAAAGTAACTTCTCATGTGATGCTGACATCACGGATGGCAGTTTTCTGGTTTAAAATGTCCTGCTGATGCCAGAGGTCAGAGGAGAATGGCCAGACTGCTTTGAGCTGATAGGAAGGCAACAGTAACTCAATCACTCTTTACAAGAGCATATCCGAACGTACCGTCATGTCAAACCTTGAAGCAGATGGGCTTCAGCAGCAGAAGAGCACACTGGGTCCCCCTCCTGTCAGCTAAGAACATGAAGCTGAGGTTACAGTCTGCATACGCTCACCAATACTGCCTAGTTTGATGAAACTAGGCAGTAGTTTCATCAAACACGGCACATTTTAGGCCCCTTAGCACTAGTTGAGCATCTTAAGGTAGTCCTGAAGGCAAAAGGGGGTCCAACCCTGTACTAGTACCTAATAAAGTGGCTGTCAAATGTAAATGCGTTATGTCTGAAATATTAAACTCACATATTCTAATTGCAAGAATAAATGTTAAGTTTAAGTTTCCATGTCTGGGACAGAATTTAATTGGGAAGATATTCTTCTATTCCTTATCATTGTGCATGCTGGTCCACAAGGATGACTTACTGTCACATACAAAAGTGCCAGAGCCATAAACAGTAATATTATATTAATTTCCCCACACTGCTCAATTAGTCATATCCATGCCTTTTTAATGTTTCTGTGTAGCGAGAATAAGGAAAATTTTACAAACCGTTGTGGGTACTTGTAGATTTTCAAATTAATTTCTTAAAAGATTTAATTTTTCAGTGTACTGCAATGTAAAATAATAATGTCCTTAATATGGTTCTGGGTTTTATCTTTGCTTGTATTTCAGTTTCAGAATAGTTGAAAATAGACGGGTCTCATAGCTGCAGTACTACTCTCTAACAGCAGATGGCGACATGGACTGGTTTTCAATAAAGAGTAATGTTCATCTAGAAAGCTCTTTCCTCATCAGCCATCTAAAAGCTTTTACTACTTCGCTTTATAAACTTGCTTAAAATACAAGTGAGCCTCTCATTTTCATAGAAATCAACTGAGGGCGCTCACAGTAGATATCATTTTAAAGTAAAAGCAACACCGCTGCGGTTAAAGAGTGGGCAGAGCTGCGCACATCACCACCGCCCACTTGCTGATGATAGCGAGTCATGCGGCCTCTACTGTTTTGATCCACCTCTGATAAACAGTGTAGAGATGGCGGAAAACTTCAAGTCCGGGTGACTCTTTTAAACAACCCTGCAACTGCGATACATTTCTGTAGTACCTAACAGGACGGGAATTCTCCGGGAAGCTGGCGGCTTTCTACGGCATTCGATTCCGCCCGGAGGACATGGAGATTAGGGCGGAGGGAGAAGCGGAGGAGTGCAGGTGGGTGACAGGTTGGGCATCGTCGGTATCCGGCTAATACCCATGGTTTCATAAACAACACAACTACAGGGTTCTTTCATTGATATTTACGCTACTTATAAAAAAGGAGACCCGCAGTGATCTCGTTTAAGCTGAGCCAGTGTAAAAACGCCAGGCTAACTAGCTTTGAACTCTAATACCGGAGTATTAGCTGTGAAGCTAGGCTAGGCTAACCCTACATGTCAGTGCTTGACAGTCTGGAACTAACAGCTCTAGTTTACCAAAGGTCATCTCATTTATTATTTACTGTGTAGTACAAATATGGCGGCATTAAAAGGCACATTTGGAAGATAAAGCGAAGGCATTTATTCTTTAGCGTTATTAGTGCTGTTAACTGATAGAAAGTGAGGTTGTGCTAACAGCTACGCTACAATTAAAGTAATTGTTCTTTAATACGGTAGAAATCTGGTTGATATCAGCAAGCTGAACGACTGGTTATTTGTTTTTTTTTTATACAGGTTGCCTGAAGACAAATAAAATTGACAGTATGAGTACTGGAAGACTTTTGGGAAGTTTTTCTGCACAGAGGATCTATTTAGCAGTCTCTAGATAGATCCTCTTTGCATAGCCCAGTCTTTATTTATTTATTTTTGTGTGGTTTCTCTGGTAGAGGAAAAAAGGTTAATCCTTAAACCTCAGTAACCTCTCCGAGTCAAGAGGAATTTTACTCTTGGATGTGGAGGTACTAATTACATAACTTCACCACACGCACATCTATTGTCACACAGATGGAGCATGTGGAGCATGCTCTCTAACCTCCAGCCTGCCCCCCTCCCGGTGTTACGCATGTTATGTGATTTGATTAGTTGGTTGTGTGGCTTAACTCGTGATTCTGCTGCTCAGAAATTCTGCTGCTTCCTAAGAAAGATACTTCTGTTCACAATTGTGCTGCTTCTAGGTTTTATTGACTTTCCAGATAGCCATTCTGCACACACGCTGTGTCTGCCTAAGATATTAATTTTAATCCATTGGGAGAAGCAATTGTTGTGATTGTCATTTGGATAGATTAGTATTTTCCAAATCAGGCTAAATCAGTGAACTCTTAAGTCTGGTTTAATTTTGGTTTCTTCAAAGTGCGCTCACAACCTTATAATACACAAACTGCTACATTTTGTTGCGGCTGTGTTTTTGCATAATTTACTTCATGCTACGGAGCACATGTCCAGTTTTCTTATGCTCAAAGAATGCACCTTCAGTTATTATTATTATTATTATTATTATTATTATTATTATTATTATTATTATTATTATTTCTTTTTGTCCAGCTGACAAAGTTTGAAACTGCTGAACTCGGAGGGAATGAGGAAGTCCTGGATGTGAACAAGCAATTTATGGCTTGTATCTGACAGTTTTGGAGCAACAACTTTCCATAGCTGACTGTATCCTAAAGATAAAGGTTGACTCAATGCTGAGTGGGATCATGGCAGTGAATGGAATTGTTTTGCAATATTCTGCAGGACGTTAAAATCAAACTTTATGAAGATTTTTGTTAAAAAGTCAAGTGGGCCCTCATTAGATTCAAGACTCTTCTCTTATTTGCATTTGTACACAAACCACAGGATAAGATATTCTGTCATGTATCAGAATATCTATACTGGGCCCAAAAGTGTTGACTCTTGATAACATTTCTCTTCATGTTAGGATGTGGTGGCACTGCTCACACATTCATTAATGGTCAGCATTCCCAGTAAGTTACTGGATTTCTGAGTATGTCAGAGAAAAGCATTTTGGTTCAAATGAGTAATAGATTAATCTGCCATAATGCTAACACCAGCACCTCTGTACCGCCTTCCTCTTTGTTAAACTTCCTTGTTCACCTTGTCTCACTCCTTCCTGCTTCCCTGATGCCTTTCAGAAAGGAGCACTGGAAGCTGCTGTCCAGCCTGAAGACCACAGTGGAGGGTCTCTTGTCCACCAACAACCCCAACGTGTGGTCACGGTATGGTGGCTTGGAGCGGCTACACAAGGACATGAACAACATCCTCAGCCATGGACTGAAGAATGAGCAGGTCTTTTTTTTTTTTTTTCCTCTTTAAAGAAAAAACAACTTTGTCCTGTTTTGTAAAACTTTATCCACAAGCTCTAGTCAGGACAGGCATACCATTTGTTAAAAGCTTGGCAAAAAAGAATGCTGACTTTCTTGATTCATATCTGTGTATCTGATTACCAGTGCTATGTCTGTGGTATGAAGAGAAGAATGATTGTGTTGCACTGAAGGTGAATGTAGCTATATCCTTTTGGAAACCACCTAAAACCAAACTGAATTGAAAACAAAAATTGAAACAGAAATGTAAACTAATTTTTTTTAAAAAGATGAGGTAGTTGGGGGGGACATCCAGGTTCTGCTAATCAAACTCTGAGCAACTCTATAAAAGCAGAAGTTTCGGCAATTTGATTGTTATTGTGTTAAATGTTAAAGTTCATGACAGCACAATTAGAAAAAGACTGATATGTGCAAAATATTATCAGGAGAAAACCTCTTCTCTCTAAAAAGAACAAACAACTAGAAGCACTCCTCCGCCAAGGCCATAGGGTCACTGACACTGTAATACGTGTATCTAAATACTGTGAAATAATCTTTCATCTTTCCCAGACATCAATTAACCACCTGTCCCGCAATAGTGAAGAATTCTTAAAAAAATTCCTGGATCCAGATCGTGATCCGGATCACCGCCAAAATTTAATCACTTCTTCCGCTTGTCATTTCCAACCACTCCACAAAATTTCATCGAAATCCGCTCATAACTTTTGGAGTAATCCTGCTGACAAACAAACAAACCAACGCGACCGAAAACATAACCTCCTTGGCGGAGGTAATGAGATCTCTGGAACAATTTTCTTTGGACAGACAAGAACAAAGTAGAGATTTTTGGCCATAATATGTACCATATTTGGCAAAATACAAATGCAGCATATCAGCACAACCAATACCAGCTGTCAAACATGGTGGTGGAGGGCTTGTTTTGCAGCCACAGGACCTGGTCACCTTGGAATCATTGATCCACTCATGAACTCCTCTGGATACCAAAGTATTCTGGAATCAAATGTGAGGCCATCTGTCCGACAGACTTGAAAATGTTTAGTTTCCCTTAGTGTTAGTTTTAGTCTTTTAAGCCTGGCCAAAAGTATGTTATGCAGCAGGACAATGATCCCAAAGACATAGAATGACTCCAAAGGAAAAGAATGAAGGTGCTGCAATGGCTCAAAGTCCAGACTTCAACCTGATTCTTCCTTAAGCGGAACGCCTGCAAACTTCAATGAACTGAAACAACGTTGTAAAGAAGCTGCTCAACAACAGTGTGAGCGACTGATATTGTCATGCAGAAAACAATTACGTCAAGTTGTTGTTGCTGAAAGTGATTCTGCGAGCTATTGATTCATGGGTTATACTTAGTTTTTCACACAGTCCTGTGAAAGCTTTCTTTGTCACATGACAGGATGAATACTGAGTTCTTTTTTTTTTTTTAGACTAAAACTTAATGACTTATTGCATTGGTTGAAGCTGAGACTTTTGAAACTGGGTCATGTAATCCTCTGGTTTTGTGTTGCAGGTGTACTACAAGCAGAGAAACTATTGGCCATTTGTTTGGTGTGTTCGCTTCATCAGCCCCCACCTTGCCTCACATGTTGAACAGGTATGCTCAGCCATGTTGAAGGTGGCATGCAACTTCTCTTTTTTTTTTTTTTTAAACTTTCCTGGGACACAAATATTTCTACTGGACTTTATTTGCTTGAGTCACATTTTCCCACTTAAGGGGGTGTAAGATTGTCTTAGCTTGTGCTTTCACACTGTGCTTGTTTTTCCTAAAAAAAAAAAAAAAAAAAAAATGTGGCAAAATATGTTCTTTGAAGATATGGTATACACTATCTTTTGGCGTAACCTTATACCTCAGAACGTGTCGAATGCCACACAGCGTACTTCAAAAGTGTTGCCGGTTGCGGACTTTGAGCAACAAATACAGTAAAAGCTCTTATATGGTTGTGAAGTGCAGTTTCTGAGCTTTCAGGAACCGTTTGAATTTTTCCGATAGGACAAACGGTCGCGGAGTTATGTAAGAAGCTGGCTGATCAAAGTTCCTTTGATCAGTTGACTCCGCGCTGATATGCTACTTCTTAACCAGCTGTTCACTGCTAGTAAGGGCAAGTAACCAGCGCTTCAGCGGAGATCGCCTGGCGTTATAGGGTTAAGCAGCTTCCCCTCAACTAAATAAATAAGTTGCTCTGGAGCAGTCTGTATGAACACTTCAGTCTATGTAGGTGATGCTGACTGTGATTAGGCAGTTTATTTATTTTACATAGGTATTTAATGTGGTTTTCTTTTTTTTTTTAAAATCAGTTTCTCTCCCAGTGAAGTTAGTTCATTTCCTACTTATGAGTCATTGTGTTTGAAAGCTAAAAACATAGTTGGGGTTTTGGGTAGTTTACAGTAAATGTGGAACCTGTAAAGAGGGCTAGAGTGTTTCAGTTCTCCCATTGCTGTTCACAAGCTACAAGGAATGTGGACACATGCACATACATGTTTGTTTATATTGTTACTCTTGTTGCCGTTATCTGTGTCGAGTTTCCAGGCTGCAAAAGCAGGACTGTGTATTATCCAAATAGCGAGCAATTATATAATTTAGTCTTAAAAGGTGCATTTGTTTGCTACAGACCCAACAAGTTTTAGTGTGAAGGTTGCGTTTAAGACTCAGTGTTGGATTTGAGAATTAATCTCTGCTCTAGAGGAAAACAATAGTTTATTTTGTGTTAAGCTGTAATGTGCACTTGACCACCAAGTCTCTCAAGTGCTAGATTTACTCAGACTGCCTCCCTATTGTGGAAAATCTCCTTGGAAGACATTCGCCTACATTTTCTGCAAAATGCTCGCAAAAGTCCTGTTATCCGATGCCCTGAGCAGAGCTGCTACATGTGCTTGATGGCTAACTTTTTGCTTCCTGGTGTGTTGTGGAAAATGGTCACCCTTTAACCCCAGCCCTATCTGTCATGGGTTAATGGAATTGTGTAACAGCAAATGGACTTGGAGTAGTTGGAGTAATCTAATTATACTCGTTATCCTCCCTTGGTGTTACAGAGCAGAAAGGCTCACTCAGGCATAATGCAAACATCATGTGATGTTTGTTTGTCGCTCATATCTGAGCTGCCATCCTCTACTTGTGTGTGTGTGTGTGTTTTAAAGTTATCACATTCCGCTCATTTCTCTCTCGCTTTTCAAGCCTGTTATCTACTTCTGTCTCTTCTTCACCCTTCCTGTAGCTTTTTGGATGAGTGAATAGGTGGAATGCCAGAGAAATGTGGAAAACTTTGAGGACCACATAAAATATGATGCCTTGTACCTGATGAGGAATGAGTGAAGATGTAATGGAAATAAATATGATTACAGCAAAACTCATAGGTTGACTTGGTGTTGGCTTAATGTTTCTTGTAGCAATAGAAATTTGTTTTCAGTAAATAGAAGATGATCTGGGTCGGTGTTATAAACAATGAGCTGCCAAGGTTGAACGCCAAAGCCAGTATCACTCACCGAAATGTATTCAACACAAAATCCGGTTAAGGAAATGTTTATGGCCTCATCAGCAGGAATGTTTATGGTTTACCAGTTTGATCATATAAGAGATTAAAATGTGCTTTTATAGAAATATAAAGGTGTTAGCCATTCCCATCTGCCATTATATTTGACCCACCGGTCCTCCTTTCTCTCTCGGTCCATCCTCAGTTCAGGCACCTGGAGCCAGTGGTGAGCAGTGGGGTGAAGAGTGCTGGTGAAAGCTACAAGGCTGAGCGTTGGCTGCTTCACAGCTTACAGGTTCACATGCTGTCTGCGCAGCTCCGACCTCTGCTCAAGCATCTGGGGCATACGCGTAAATACTACAGTGGTGAGTGTCATAATAATAGTCCCGGTTGTTGTGCTGTGTAAAGTGTATCAGCTTGCTCCTTATTTCTTCCTGTCTCATTCTGTGTCTGTCTTTCAGATGATGCTTTTCTGCTGAGTGAACCTCATGTGACCGCCATGTTTCAGTGTTTGGAAGCTGTGGAGCAGAATAATCCCAAACTGCTCGCCCAAGTGGACACTGTTGGGGTGTGTTTTCTGGCACCTTTGCACCACAACACCAGTTTTTTTTTTTTTTTTTTCCTGAAAAGTTCACTTGTGCACAGATTTTTCATCGCTGATTGCTGTTTTACTGAACTTTGACCAACTTAAAACTTGAGTCACTCTGTAAACACATCTTTGCTCATCGAAAGACTGATAATTACGGGTGATGATTTAAAAAAAAAAAAAATGGTTGTGCAGTGTTACTGTCCTCCACATTTACATGACTTAGAACCTAAGGTGACTTTGAAGCGATTTAACTTTTAAAATTAGGGAAACCTTTTAATTTTTTTTTTTTTTTTAAATTTAAAAAGCGCTTCCTTTTCACCTCCCCAGCTGTCCCCTTTGAAGAGCCCACCATGTCTGGGTCTGTTGAAGAGCCAGAGTCTCTGTGTCCTGCCAGGATCTGGTTGGGCCTGGAGGAACGCTGACTCAGCTCCCAGTGGAGAATCTCTAAGCCGCAGACTCACCACCTCTAACTGCTCTCTGCGAGAAGCAGTTGCCATCAGCCACCACTCTGCAAGCACTACAGCAGTTGGATCCCCAAACAGCAGCAACACAAGTGCGAAAAGGCTGAATTGTGGCGTTTTTTTTTGGTCTCTGTTGTAGTGAAATATTTTGAGGTTGTACACAGAGAGGAGTTGGTCACTATTTTGTAATCAGTGCATGCAAGTATACTGGGGGGTGGGGTTTGTGGTAAGGCACTATGAATACACTACAGTTTGTATGTGAATAGACTGAGTGACTTAACCGTACAGAGGCCTGATTGTTTGTGGGTAGGGTCAGTTGGTGAAGAATGTGTTGATGCGTTTGTGTCCTGAGATGAGTGTGTGCACTAAAATGGACACGTGTGGTTAAAAAATAGCTTAAGTGGATTTAAAATCTCTGCAGTGTACGCTAACTTCTAGACTCTGTTTGTATAAGTAGAAACAGACATGCAGTAGATCTTGTGTGCACATAGTGGACAGAAAATAATGAGAGTAAAATATATGAAATTAGTAGTCTTAAAAAAAAGTCACCAGCAAAACGAGCAAGGGAAGCGCTAGTATCAGATGGGCCTTAATTTTTCCTGTTTTTAAAAAAAATAAAAAAAATTGTAAAAGCCTTTGTGTTAACTTCATGTTTTCTCCTCACTTTCTTGCAGACACTACCTCTCAAACCAGCAGCCTGGAATCTCAGTGGGTGTTTGCGTCCAGGCCAGGGGAGTGCACACAAGGTGTGACACCCCCACCTGGCCCAGTGTCCATCCCTTGCATCTCCTTAACAGAGGCCTCCTCAGCGTCCTCCCCGCTTCAGCCTGAGGCCGGTGACTCTGGTGGCGGTGACTCTGGTGGCGGTGACTCTGACGACGGTCCAGAGTATTTGGCTATCGGAAACCTCGGGCAACGCAGTCGGCGTGACTCCCGAAGCTCCACCCACAACAGCGAGCAGGGGGAGAGGGCAGACCAATCCCTGCAGCAGAGTTCCACAGCCCAGGCCCCACCAAGGTGCTCATCTTTTTCAGAGGGCCAGAGGGAGCCGGGAAGGGGGCTCAAAGGTCACAGTCGATCGTTGTCTGACACAGGGGTCAGTCAGAAGCTCAGGAATGGTGAGTAAGATGGGGTAGGAGGGATTTCAAGATTATCACTTTAGAAGGGCTCTTATTTTTATTTTATTTTAAATGACAGTGTATAATAACTTGTGTTGGCATTGGTCCATGTTTCCAAAAGGTTTGGAAACATTTAAATGTTTATTAAAGCTGCACTCCAAAACTTTCTGTATGCTCAAACTGCAGAAGATGTGAGCGGACATTTAATCAAAGCACATGCAGTAAAATGACTTGACGCTGAATGAAATACTTGCTGATGTAAAGTTCAGCAGCAGCTGGTTCAGTTCAATTGTTGCTTAGTCACTTTGTGTTGCATGTTGAAAGTTTACAACATGGCTTAAAGTACTTGTAATTTTCTGGGTTTGGTGGCGTCTCTGGAAGGAAATTGTTAAACTTTTTTTGTTGAAATAGTTTGACTTGAATTTGAATCATTTTCAGATTTTAAACTGACCTTTTATGTTTCTGTAAGTAGTGGAAACCATACCCGATTAATACACTATATAAAATAACGGTGAGGTTAAGCTGATGTTGTACCTGCAAAGTCTTTGGTTTTTCACAGCTCTTTGTGAGATGTGGTCAGGCTGTGCTCCTCGCATGCTTTCCTGTCTGAAGGTTTTAAAGCTCACATGCAGTTAATATCAGCTCTGTTTGCTCAGCCTGTTTTCTCACTCTTGGCTTGAATTAATCATCTCTCCTTTTGCTCTATTCTCTTTATCTCTTCCTTCTACTGTTTGCACAAAGGAGGCGGCCACAGAAAAATCACCATAATAATAGAGGACCCAGTAGCAGGTTGGCGGTGCAGTTTCACTGTACTCCATCACATGACCCCCCCCCCCCCTTTTTTTTTTTTCTTTCTTTCTTTTGTTTCTCTGCATGGTGATGAACTCCATCCTTATTTCCGGTGTTGTCTTCAGCTCATCATTTGTCTGTTTTGAACTTTGAGTGTTTTTCTTTTATTTATTCAAACCAGGTCAGATTGGTGTGAAAAGCCACATCTTTTTTTACAACTATTTATTTTGTTCATACTCTTTATTTATTTTTTTATGGCTCATCACAATTCACACCTTGGCTTGTGTGACCCCAACAACTCTCAGGACGACCGGGCGGGTCAACGACTCTCAGGATGACCTTCAAGGTTAAAAAGCCATTAGGGAGTCTCCATGTATTTTAGAAACTAAAAAAAAAGGTTTTAAGACAGTGTATCAGTGTTTTTGTCAGAGGAGCTAAAAGTTAAATATTTGGGTGAAACAAATCATTGCAACTGTAAACAATGCAAGTTTGTAACCTTTAAGTAAAAGTAAGAATTGGGTCAGTGAGTGATACAGATGCTACTTCTGTTTCACTGTGCAGTGAGAGTGGTTTGCACTCAGAATCCACATTTTTAGTTCTACAAGCAATGAAGTGAACCCTAGCTATATGATGACCAAAAAAATAAAATCATCTAACCAGCTGCTTTTCCTGCACTGAGCATGTTTCCATCCATTTGTGAAGAATAATATGCTACCACACTACTTTTGGTGATTTAACAAAAGCTGCTAACAAGTACTGTTTTGTCTCAGAATCAGCAGGTGACGACTGCTGCATGAAGGACTACGGCCAGTTCTCACCTCAGCACAGCGACACCAGCACACCCAGTTCTCTTTACATGGAGTCTCGTGAGTTTTCTGTGTGAAATACTTTGACAGTAGCAGTTACTTTGTCCTGTTCATTCAGGTTTTTGTTTCTTGAAGCAAGGATGGCTTAAACAGTTGTTATATAAAATGGGGAACATAAAAACATGAAAAAACATTCATATAAAAAAACCCAAATGTTAAATGGCTTTTGCAGTTGGAGACTGTGTGCTTTATATAGTGATTGCTGAAGTAGGGAAGGCAGCAGGAAAGTCAAGGAGTGGTTGTGTTTGTATCACAACGATGGTGCATGTATTGCTGAATGTAATGAGGTAAATTTACTAGGACTCTTTATGTATTGTGCTAAATGTGTGTACTCTGTGCTTTAACTTAAACAGATTGTTTCTCCACTTGAGTATTTCCAAGTTTGGTTTTGCACTTTACAACCAAAACCTTTGATTTGTAGGCTAAAATGATGACATTTAAATTCCAGAGCTGTGCTTAAATGTCTGTTTTATGTCTGTGTGTTTAACTGTGTGTTCTGTTTACTTCAGATGGGTCGCAGTACAGCAGTACCTCAGAAGGGATGTTCAGGAGGCCATCAGAGGGGCAGAGCCTCATCAGCTACCTGTCAGAGCAGGACTTTGGCAGCTGTGCAGATCTTGAAAAGGTCAGGGTGTAATTCATTACAAATATAAATTTCTATTTAAGAACATAATGCACACATGGCTGAAAAGATGATAGATTCTTCATCTAACTGCTTTTTTAAAAAATGACCTCTGTGTTCTGCAGGAGAATGCCCATTTCAGCATCTCCGAATCGCTTATTGCAGCCATCGAGCTAATGAAGTACAACATGCGGCGTCAGGAGGAGGAGGGTGAGGAGGAGGGAGACAGTGACAGCGAGATTCAGCAGCTCAAGCAGAAGATTCGCCTGCGGAGGCAGCAGATCAGACGCAGCCGTCTGCCGCCCTCTACAAACTCCCAACACAGTAAGCAAACATCAGTAGTGAAGCGCAGTAACATCAAATCCTTTCATCATCTGTACGGAGACAATATTTACTTGATTTTTAGGTCTATGGGGTCTCATTTATTTTAATATTTACATTTTTTTTTTTTTTTTTTAAATTCTTAGCTCACTTGTTGCCAAATGCAGTGGTCTTACTGGTCAGATGTGTTTATTCGCTTGTGAAAGCCAGAAAAATCAAACTTTGCGGCCAGTGAGAACGGCTCCATTAAAAAAATATTTTTAACGCACAAAGTATTGGCAAGATTTTTATGCATCTGGTGTGTAAAGGCCTTGAGAGTGCTTGTAGTTGCTACTGTTCAAAAACAATTTGCTTGTTTCAATAGTGTAGCTTTCACAAGCATGCACTGATCTTTAAATAAAGCACCACATTTTGATAGATCTTTACATATACAGATGAACAAAAGTACTGCAGAAACGTGAAATTCTTTTTTTTTTTTTCTTATTGTCATATATAACACAGGTTATTGTTTTTCTTTCTTTCTTTTTTTTGTGTGCAGTTTTTCACTCCACTGATAGTGGAGGCTCCAGGAGGAGCTCTCAGGACTCCTGCCAGGGCCTGTCTGACTCGGGATCAGCGGAGGAGGTGGAGGAGTGTGAACTGCGAGGTAGAGAAGAAATGAGGGAACATTGGCGGTGGGGATGCCAAATGAATAAGAAAATATATGGAATAATTTCTAGTTCTGTATTTTAAGATTTTTTTTCATTCATCTTTGATTCAGTTGTTTCTGTTTTTTGCTCATAATTCATAACCTCATCACCACTCAGGCTGCTCACCAAGCATGTCACATTTCACTGTGGGCCATAAACATGAATGTCTGAGCACAGGGACGGTCATAAGAATGGTGAACTTTAGTTTGTAGATGCAAAATTTAATTGCTAGTGTTGCTATTTATATAACTGTTAGTCATGTGATTGCACACCAAGAATTTTTAAGGTCGTACTCATTGTGTGCTGTACTCAGGGTGTGGTTGTTCCAGAACGTTTCCTGTCATATTCCTCTAACATACAATAATACTATCTGTATATGAATTGCTTTGATTCTACTAATAAGGGTTGTGGTGTTTGTGTGTCTGTTTAACTGTACTTAATTAACATTAAGTTAAATTTGGGATTTCTACTGACCCTAGGGTTATCCTCTAATATTGCAGTAATGGAACGGCAGTTTGTGCGGTCAAGCCTTGTTGCTGTTTTGTATTTCTTTACAACTGCACAGAGTTAATGGTGTTACTGATGACCTTGAAATAAAACAATTTTCTGGTGAATCTAAATAAGTGGCTGGTATCAGGCACTTTATTAAATTCACCTGTTAAACTGCCGGTTAATGCAAATATCCAGTCAGCCAATCATATGACAGCAAGGCCTGACCTGTTGAAGTCCAAACCAAGCATCAGGATGGGGAAGAACGGTGATTTTTGGCACAAACAACCACAGACCATCTGAACCACATTAAGGTGGTCTGCTCTGAGTATTTCAGGGTTTACAGAAAATGGTCTGGATAAAGAGGAAATATCCAGTGAGTGGCAATTCTCTGGGAGGAAACGCCTTGTTGATGCCAGAGGTCAGGAGAGTGGCCATTGGATAATAGAAGACTGGAAAAACGTTGCCTTGTCTGAATCTCGATTTCTGCGGTGACATTTGGATGTTTGGTCAGAATTTGGCCTAATCACCATGAAAGCATGGACCCATCCTGCTTTGTATCATTGGTTCAGGCTGGTGGTGGTTTATTGGTGTGGGAGTGTTTTCATGGGACACTTTATTAGGTATACTATTAAGTGTTTTGAGTGTATATGTTTAAAAAGTGAAATGCATATCAAACTTATGTGATGAGTAGTTGTGAATTACTTCATCTAGCAGCTACTACTTAATTTAAAAAATCCTCAGTGGGATGCAGCCCTTAAATACAGAAACTGTGAGGTATCTTCACCCTGTGTAACTGCATGACTTCCACATGTACATGCCCCTCTGGACGCAGCAGTCTAGTATTGTTTGCATGCAGTGCTGACACAGACGGAGCTCTGTGGAGTGTGAAAATGTTTGCATGTGGTGACAGTTTCTGTCTCTCAGATGGCTGTGAGGGTCAGTCCCTGCTGGAGGTGTCTCAGAACGGCCTCTCCCTGTCACTCGCCTCCCTCTTCTCAGGTATCTGCAGGCTGGACTGGTGGACGTGGCTCCACAGCTACTTTACAGGCAGTTTACTGTGGCTGTGCACCTCTTGAGAGGAAGCTGGTGGTTCTACTCCAAACTGAAAAACACTCTTCCATTAATCACTCTTCCTGTGCTGGATGTGGGTCATGCAAAATTGCCATGCCACAGTGTTGTAGTTTCATATTAATTCCCCCTTTTTTTTTTTTTCTTTTTAAAATTTAAATTTAAATTTTCCTTTGTACATGGCTCTCACTACTGATTAGTTCTGAAAGCATAGGGAGCTATAAAATGTGAAGCCATATTTTATTCAGAAAAGAACATTTAAAATGCATCAAATGTTTAAACTGGGAATATGTCTTTTTTTTTTAATTAAAATTTTTTTTTTAAAGAAAAATAGTAGCTCATTCTGAATTTGATGGCATGGTTGCTGCTGTGTAACGTCTTCTCTTCTTTTAACAGTCTGAGACATAAGGAGACCAGGTGTTGCAGGAATGTTTTTTGGGACAGGAATGTTGTCCCATCTTTGTCTGATATTTCAGTCAAAGATTCTAGGTGCTCAACAGGTTCTGGGTGGTTTTTGTATTTTTTTTTTGTTTCATAATTATCCAAGGTCTGGACTGCAGGCAGGGCAGTTCAACACCCGAACTCTTCCATTATGAAGCCATGCTGTTGTAATAGATGCAGTAAGCAGCATAGCATCGTCTTACTAAAACATGCAAGGCCGTCCCTGAAAAAGATGTTGCTCTAAGACCTGTATATACCTGTCAGCACTGATGGTGCCTTTCCACATGTGCAAGCTGCCAGTTCCATATGCACTGATGCACCCCTAAAATCGGAGATGCAGACTTTTTAAGTGATGAGCTGATGATAACCCTCTTTAGCCTGTGTCCAGAAAGAATTTTTGATTTGTCTCACCACAGAACAGTTTTCCTCTTTGCCTCCATTTGGCTCCGAGGAAACTGTAGCCTTTCTGGATCACGTTCTTCTTTGCACGATAAAGCTTTAATGATAAGATATTCAAAGGCTTCTCAATTTTGCATCGAGGAGCATTGTTCTGAAGTTCTTCTACAATTTGTAGATGCTATTTTTGTTTTGTTTCTTTTTGTTTTTTGCAGATAGGTGAATCTCTGCCCAGCTTTATTTATTTCTGCTCTTTTTAGACCCGACCCTGTTATTGACCTGTTACCAATGAACCTCATTTGTTGCAAAATATTCGTCCACCTTTTTCTTTTTAGTACCCCCTCACTTTTCCAGCTGTTTGCTGCCCCTGTCCTGACTTTTTTTTTTGATGTGTTGCTGTTGTCAAATTCAAAAATGAGCTAATAGTTTTCATGAAATAGTAAAATGTCTCAGTTTAAACATTTGAAATGTTTAAATATGGGTTTATGTGATTTACAAATCATTGCAAACATCAGAATTACACAGAGCAGCAGAAAAATCAGTTCTCTTCCCCACCTAAAAACCAAACTGTTATGATGCTAACCGCTCATACTCACATTTTCCATCATATTATTCTCCTTGCTGTATCCAGTATCTAATATCTTTTCAAGTACTTGTCAGTTTGGAGATGAGCCAGCTGCCTCCTCACCTCAGTCAAACTATGTGCTTGGCTTTTTTGGTGTTAGTGCTTTTTGCTCAGTGCTCCATGGTTTTGGTGGTGCAGGAGGACGGATGTGCCTGTACCTGTTAGGATTTAAAGAGGCTCACAGGAGGAGAAGACGGAGTTGACCAGTTGCTTCCTGCAGGCACTGTAAATTCACGAGTTATCATTTATTCATACATCCATTCATTCATCCCTGTTTGTTGCTCATTATTTCCAGCATGTGTCCAGTGACAGCAAAGTGTTTCACCATGTTGTTCATATTTAAAGAAGTTACCTCAGTACCAAACTGGTAGTGGGAGTATTCCTTACATGATACGTTTTAGGAGGAGTGACAAAGATGGAATTTTCTCTTAGGTGGCCTTAATTCAGATGTCAGAGTTTTATCATCTCTTGGCATTTTGTTGAAAGTACAGCACTTAAAGAGAAGGCAAAGAAAAAAAGACCTAATCAACTTTCTAACTTTGCTGTTTGCCACACATACTACGCAGATCTGCTTCCTGCTGTGGGATGATGACTAAAATCCTCCCCTATCATTGATTTGCTCAAGCAACCAGAACAAATACAGACACCATTTAGGCCGATCACATCTCCTTGTTCTTGTGTCTGTAGATCTTGTTCTTGCTGAATAACTCCAGTACACGCTGTCCATCACACATAATCAAGAAAAGTGTATTTATTTTTTTTTAATCCACCTCATCTATTCTGCACCATCTTTTATTGCCTGCAACCCTGGAATTAATGTTGATCCTTAAAGAAAGGAACGGCTAAATCCATGCAGGCTGTCTCCTGTTCTGCCAAACCTGTGCTGCTTTTGCTTTTTTTTTTTTTCCTCTTAAGAAAAGTTTTAGAAATGCAATTGAATCTCTGTAGCTTTCACTGCACGTTTTCTGCTTAATTGTATTTAAAATATGCTTGAATTTACATGAGAGGAACTGGGATTTTGGTTTTCTAGGGGCTTTTTGAAGTAAAATTATCTTCCTGGATCTTCAGCCTTTTTGAATCATGTATTGTTGAACTTTGCTTTGCTGTAGCAAATAGCAGCAACAAACCAAAAAACACCATCCACTTTCCAGTTGCTTGCAAGCCTTTGAAAGCCCGCTGTAGACAAATTTATGCATCATCTGACAGCTAAAAACCATCATTTTTATTTTTCCAAGTTTCCTTGCTATCTGTGGCTAGTGGATAAAAATGTATTCGTTTACTTTGTATTTTTTATTTTCAGTTGGTCAAATCTTTATCTTGTTGCTGTATCTTCTAGATGCAGACATAAAGCGCAGTGTAAGCTCCTGCGGAAGATCTTTTCTCAGCTCTGATTCATTGTAAGTAACATTTTCTCACTTCTCTTTAAGTCATCATTGTTTGTTATTGTCATCCTAATAACTTATTGCTCAGACACAAGACCGTGGAGATGAAGACTGTGTGCTCTCAATTAATTTTTACTTTTTTTTTCAAAAAAGTCCTAATTCCAAATTTGAGTATTAAAATGAACCAGGTTGGGGATTTTGTTGACTATGGGTTTTACTAAGTCTGTCCTTTTTTTTTTTTTGGTCTGTGTATCAGCACTCCCTCCTCTCTCCAGTCTAACTCAGCTGAGTCAGTAGCCATGGGTTTACTCAGGCAGTTTGAGGGCATGCAGCTTCCTGCGGCCTCTGAGCTTGACTGGCTGGTCCCAGAGCACGATGCTCCTCAGAAGGTACCGATCCCTAATCTTTACAGTTCTCCAAACATGGCATTGAACATGCAGGAGTTCAGAAGGCAGGAAAAATAAAATAACTGTACTGAACTGTTTATGCTGTCTCCTAGTTGCTGCCCATCCCAGACTCTCTGCCCATCTCTCCTGATGATGGGGAACACGCCGACATCTATAAGTTAAGGATTCGGGTCAGAGGTAATCTCGAGTGGGCACCGCCTCGACCACAGATCATCTTTAACATTCATCCTGCCCCCAAGTGAGTCCACAGCAGTTTTTACCAGCCCTCAGTATCTCTCCTTTTGTTCTTTGCTGCTTTTAATCTCCCATTTCCTTGTTGCTTCATCTTTGGGAAGACACACACAAATATAAAATAATAATTAGAAGAGGCAAAGCTGTAGCTTATAGCTGACAGGGATTAAAGTGGAATTTGGCAGGTGGAGGAAGCTCCGGTGGACTTGTTTCTCTGTAGATGGTCTATGTTTCAGGAATGATGATGACAGTGGGCTTTATCACAAAAAATGGAAAGATTAGTTTATATTCATTGTTTCAGATATGCAGTAATCGAGTGCGAGCTACGACTGTTTTTGTGCTATTTCTGGTTTTAGCAGAAAGCTGTTTATAAATGTGTCAGCAGATCTTGGAGTGCATACGAAGTTCTCTTCTTTTTTTTGTTATGTTTTACATTATTTTCTTTCAGGAGGAAGATAATTGTGGCTAAACAGAATTACCGCTGCGCTGGCTGTGGCACCCGCGTTGACCCAGGTATAACCAGCAACCACAGAAATACTACAGGACTTTTTTTTTTTTTTTTTTTAACTTAACATCACAGTTAAAATGTGCAGCTTTTGGACCTTCTCCTAAAGGCCATAAAAATTGTCCTATTTCTTTGTGTGTCTTTAAATGCCCACCTCAGACTACATTAAGCGACTACGTTACTGTGAATACCTCGGCCGTTACTTCTGTCAGTGTTGTCATGAGAATGCTCAGGCAGTGGTTCCCGGCCGAGTGCTGAGGAAGTGGGACTTCAGCAAATACTATGTCAGCAACTTTGCCCGGGACCTGCTGAACAAGATTTCTGGAGATCCGCTTTTCAACCTTAATGATATTAACAGCAGCCTGTACAAGAAGAACAAATCCCTGGAGGCTGTTCGGGTGAGTTCAGAGATGGCGTTATGTGGAAACAGTTGTTTGCATGTTACTTTACAAATATTAAAGATTTTATTAATCACATTCAGAGTAATACTGCATCAAAATCAAACTAAACTGTAAAACAGGAAACTTGACCAGTGGAATTTTTTGGGGGGAATCCTGAAAGCACAACACAACAGTGCACAGCAGACAACTTGGCAAAGAATTAGTTTTAAATTGTATTTTTAGACACTTTGTGTTTTTGTAGAAAAGTACAGTAAGATTTTGATCCATCATGCAAAACTTCTGGAAAGCGTCAGATTGGCAACGGTTGACACTGTTTTTTGCGTTATTTTCACATTTCAATAAATCACTACGCCTATTTTCCTAGCAAAATATAAAGAGATGGGGGTGGCTTAAGACTTGTGCACAGTACTGTAAAACAGGACTTGTAAGGTTGTTTATTTTTGTTGCTGTACAGTGAAGTAAACATTATTTTCTAATTGCTTTTCAGGTTATGAGGATTCAGCTGTTTCACATGAAAAATCTCTTAAAGACGTGTCGCCTTGCTAAAGAGTAAGATCTCTGCTTTTTTTTTGTAGTTTGCATTCATTTTAGAAACTTTGGTAACAATTTTCTGTGTTTGTGGCCATCAGGTTGTTGGACCGCTTCGACAGCCTGTCAGGTCACCTGACAGAGGACCTTCACCTCTTCTCCCTCAACGACCTCATGTCTGTGCGCAACGGGGAACTGGGTCCCCGAATGAAAGAGCTGCTGAAACTTGGTACCGTGCATATAGCTGCCTGTGTGGTAAGATAAACAGCAGGTTTTTGTGCCTGGTCTTTTAACGTATTCTTCTATAAAATTCATATTTAAATAAAAGGGTTTTTGCACAGTAACCTCAGCAAATACTCAACTCTTTTTAACAACCCAGAAATTTTTATCTTAATCTGTTTCCTTTTCCCTCACCTTATCCCTGATCTTCCCCAGCTGTGCCAAGCAAAAGGCTTTGTGTGCGAGTTCTGCGGGAACGACAAAGACATCATCTTTCCCTTCCATCTGAACAAGTGCCAGCGTTGCGAAGGTGAGCCCTCTCTGCTGGCGGCAGGCCTGGGTGGCTCAAGAGCCCTCTCCTACCGCCCCTTCCTCCCATTTACCTGGCAAGACTGGAAGATCCCCAAGCCTCGTAGCCTGGCAAAGACCCTCTACATAGGCATGAAAGAGGGGGTGGGTGGGGAGGAGGGTTTAGAAAGGATAGCAGATGAGGTGAAGAGTGGAGAGCAGGTGAAAGTGGACAAGGAGTCAAGAGGCATGAAACGTGGGAGAGGGGGAATATTTCATGGTTTAAATCCTGGAAAACTGGTTAAAGCCTTTATCAGGATTAAGCTTAATGAGGAGGAGCAGGAGATAACACGAGGGGCCGAGTCAGAGAGGGAGGAACAGATGGCATGTGATGAAGATGGTAGCATTGGTCAACATAGTGGGGTGGAGAGCGGTGAGGGGGAACAGAGTAAGGAAAAGGAGGTCAGACGTGCAGGAAAGGAGAGAGTCAACTTGTTGAAGGTTCTTCAAATAGACAGACTAAAGAAAGGCATCTCAAAAGGAGGCAGAGAAATGGGCAGCAGCGTGGAAAGTTTAAATGAAATGGGAAAAGAGGGAAAAGGATGTGGCAAGTTATCAGAGCCAGGAAGCCAAGTCAAAGGTTCTTCAAAAGCAGACTTAGAAGATGAGAGGAAACGAGAACTAAAAGAGGAAGACAGAAATGAAGAGTTTAAAAAAAGATCGTTGGATAAAGGGCAGGGAACAGCGAGGGAAAGGAAAGACGGGGCAGAAGCTGAAAGAACGATGAAAACAGAATCTGTTGCAGCGGAATTTCCAGTTATGAAATTGTTAAAACCTCATCAGCTGGCAAGTGCTTTCTTCAGAGGGAGAAGCAAGGACAAAGAGGAGACTAGAGGAAGCGGAGAGAGTGATGGAGAAAGGGAGAGAAACACAGAGGAGGAAAGCCAAGAAGAACTGGCAGTTGCAGCACAGAGTAACTGGAGAAGTCGTAAAACTCGCAAAGCCAGGAGAGTAGCCAGAGGTAGGAAGATGAGAGAAAGCAGGGAAAAAGATAAGAGGGGAGAACGCAGAGGGAGAGATGATGATGATGATGATGATGATGATGATACAGGGGGAGGTGGAGGACAAGAGTAAAGGCAATCTAAAGCTAAGGAGAGCTTTGTTCTGGAATCACAAAGAATTATAAGAGCCAGGTATAACTCCAATCGGCCGAGGCTGCTTGCAGCAAAAACAAAGTTTAACTTGATAGATTTGCTGGATGGTACTTTAGTTTGTGTGCACCCAGATACTGGTGATGGATTATTGATTACCAGTGGCTTCAGGGTTATTTATCCTTAACTAAGGCTACCAGGCAAAAGTCTAGTCATTTTACAGTGGTTTCATTCTGTCAAAGACCACCCATGTTTTTAACAGTGTTTATACGACCCTGCACACTTCTGGCACATGACACTTTTGATATTTTTCACCAAAACCAGCAAAACTAGTTTTATAGTAACTAAATAATTTGACATTCCTTCTTACTAAGAGTGTGACGATGATCTCAATACCACTCTTGTATTTGCCCGTTAAGTGTAAAATAAAGAAAATCGGCATATAAACGTCTGTGAACTCTTCAGACATACAAGTTAAGTCTCATGTGTTTGCCCCTTTTGAGGCTGCAGTTATAAACTTGCTTTGCAGACCTAAGAGTGGTGTTCTCCAATTCAGTGTTTCAATGCTGAACTGTGCCTTTTAAGTGTTTTTAAGGTGGATTAAGTTATTAAGAGATGGTGCAGTCGTACTTTTCTTTTGAGACGTGTTACAGTCGTACTCTTCTTATTTGGCGTTGAGTTCTCTGCAGTACAGCGGTGTTGGTATGTTTTGGTTCTTACGGTGCGGTGGTGGACGTCTTTGGGCTGAGGCTCTTGGGGTGTTGGTGCTGAATGTTCCCGTCTTTCTCTCTGAGCTCTCGCCGCTTCTGTCTTGCTGCTGCATGTCATTAAGAGGGCGCGGCTCATAAGAGTTGTTTATTTTCCTCCTTTTTAAGCTCTTTCCTGGGAGCAGGTGGTGACTGCACTACAGTGCACCACGTTGACACTTTGGCATGCTTCGAGGCTTTCGTTAGTCATTTTCTTTCATGTGTTGCACCTGAGCTGGTTTTACTCGGTTATTTAATTCCCTTTCTTTGTGTCTGAAGAAGAGTCATCTGTACATGTTTGTTTTTTGTTTTTCTTTTAACTATTTCAAATTTTTATTTAGACTTTTGTCGAAATAAGTATTTTGACGTGCGGCGGTGACTACATGAATACGATTGAATTTGTAATTTATGCTTTTTAGTTGCTTCTGCGTCTGCCTGCTATTAAGTTTTTTTTGTTTTTTTTGTTTTTTTTATGTGATCATAAAATAAACATTATTTTTGAATTTGAGTTGCCTGTTTTTTTTCCATGACTCCATGATCAACAGAAAGAAATGTCATCTGTTAGAGCATCTTATGGGAATGAGGGCCGTGCTGTGGAACATTGATCTGCGTTTTGTTGAGCAGGATGTGTCGGAACAGGTTTAGTTTGTGGAGTGTGGATCCCGGGATATGAATTTCCTGACAGCTGCTCCCTCTGGCTTTCTGCCTTTCTCTTCTGCGCCTTTTATACCTTCCCGCCCCACCCGTCCTCGCTCGGCTCTGATTTGTGATTGGTTTTTGTGTTTGTGCGGTACGCCTCGTTTTCACTAAACTGGTTAAACTGGTTTACTCTGAGCAGGCGGGAGCTGCTCTCTTGTTGCTTCCCTGTTAAGATGACAGATGTTGAACTGTTAAACTGACTTTCTTTATAAGTCTTCTTTGACTTTTCCTCTCCTTTTTCAGACTGCCACGCGTGTTACCACCGCAACTGCTTCCGCACAGGTAAAGACTGTCCTCGCTGTCGGCGGCTGGCAGAACGGAGAGAGAGGATGGCACGCAAAAACATGGAGGAACAGGAGGATGAGGGAGGTGGGGCTTAAAGCTGGCAACAGAAGAACCTCAGAGAAGAAGCACAACACGACCATGATTGTAATGACTGACCATCTTTCATTCCGTTCCAGCCTTTGTAAACCGGGGTGACCTCACCTCTGCAAACAGCTGATTGTCTCTCATGCAAGTTTTACTACATCAGGGGCGAAAGAGGAACAAAAGCTACTGTTTTTTTTTTTTTTTTTTTTTCTTTTCCCCATCTTAGATGCACTTTACTCTGTGATTGCGTCCTGCTTGAGAGGTACAGTAGTGATTATTAGACAAAAGAGAAACTGCTCACCGTCTTTCTGATGTGGCAATTAGATTTGTTTTTTCACAATTCCTCAGATAAACTATTGGCAGTCCTGAGCTGATTATTTTATTTGAATTTCATTGTAAATAAGGACTGAAAGTAACTGTCAGCATCTCTTTATGGTAGTAGTTCTGTTGCTGCAAGGTGAGTTTTAAAGAAACACCTTCCTTGCTTCAGCTGTGCTGAATCCTTCCTCACTAAATGAAGTCGCTCTGTACAAGTGTGTGAATGATAAAACTCGCTGCCTTACACGGATGTTTGATGCTCCCTGTAGTTTTCATGTGTGAAAAGAGCCAAAGATTGTTCCAACTTGTCATCAATCCTGGTTTTTGTTTTAAAAAAAAAAAAAAAACCTGAAAAAACAAACTCCTGTGTCACCTTAAATGGAAATTGCTCTCAAATGCTCAGACTCTGGTGATTTTACTGGCTTAGCTGAAGGTTTTGCTTTTTCACCTAAAGAATCAGGACCCCCCCCCCCCTTTTTTTTTTTTTTTTTAAATTGAAAGAATCAAGCTGGTAATGCAAAAATTCAGATTTTTGAAGAGCTGAATCATTTCCAAATTTAGAAGCACTGTAATCTACCAGTTTTTTTTTTTTTTTTTTTTTTTTTTTTTTTTTTCTTCTTCCTGGAAAGGGGCTATTTACTGCTCTCTTGCTCTTTACCACCTGTCCTGTTTTAAGCTGCTTAAGTCATATTTGTGTACCTCTTGGATGAAGCTGCGTTCAAAAACACTGGACTTCAGAATGACGTTTCAAATCAGTATTGCAAATATTTGAAGGTTGTGTTTTGTGCTACTTTATGTGCATTTGGTTACTGGAGAGAGGTGTGTGTGTGTGTGTGTGTGTGTGTGTGTGTGTGTGTGTACACACCTCTACCTGCTGTGTGTGTGTGTGTGTGTGTGTGTGTGTGTGTGTACACACCTCTACCTGCTGTGTGTGTGAAGCTGTGCGCAAATGGCCCGGCACGCCCTTGTGAGCACGCGGCTGCTTGTTGCAGGTTTTGGAATAACTGAGAACGTTCGATTGATTAATAGCACTGATCCTGTGTTTTTGTTGGAGGGGCGAGGGTTTGGACGTTTGCTGCAGGAACTTGAACCTTGAGCTTGAAATGTCTTAAATGAAGCTCCTGTCCGCCAGGTTGCTCAATATTGTGAGGGGCTTTTAGGCCACAAAAAGATCCACAAGATGGTATAGTCATAAAGTTATCACTTGGGCTAAAAAATTTTTTTTGTTTTTGTGTGACTTTTCTTCCATCAGTTTTAAAATGGAGAAACAACGGTTCACTGAGTGCAGTTTTTCCACTGGGACTGCTGACTTTTTGGGGTTTTTTTGGTGTCTCCTTTAATTGGATAAACTGAGCGTCATAAACTGTAGGTTTGGACTTCATGTGAGAGTGCTGTGATCATTGGTAACAGCAGAGCATTATGAATGGTTGAACTAAATATTATTTTCACAGCTCACTCTGTTTTATTCGAGTGACCATTTTTGTGAACTCGGTATCACAGAAGAATAGAAATGTCTGATTAGTGGCTCTGTTGTGAGCTGGGTTAACCACATTTTAGTCCTCCAGTGCAATTTTATGTGCGCCAGTCTTTTAATAGATCAGGCTCCAGAGTGCATTCCCATCTACACGTTATAAGAATAATTTGAGGTTTTGTGCACATAAGGATGAAATATTTGTCTATTAGTTCTCACAAACTGTCAGAGAAACTGAGTTTTGTGATGCTTTTAAAAGAAACTGAACAAAGTGACTGCTCAGCTCCACTGACAAACCTCCACTTAATGTTTGATTGCTTTTTTTTTTTTTCTCCTTTCCTTTCCTTCTCCTTGGTTTTAGGACTGCCTTTAATATGAAGGAGCAAGGAGGCTTAAAGTGCACTACAAATCCAAATGTCTGTTATTAAAAAATGTTTATTATTATGACTAATAAGTGTTCATTTGCTTTCTTTCTGTAATTATGTTGATAATAAATGACTGGCTAGACTGTTAATAAGTGTCATTCTTGATTTGAGCTTTTTTTTTTTTTTTTTATTGGTAATCAAGGGTTACATTCATCTGCTGTGGATTTTTAAAATTTAGTATTTAATCAGTCACAGTTGCAAAGAGGCAGCAGTGTCATTTTCTTAAAAGCTTTTTTTTTTTTTACTCTGGAAGTGTTCTAACACCAAGTTTAGGGTTAGAACAAAGTGACTGCTCAGCTCAAGTTTAAGCAGCGGATGCTTAAATTTGAGACTTTGCAAGCTGATCAGACAGTTAACCAAGTGGTAAATGGACTAGTCCTTTCTGCACTCACGCAGCGCTATAAAGAGCTTTTACCTAGAAGCCTCATTTACCCATTAGTACACACATTTATGCTTTGCTCAAGTCAGGCTCTGCGTGGGCTGCGGCCCCCTAGTGGGTCGTGAAGGTACTGCGAGTGTGCCGCAGGAGGGCATTTACAATAAACATTTTAAAAGTTAAACTCTTTGTTCAGGTAATTGCACACGTTGTTCATTTTTTTTTAGCCTGTTTTTGATCCTGAACTCATCTTTTATCTTAAAACATCTTAATTTTGAAAGTAAAGCTATTGATGAATCAACCATTTCAACCAGTAAGTAATTAGAACATCAGAATGAATGAGATCACAAAGGAAATACTTCAACTTCTGCTTGTGAGTAAAGGTTTGAATAGACTTTGGAAATGGTTGCCTTTAGTGCTTTCTGACTGCACACGCTTAATTTGATGGATCCATCTGGAGCAATGTACTAAAGCGGTTTGCAAATCAAACTGACTTTCCTATTAAGAGGAACCTGCACAAGTGTACAGTACCTGCTGGTCTCCCATCCAAGTGCTAATCAGCTCCAACCCTGCTCACCTTTCAAGATCAGGTGTGCTCAGGGTGGTGGTGTGGGTGCAAACTAAATCAACTTCATGAACCTTCATTTTTGTTTGCTCAGTTTTAGATGCCAAGCTGCTGCCATGTGGTGGAGCTGTGCAGTTTTTATAAGGGCATCCAGGCTGAGACAATCACTTTCGCTAAGGTGTCACAGATGCTGATGACTCATTTATTTATTTAGGCCAAATCACACACGCCTTTCATTTGATGATGTAGTTATGGCTGCCATGTAGAAATTCACCACGATTGATTGATTGATAGCCTTTTATTTTGGTCACATAAAACAACAAACTATATTTCCAATCATCAATTACTTTGGTGTGAAACATGTACGTGTGACCAATATCCAAAAAATAAGAAATCATGAGGGGGACATGTACTTTGTCCTATATATCATGCATGAAGTGATGATTACCATGACCGTACTCCAGTTATGGTTTCTTTTTTCATCCATCTGTCACATAATCATTTTGCAAATGAATTATTCCATACCCAGATGCTTATTATTGTGACGAAGCTCACGAGGATGAAGACGATGTACAAGCCAAACAGCAGACGATCGATCACTCTCCCAATCATTTCCCACTCCTGGGCCGCTTTGTTACCTTCAAAGTATTTGTCCATCTGCAGTCGGATGGCTGTGACATCTCTCCTTAGCTGCCTCAGTTCATCCAGAGCCGGCTCCGGAAGGACCGGAGAAGTTGGAGCTGTTTTTACTGGAAGTGTAACACAAGAAATGCTCTGATGGTCTGGGAGGTTTACAGCACTGCTGTTTGTTGATTGTACTGTCAAAAACAAATAAAATACCCTGAGGCCATGGAAAATAGTTATCTTTTAAGATTAAAATGAACTGAATCTTCCTACTGGCTGAATCAGCACAAACATAAAGTACTTTACAGCTGTGATCACCAGCTAAGGGATATCTGGAACGACTAAGCTACGATCTTAATGTTACATGTCTACGTGAATGTGTTGGGGACAAAGAGAGACACACAGTTACACCAGGATCCAACTTTTTTTTTTATGTTGATTTCTGGTCCATTTAAATTCTCAGTAATTTGCAAATCCACTGTGCAGGGTCTGCTTTGGTTTCCCACCAGCTTGAATCAGATTTACTGACTTCAGGACTGTGATGAAAAGTAATGTTATAAGCAAACTGGTGAGCATGCAGAGCTGCTGAAGTCTTCCTTATTCCAGGCTTGCACTCAGATAGTCAGATACGGCGCAGTGACATTTATTGCATTTTGGTACCACGGAGAACAGAGATGAACAGCCCTACTGAGCAGTACAGTAAGTAAGTTATGAAGTTTATTCTTCCATCGCTATTCCGTCCAGATACCGCAACACAATGAAGGCGAATGTCAGAGGAGAACTAGACTTTCACAGATGCAAAATAGTCTTTAACCTTTACATGCTCCTGCTTGGTGCTTGCAAAGGTTGGTGCATGTTTTATAGTCCACATAGGCCACTTGTTTTTTCAGCTTGGGACCTTATAATAAATGATGCAATAAAAATAATAACATACCTCGGTGAGGCTGACTGAGGGAGACTGTGACCCGGCTGCTCCTTTCCTTTGGAGGGATGCAAACAAGAACAGCAAGAAAATGTAACACGAGGACGCTGAGCCAGCGCGGCACTGCACTGTACTCGCTGGACTTGAACTGAATGTTTGTGATGAACAGGGTCTCCAACAGGCTGGCCACCATCAGGGCCAGACTGATGGAGAAGAAAACATCTGCAGGAAACAGCACCAGAAATAGGCAGGGCTCAGTACAGTTTACATGAAATCCTATTTACATGTGTGCTCACATTCTGGTTCTCAATCTTAGTTTAGATCTTGTTTAGGAAATGTTTGTGTTACATCCATGGAAACCTTATCTCCTTGTGTGTCTTTGGCACGAGAAGTAGACTGAAAAAATGAAACGCTCCCTATAAATAAGGCGTGTGTGTGTGTGTGTGTGTGTTTTTTTTAGCGTATCTGGCTCATCCAGTTTTGCAGAATGTACATCATTAAAGAAATGTGAGACTGTATTTTCTCCCTTTCACAGTTTGAAAACCTTGCACATGTCAGAGCTGACAGTTTTAGGCAAATTTGTCCAAATTTTGAGGCATCTATCATTCAGATGTTTAACTTCAGCCCTATATTGCTTTTCAGAAATATTGTCTCTGAAAGTAATCCACAGAATTAACTCAAATTTTTCAGCTGAAGAAATATACACCTGAGACTACACTAAGGTATGTTCTGCACTTGGGTGTCATTTACTAATGAGTGGTGTTGTCTCCCCAGTGGCAGGCAGCAGGTCGTTCATGATGAGGAGGAAGACGGTGTAACCCAGGATGAGGGTCATCTTGAAGGCCGATCTGTCCACGCTCTGTGGGGGCAGCACGAAGCTGAAGAGGTCCACTGTGACGAGGAAGCAGCTGGGGATCAAGAGGTTCACTACGTAGAGGAATGGTCTCCGTCTTAGAATGATCTTGGGATGAGACACAGGTATAAACCTTTGAGATTTGACTTAGACTGTAGGCAGAAATCACACTTTTTTCTGGACTAAAAAGGTCTTTTCCTGCAAAATCTACTATTTTATGGATCTTTCTGGTGTGCATTTTACGCCACTGTTCAAATTGTGATTGTGAAAATTCACAATCTAAAATTCTTAAGCCACAGGACCCGAGCACCTTGCATTCATTGAGTCAGCCATGTACTCCTCTGTATACCAAAATATTCTAGAGGCAAATGTGTGGCCATCTGTCTCACAGCTAAAGCTTGGCTCAAACTGGGGCATGCAGCAGGACAATAATCCGGGGCACAGCAGCAAATCTACAGCAGAGTGGCTGAAAAACAAAAGAATCAAGGTGTTGCAGGGTGTGCTGAGTTTTTCACACACTGGTTCTGCATTTTGGCTTTGTATTTATAAAATAAACATCGACATGGTGTAGTATGTCACGTGTTGTTGTTCCTCCGATACTGCATTTACCTAATTTTAAGAGCTAAATTTTTTTCTTTCTTTTTTTTTTTTTAGAATCAAAACATTCTAAACTGAAGTTATTTCCAGATATGTCTTAATTATGGCAGCCCTCCTTGCACCACCACTTGCTGGTGGTAGTTGTTGCAGCCTGTCCAGTGAAGAAGTTCAGCAACAGATGAAAAAATTTGTTTGAGTTTCATTCATGCTTTACTGCACACATCACTTTCCGTTGATTTTACGTTTGCTTTTACTTTCAGTCTCACAGCAAACAAACTGTATGATAATGACTGGTTTGTACAGGCTTCCTGCAGTCAGCCAACAGGAACTAATAAATTATATACTTTAAGAATGAAAAAAAAAGTCAACAGAGGAATATAACATTTAAAAAGTGCTTACATAGTATGTGATCTGAGAGTAGCTATCTCCTATTTCCAGGGTGGAATCAGCTACGCTGACATTTGTGAGCTCCCACTCCCCATTGGTCTCCAACACTTTTCTAGACGCCTTCAGGATGTCTTCAGCTGTGGTGCCTTGAATCATCTTAATATCCTCAGCTGGGGTGACATTCAAGAGTTTTGTGTTAAAAGCTAAATATGGATGATCTATGGGAATGTTTTTACAGTAAAAAAAAAAAAAGAAGAAAATGTATTTCAGACAGTCTTACCAAAGTGTAGGTATGATCCAAAGGTCAACGAGCAGTTTTGGATGTCAAAGGGAAAGGTGTAGATTCCTAATTGGCAAGAAGTGACCACTTTGATTGGCTGATCATCATATACATGACCGGTGTTGTATAAGTAGACATAGGGAGTTTTGGTAGAGCTGACCTCTTCCAGGCTGGAATAAAACAGGCCACAATAACAAACTTTTTTTTTTTTATTAATACAAATTAACAATGTATAAAACAAAAGCCTTTAAACATATTTAAAAAAACATGACAGATGACATGATGAATGTTGTAAGAGTGCAGGGCTGAAAGAGACTGCTTCTGCCTGTACAGTAAGTGGTGCGGAGGGTGGTTGAAGCTGCACTGTGCTTCAAAAGCATTTGAAGTTTATATAGCTGCAGCTATTACAGCAGACCACAGCAAAGCACACTGTGCTCACCAAAACCGAGTGATAGAAAATCTTGTTTTGTCACAGTACACTGAAGGATCTCAGATTCCTCAGGAAAGAACGCCTGCATATTCAATTCAGTTCAATTCAATTCAATTCAATTCAATTCAATTCAATTCAATTCAATTCAATTCAATTCAATTCAATTCAATTCAATTCAATTCAATTCAATTCAGTTCAGTTCAGTTCAGTTCAGTTCAGTTCAATTCAATTCAATTCAATTCAATTCAATTCAATTTATATAGCACCAAATCACAACAAACAGTCACCTCAAGGCGATTTATACTGTAAGGCCTGAAGACCCTACAATAACAGCCCCCTTTTGTATGCAGCCTTTGGTGTGTTGTCGTCTCTCATGACTATCAGTTCTGAGACTTTTAGGGTTTTAATTAAAAGTTTCTAAACTTACGCCTCTGTGATGTCAATATCTGGGATCCAAAGCTTTTCCCGAAGGACAGAAACTCTTTCAGCACCACATTCCTTCTCATCCCACTTCAGTCCCTCAATATCCCACTCCTGTATTAAACAGAACAAAAGCAAAAGTGAAGCTCAGCGCTAAAAATGCCCCTTAACTGCTGAAACAGAGGAAAACACAACATCCACAGAAGCTGCCGTTTTACTATGCAGACATATTACTATTGCACACTTAAACAAATGTAAACTAATAAATAAATGATTTGTTATTTATGAATTTATCAGTAAACATTGTCAGAATTCTCAATTTAATTTACTGTTATTAATAAACAATCAGTGGAATGGCTTATTGTTCTAAAAATACAAAGTGGCACAAATGAACTATTTTATGAAGTGTTAGCATAATCACATAAAAATGTGGCTTTAATTAGACAAATATTTATGATATTATTAGTCTTTTTCTGAGAGCTTTTCTAAACATACCAGGTCCTGCCATAAGACTGAAGACAGGGTTTGGGATTTTTCATCCTAAAGATGAGACACATTAAAAAGTACATTAGAGTCATAAAGATTATAAATTCCAAATAGATAAATGTAAATATTTTGTGTACAAGCTGTGCATACTCACCAGTCCTAAAATTCCCACGACAGTGATACTGAGCGATATGTTCAATGGATCTGAAAAGCTTTTGACGGGACGCACCCATTTTTTACTGAACAAGTTTTTCTCAAGCTCGTCGATCAGGGCGACAGGAGTTGGGCTGGTGCAGTTCAAAGCCGCCACAAAGCCTGAGTTCAAAAGAGAAAAAGCAAAGAAAACTAAGTGAGCAAATAAGTGAAGATCAACATGTCGTCTCTGCTTTCTTTGCTTATGAGAAAAATATCATCGTGCCTTACCGTGAAGAAGCATGAAACAGGTGACAGACAGCTCAGCAGCCTTCACCTCTGCCATTTTTTTGTCTCAGCTTTACTGAGCCTTCATCAACTTCACATGTGTCTGATATTATAGATTCAAATGGCTTAGGCACCATCATATGCAGATAACGCAGTGTGGAAGTGCAAGTGACACTTGTAACCACCTTCACAGACTAATATTGACTTTGCAGTGGGATATCATTACCGGGACTTGATCCGCACATCCATCCACACACTCCATGCGCGTGTGTTTGGATTTAAAACAGGTTTTTAAATCATCTTCATTTGAATTTGTTTTGTATGAGTCAAACACCTGTTTTCATGACATCTGCAATGTCAGTGCAACCACATGATGGCTGTTGCGACAAAGTTAAACAGTTATGTTATGCGGTGTGATATTGGGAGATAAGCGAGCAAGTGAAGGGCATAGTTCTTGTTTTTGAAAAAATTCCATCCCCAAGCAAATAATTTTCACAATTTGACTTAAGCTTGGTTTGAAGGAGAGAAACCAGTATATTCCTAATTTATATTTCGACCTGATTGTAGCAATAGAAGAAAAGTTAAGGTGCTACCAAAATCATTAGTCTGTCATAAGTTTGATCTAGTAAGTATGAATATGTGTACAAGAGTGGGAACCTAACAGTCTGACATTAGCAGAAAATGAGCCATGTTTCACCAACTATGCAATTTATATCAACAATATCTGTCTGACCCTCAAGGGCCCACTGAGAAATTAATTCTATTAGAAGACCATAGAGTGTTTTTTTTAAATATCTACTGTGTGTGCCTTGAAGTATGCGCTTTCAAAAAAAGAACATAAATATGCAAATATCTAGGAGGGAAGAAACAGGAAATGATCCATTCTTTCACAAAGGTTCGGCGAGGTGCTTGAGTTCATAAACCTGAGGGAACGGGACTGAAAACACCTGAATTTAAAAGTTAAAAAGTGTGACACAATACTTTTATCCATAAAGTGTGCATAAATCTGTTTGTTGTATTTGCTACAGACATTTTTGCAGAAAGGACAGAAGGAAAGACAATGACTTTATTATAGTTCAATTCAGTTATTAGTTTATTATTTACTCACAACATATCTTAAGTTAACTTTAAAACGTGATACCTGGTATTAAAAGAAGCTAGCACTGTACAGGATTAATAGTAAATAGCAAGCAGTGAATGGAATGTCTTGACATTTATACGTATAATGACCACTCAAAGCACAAGCCACATTTAATTGTACATTTATACACTTTAAGTACTATTATCTATCTCACATCTGCAGTCAGTTTAGAATCACTGGTATGTATTTGGGTTATGAGAGGAAGATGGAGTACCAGCAAACACACAAAGGACCTTGTTACTGTCCAGACGTTTGGTTCTGCCTTTGGGTTTTCTAATTATTTATCCATTAGATCACATCCACATCCAGTTAGGATTGAGTTATCCAGATGCACCACATTGTGATAATAACCATTGCGTAGCAGCTGATGAGCAGCAGATAGATACGAAAGAGCAGAAAGTCAAGGACATATCCTACATGGCACCACTGATCCAACAGCTGGCTCTCCTTCTGCAGAGAGATGAGGTGGGCACGAAGTTCGCTCAGGTACTGACAGATCTGTTGCAGTTCAGGCAGAGCAGATGTATCTGGAGGAAGAATGGAGATTAAACAAAAATCAAATAAGGAGCATTAGACAAACTATTTCCTGCAAAGATATTACTTTTTACTTAATCCGGAACGGAATAGTTTGCCAATGTAACTGTTGTGTGTGAGACTGAACCAAATGATGCCTGACAGTAAGATTTGTTTAGTGCAAAATGCAGCTGCTGTGCTTTCAAGGTCTGTTCTGTGCCAGTTGGCCAATGTAATGACAGAACACTGAGTATGTTTGGATACCGTTACTAGCTGGGCGCTGGTCAGGTGCTTGAGTGGCAGGTTGAATGATCCATGGACCAGAGCTGCCATTGGAGCTTCCTGTTTTATCCTTCTGCAGTGTAGAAGGTGGCTGGACATCTTCTGGCCAGCGATAGCAGATGAGGTTGGCTATATGTTTGAGGACAACAACCCTAACCCAGTTTGGAACCTCACGATATTTCAAGGAGTTATGGTGGAGGACATTAGTAATGATGACTGTTTCCAGTAGACTGATAACCATGAGGGCGAGACACACAGAGAAATAGATACCTAGATTGAGGAATAAAAGCACACTGATTACATTAAAGGGGTCATACATTTAACTTTTAAGATGTTGATGGAGTTGTTGATCAGCACTTTTAACAGACAACTCAATTTGGAACCTATAATCCATCCATCCATCCATCCATCCATCCATTGTATTGTGGTTTGTAATAAAATACAGATTACGTCACCACCTCTGACCTATGATTGGAGTGCCATTTGCTGTACTGGGCAGCAGGTCATTCATGATGAGCAGGAAGACTGTGTATCCCAGGATGAGGGTCATTTTGAAGGAGGCGCGGTCGACGCTGTGGGGGGGCAGGTAGAAGGACAGAATGTCAATGAGCATGAGGAAAGAGCTCGGGATCAGCAGGTTGACCACGTAGAGCACTGGGCGCCGCTTTATGACCACCTAGTGAACAAGAAAAGCACATACAGTTTAAATGGATTTTTGCAGATGCTACTTTATTCAGGAAAGTGAGGTTTTTTTTTTTTTGCATTCACATTCTATATATATATATACTACAACTACATACTGTTTTCTTCTGTTCTTTGTCGCATCTTATTTCTGTGCCCTCTTTTGCTCTGTTCCCTAGTTCCTGCCTAGATGAAGTTTTTGGATCTCTCTCTGCTGCCACGCAGCTGTATTATGACAGAGTGTTTGTTGCTAATGTCCTTATGTTGAGCTAAATTATGACTTAAGTTGCATATTTCTATTCTATTATATTCTATTCTATTTGGCATGCAGACACTAGTAAATAAAATAAATAAGTAAGCATCTGTCCCATTCTGGCTGTGCTGTGGAGTCTCTTGCTTTATTTCAGATTGTTATAGTTGCTTTTGTAAAAGTAACAAATTTGGTGAGAGTGGGTTTCTCTGACCCAGAAGGTGATGATGTCCCATTCGTCGATTCCAAACTTAAGAATGGAGGTCTCTCCCAGTATGTCCACCAGCTCCCACTCGCCACTGGCCTCCAGGTAACGTTTGGAGTTTTGAGACATCTCCCTGAAGGTAAGAGCTGGACTGACCCTCACATCCCGTACTGTGCAAGGAAAAAAAAACAAGCACACCGCCTCCTTTTTTAAAATTTGTACACCACCATGGTGAATTTAAAATCAAACAATCAAGAAGTGATTGGAATCCAGATGTTCAGCTTTAATTTAATGGGGCTGACAAAAGTATTGTATTAAGTGTTTAGGAATCACAGCCAATTTCACATGTAGGCACTCGTTTTCAGATTCAAAATAAAATGGAGCTGACTGACAAACAAGTTTGTTCATCATTCCATGAATAATTAAACAGATAAACTCAACATGAGTGAAGGAGGCCATGATTAGGCTGAAAAACCAAATTAGAAATACCAGACAGAGAACAAAAACTTTTGGAGTGTCTAAATGCTTTCGACTCCAAAAGCTAGGTCACCAGTTTCTCAGACCAGGAAACTTCGGCACACAACCTAGGATCCTGAAAGAAAAGCTGCCTTCACCAATAAACATTAACGTTGTTTTTGCCTTCGATTTACCTTCAGGCCACGTTTGATCGCTTCAGTTTAGAATATGAGCACAGTCTTTCTCACTTGGTCAGTCATTGTGCAGACCATAGTTGCATCATCAGCATGTGAGCTAAGTTGTAGTTGCCAAAGGATGTGCTAGGCAAACTTTAGCAATATCTTGGATATTAGGCAACTGGTAAGACAGTTGAAGAGAACGGGAGCTGCAATTCAGCCTTGGCAAACTGCCATTTATAAAAAGACAATCAGAGACTTTATTGCTGACATGAACACAGCTCTCTGCAATGCTGGTAAATTGCTGAAAGAGCAAACTAAACTTGGGAGGCACCCAACAGTCATTAGTAATTTCCTGACTGAGGCATGATTGCAGCCTTAAGGTTTAAGAAGGTGATGTAAAGGTGACTGTCCTTTAGGAACTGTCTTGATTTCTCAGCGATCAGATAAAGAGCTGATAAGTTATCTGTTGAAATAGCATGGTTAAAGAGGAGCCATGTAAACAATTTTCCAGAGATGGAAATCAGTGAAATGCCTCAATGATTGCTGTGGATAAGCGGATCACTTTATACTTTATCCAGAAGGGAGAGAATGACTGAATGACTCTCATGATTCCAGATGCTATTGATGATCAGTAAGAGCTATTCTTTCATGCAGTTACCTCTGGATTACATTTCTACTGAATATTATGACATTTTGAGCAGCTTTAACTTCAGTGGCATCTCAGAATCTTTGCCAGTCAAAACAAATGGCGGCATGCTGTTTAGTCATCAGTACTCAGTAAGGTCACCACAAAGCTGGTCTGAGCTCAGTGATAGCTAGAGTAACCTCTGATATCCAAGGCTGCTTTGGGGCTCTTCTTTGTTGACTGACAGATGTTTTAGCTGGAAATTATTCCAGTCTGTCTGGATAATGACCCAAAGCATCCTGCAAAAGCAGCCCAAGAGGTTCTCAAGGAAAAAAAAAACTATGTTCTTCAGTCAGTCACGTGATTTCAGTCCAGTAGAGGGTGTTTTCAGCTACTGAAGACAAAACTGAAGGCAGAAAGACCCACAGCACTTTACCTTTACTGCAGCAGCTGAAGGTAGCTGTAGCAAAGGCACAACAGGGTATCTTAAAGGAGGAAACCTAGCATGTTAATGACTTCTGGACTTCAGGGAGTTGCGACTGTAAAAAAAGATTTTCATCCAAATATTAAAAACGATCCTTATATTTAAAATGTTAGTTTGTACAGTGACTTTTTAGCCCTTGAAAATGAGGAATATGTATGAAATTGGCAGTAATCCCTAAACACAATACTTTTGTTTAACCCCTTGAATTAAAGCTGAAAGAAACCCTTTCTTACTCGTGTGCATGTAAGAGCCAAACGTAAATGTGCAGTTCTGCACATCAAAAGGAAAACTGAAGATCTCCAGGTTGCAGGCCGAGACGAGCCGCAGCATCCTATCCCAGCGGATGTGACCTGTGTGGTTAACGTAGACGTAAGGACACGCCTGCGAGACATCGTCATCCACACTGGCAGGGTTAACAGAGGTGAGGGAATCAGGACGCAGTATAATATTGAAAAAAAAAAACAATGACAGAAAAGAGAAATGGTATTTAATTTAGTCCCACTGTAGAAACAAATGAGATCAAGAGAGATTCTTTGAGTGAGAATAGACATTCTGACTTAAAGAAGTTGAAGTACAAATAGAGTTAATAATGGCGCAGTTACATAAACATCCCAGTGAAAAATTACAGTGATCAAGTGTATGCAGTGGTAGTAGTAGTAGTCCATCATTATTCCAGCTGTGGTTCCTCGACTGTGACGAGCCAAAATCTCTGCTGTGAAAAAGATCATCAATGTAGCTGTTCTGTAGCCGCAGATGAAATTTTAACACCTTGATATGATCAGGCTTTTGTATCTGCACCAAATCATATTTGGACTTAAGGATCCTTGACTGATCCCAGGTCAGTTAGCAGCTCTGACTCAGACAGGAGGATCTTTTTCCAATCTGTGTCAGCACCTCATGGTTTGACTTATTCACATGTGTGGTGTTGTACTTACAGGGTTCATTTTGCTTAACTAGCGCAAAGCATGAATCTTATCATATACAGAAAAAAAAAGCACATTTATTTACTTGAAACACTTACAACTCATAAACAATGATGTCCGGAGACCAGAGCTCCTTTACGGGGAGAGAAATCTTGGTGAGACCGTCGCACTCATCAGGGTCCCAAACCAGGAACTCATGGCGCCAGTACTGCCACAGAAATAATACAATATTAAATCTCCAACTTAACATTTAAGTATGTGAGGAGCTGTTTACAATGTCCATGTTTGTTCATATAATAGTTTTGATCAGATTACATTACATGTTTAGACTACGTACCAGTCTCAGCCACAAGAAAGTAGTAAGTATCTGTGTTTTCTCATTCTGAAATACAGCAAACATGAGCAAATCTGCTGACTGCTTCAACTCAAAGTAGGTTAGAGTTAAAAATGCATGAAACATTGTATAATAGCAGGTATGATAATAATATGTGAAAGTGCACTTAATTTGCCTGATATCCGAACAGGGTACAGGAGAGGTTCCTTAAGAATGCTTAAATCTGTTGTGTACTCCTTAAAGTGCTAATTAGGAAACTCACCACACCGAGCACAGCATACAGCGTGAAGGAGATGTTGGCTATGGTGGGATTGCTGAGGTTTACCGCTGGCCTGAATGCTTGTAGGTTAAAGACTGCCTGCAGGGACTCGTAGGTTGGGCCACTGTGACCCTCTTTACAATACACTTTACTGTAACACACAGACACTGAGCAGAGAGAAAGTTTATTTAAAAAAAAACTTTTTGTGCTCATTTCCTTTATGGGTTTTCAAACATTTCCTGTGATCAATTACTGGGAGAAATTAAAGCTATGATGCTATAAAAACTCATGCAAAACGAAGATTATAACAAGAATATAACAGTAACAGTTAAAAAGAAAAAAAAAAAAACATCCTTTGAGTACTTGAATATGTTCATCAAATTATCTTGATTTAGCTGAAAGATGACTTTATTTTGAATCCTGCACACAGCCAACAGTGAAGTAAGCTAAATAGACAAAAGAGAAAAGGAATTTCCTTTGCGGAGTAAAGCTGAAACTGACAGATAAAAACCTTCACATTAATAAATACTAAAATAATACAATGATGCTTGTCATTATTATTGCAAATAACATTAGTTGTGGAGGAAAACCTGCTCTGGTTTAGTAGATAAAGTTATGAACAAGAAAGTAGGGAATAAAAGCCTGTTACCGTTACCCAACATTAAGAGTGAGCCTGCGATGAAGGCGATTCTCCGCTGAGACAGACTCATGCTGAAAGCCTCTGATGGACTAAATATTCTCCGCCACCACCTCTTAATAATGCGCAAAGAAAAGCTCCTCTCAGACACACAGATGCACTTGTTTTTGTTGCTTAAAGGAACATTGTAATGATGAACCATAATACTCTGGAGACTTACCGTCACCTTAATCACAACCAGCACATGCCTGTTTTCAAGCAAAACTACAGTGTTAAACGTAAAATAAAGACTAAGCTTTGTAACCCCGTTGTTTAAATTATTAGTCTTTTATGCACATTTGATGTGCATACAGTCACACAAAGACAATTTTTCACCGTGGAGAACAACACAAACAAACAAACACGACTGAATTCTCCAACATGTCGCTGTTAAACTGTCAGGACCCTTTAATATGTTGTATAATGCAAACGGTCACAGAGGCAGGGATTTAAAGCACAGAAATACAAAATAGAAGACTGCGGTGCACTGGATCATAAAAACACTTATCGTTGCACAGAACTTGTTTTTCACACCTTCGGTAACCATTCACCCATTTTATTTTTCAGCACCTCCACCTGTGGGAGTAACAGTCGGTTCCATTCCCCCTTGCTGTGCACTGTGCTCATGAGCCATGCATTTATTTTTGGTTTTATGCTGTTTTCAAAAACTGCAGCTGACTCTGAGCCTGATGCATAGCTTCTTAAAATGCAAATTTCATCATAAACATAAATTTTAATCAGAATTCAAATTCTTTGATTTAACAAGGAGATCACGATGCCTACGACAAAGATGCAGCTGATGAGGATGACTCATGACTGCTTCCATTTAGTGGTTTTCTAATTTATTACATTTTTCTGCTGCAACTTTCCTTTCTGTTTAGACCGCTATGAAAAAAAAATCCTGATTTGTTTTATGATATCCAATAATAGTCGCGTGATATTCCAGTGTGTCAGCTCTGTGAGATTTGAGCTTTAGTGAGATCTATGAACGAAGTAATCACTGTATCTGTCATTAGACCATTTCCAAACAATTTGTTTAACATGTTGCATTTGTTAATGCTGTTATACAGTTGTGGTCAGAAGTTCACATCCACTCATCATGGGCATGAATCTCATGGTAATTTCTTTGAACTTCTCTTTTTTTCCAAGGTGGAATGATTGTACAGCATGCATCTTTAAGGACTTTAAAAAACAAGAATTGGGTTCAGAAGTTTGAATTTATTAAGGATTTTCTCAAATCCACACAGGGTCAAAAATATACATACAGACTCAAGTATACTGTACACACACACACACACACACACACACACACACACACACACACACACACACACACACACACACACACACACACACACACACACACACACACACACACACACTCATTTAAGTCTTTTAATAAGTGGTGCTGAACAAATGGAATTATTTGACCACAATGACAAGAGGTGTGTTTGAAGGAGTAAAGATGAGGCTTTCAAACCTAAGCACTGCACCAACTGTCAAGCATGGTGGCGCTCTGGGGCTGTTTTGCTGCCGGTGGTAGTGGTGCAGTGCACAAAGTGGACGGAATGATGAAGGAGGAGGACGACCTCCAAATTCTTCAAGTTCACTTCAAATCAAAAGCTAGACAGTTGAAACTTGGACACAGCTGGGCGTTCCAACAGGACAATGATCCCAAACACACATCAAAGCTGGTTTTAGAATGGATAATGCAGGCTAACATTAAGCTTCTGTGTCAGGAATCCAACCAATTTGAACAAACTTTACCAAATCTGCCAAAAAGAGTGGTCAAAAATCCAGGCAGAACTATGCCAAAAACTTGTTGAAAGCTATTAAATAAATGTCAGGTCTGTTAGAATACTGTTTTTTTTGGGGTGATAAATAATAATACAGCAAAGCATGCATTGAATGATAGTTAATGAAAGGTAGAACATTTCAAGGGTGTGATGTTAAATATTTTAAAACAAAAAATGGATGCAAAGGGTTTAAAAAAACAGACAAGCTAGAAAGTTAAATTAGGCTGCCTTGTACGACTGTACCCAGATGATGACAATGGTAACGAAGCTGACCGTTATGAAGATTATGTAAACCATGAATAGCAGCCGGTCTATTATGAAACCTATCTGGATCCATTCCTCTGTGCTCCGACTTTTTTTCTGGTGCTGCTCTGCCTGAATGCGAATGGCCTGGAGGTCCCTGCTCAGGCTCCTCAGCTCCTGCAGGGCCTCATCCTCACTCAGCGATCCCTTCTGCTCCAGAGTCTCACTTTCCTCTGTCACCGGAGAGCCGACTGTCATTTCTTGCAGGGGAGATGGGAGAAAATTATGGCAGCTCTGACAAACTTTTAAGAAAGTCATCCTGATCTTGTTTCCTACCTTGTGTGGCCCGATTTTGGATTACTGTGTCCTCTTTGTCTCTGGGCTTTGGAGGAAGGAACACTAGTCGACCCAGGATTTGAAGAACAAGCATTCTGATCCAACGAGGAGCTCGAAAATAGTGAGAGGAACCGTGTAGGAGGTTTGTAACGATGATGGTTTCGAGTAGACTGGCCACCATCATAGTCAGGCAAAGAGACAGGAAAACATCTGGGATAATAATAATAATAATAATGGTAGAACAGTAATTAATGATAATATTTGACAAATACTGGTTAAATCCAAGCAGAAGAATTCAAAAATGAAAAGGATGATACAGATTTTTGGTCTACTCAGGGGAGTCGAGACCAGATGTAAACAACATCCACAAATGGCACCTTTTAAGATGGCCTATTATTAAGCAGATTACTGAAATCACTATTTACAGTGAATGTGATGTCAATATTCTCTTGTCTTTTAGCTCTTTTAGCACTGATGATCACTAATGTTTGAACATGTAGTACAGTTTGTGCTGGACAGGTTTGTGAAAAACTAAGTACATCCCTTGGTTCATTAACTTGTAGAACCACCTTTAGCAGAAATAATGAAGTAACTGCTTTCTGTATGGTTTTATCATCTCTCATTTTGTTGTGGAGGAATTTCGGTCCTCTCTCCTTTATAATGTGTCCTCAGTTCAGTTCAGCCACTCTGTTGTATATATATATATATATATATATATATATATATATATATAACAAGTAAACTTACTTATGAGAGGTATGCCATTTCCAGTGATAGGCAGCAGGTCATTCATTATGACCAGGAAGACAGTATAGCCCAGGATGAGCGTCATCTTGAATAAGGACCGGTCAACATCACCGGGAGGCAAGATGAAGCTGAAGAGGTCCACAGAGATAAGGAAGCAGCTAGGGAGCAGGAGGTTCACTACGTACATTGTTGGCTGGCGGCGCAGTGAAAGCTGCAGCAGAGTGGACAGATTTGAAGAATTTAACTAATCTCACATATTTCTCTGTTGCTTTGATTATACAGTACCTCATACACCTATAGTACTTAATTGACACTTAAAATCAGACCAGTAACACTTACACATATAACTTGTCAAATTGTTTCTCCAGTTTAAACGTTTGACACAAAGATTGTCAATCTGTTCACTGCTGTAAGAATTTAATTAGAATCAAAATTACTGAGGAATCATGTTTGTATAACCTAGAAAAGGGACATGGTTACTACAGTTTATTTTCTATGATGAGTCATATTTTTGTTTTGTAATTATTTAAACTGTAGTAATTATTTAAATATGTAAAGGAAACACTAAGCAGCAGTGCTCTTGAATTTAATATTTAATGCAGTCTGTGCTCATTGCTCTTTCAAACTTTTAGCTATAGTTGAATTAAATGTGCTGTATATCCTAGCTTCCTATCACATATGCAAACAATAGAGTTAAATATCTGGTACTGAAGAAAAAAACCCTCCTGTTTCTGATTACTTTCTAGAAGGCTCTGCAGTCCTCAATGTCTTCTGTTTTCCTATATTATGAATAACTAAGTGGTACAATAACATTACATTTTAACAGTGTTATGCAGCTTCTTACACTGAAGCAAATTTCATCATAAAAGCCCATTGCAGTAGACGGTAGTGTGTGTTTATTTGCAGCAATTCCAGTTAATACCCATTCACCCATAGTTGCCATCACTGATTTAGAGTATTCAAAAATCATCTCTGCAGTTTGTGGCATGTCAAGCTGCAGAGCATTACCTGCAAGGAAAATAGTCAAAGATTTTGTTAGACAAAGCCATTCATATTAATTTCAATAAAATATCTTAACTGCATTTAAAATTAATCACTCATTGTACATGATAGATTGCAATAGATCCTCATGGACTTACTTACTCTTGAGTGTGTATGAGTTGAAAGTTAAAGTGCAGTTCTGGATGTCAAATGGAAACAAATAGATATCAAGCCTGCAGGAAGTGATGGCTCTGACAGGCTGTGAATCACTCACGAGGCCATTAGAAAACAGGTAGGTATATGGGACAAATGGAGCTGTGTTTTCATCCATGCTGCAAGAAGATGAAAGAGCTTAAATTTGGAAGCACAAGCAACTGCATGCATATATTTTCCTTATTAAATGTTTCACCCTTCATCTAGTGGATAATAGTGTAACCAAGCCATCACCCTATTATCATGTTTTATTTTCCATGAGATCAGATGGAGTCACATCCCAACTATGGTCTGACTGCAGCATGCTCAAACTATACCTTTGCCCTTTCACTCACATGCAGCTTCTCCATTTTCCATTCTTTGCTACTTAGTAGCCCCTTTCGGCTAATAATGCTTCAGGACTAGTTCTCAAGATCATATAAATATAAAAAGAATCTGATTTTATTCTGTGAATTGTTGAAGATAGGACTTACAATTCATTGATTACAACATCTGGTACCCAGAGATTTGCTCTCGGAACTGATATCAGTGTAGTACCGCACTCTTCTGGGTCCCACATGGTAAATTCATTTCCCCAGTTCTGCAACACAAATCATGCTGATACAAACATGCACACAACAGAACAGATACACTATAAAACCCTGACAGTTATCATTTTAAACTTCAGATGTTTCCATTTGAAGAGAAACACCAAAAACTAAACAGCTGGGCACTGTCTTCCTTCTTTTTAACAAAACGTTTTTAAGGCCCTAGTGTATTAGGCCTTTGCTGTACAGAAACAGTTTCAAGTACAAAACTAAACATGATCTTAAAAAAAAAAATCACGTCTTTTTCTGATTCTCAAGCAAAGTATAGAGATCAACAGTTTTATCATTGCTTGAAAGTTTACTGTGAAGAAACTACTTACCAAACCTTCCCAGAGAAGCGTTGTGAGGAGTTGCTCTTTCTCTTCCTGAAAAAGAACCAAAATTAATTTGCATCCATTTCCTAAAAGACATTTTCTTTCATGGAAAAATTATTTTTGACCATCTTATGCTCTTTAGTCTGTACAGCAGTGATTCCCAAAGTCAAGAGAGCTGCGGCCCCCTTAAAAAAAAAAGAAAATACCATGCCCCCCCCCCACATATACATATACACACCCACACATACACACACCCACACCTGTGCTAGAAGCCTGTCTTCACTCTCATCAAAATGCAAGAGAAAGTGATGTATTTCCTTGAAAATTTGATAAAAAAAAACAAAAAAAAAACTAAACAACACAGGCTGTTGGCTATAAATTGCTAATGTATTTTTGCTAATTGCTAATTGCTAATTTCAAGTTAATAAAGGGGTTATTTACCACTCCCAAAATGGCAAACACGGTTAGGTAAATGCTGACGTTAGTGATGGTTGTCATATTCACCACAGGCCGAATGGTGCTCAGGTTGAAGACTGGCTTAAGAGCCTCCAGCAGTGAAGCTGTATCAGGGTTAGAGCAGTGCAGCATGGTGGAGCTGCACTGAGCTACAAAGGAAGGAAGAAACAAGTCCTTTTGATTTTTAAAGGTGACTTCGTATCGGCTTCACCATCTAGCAGCAAATATGGTCTTTTTCTCTAACTGCATGAATGCTCACAATTAAAATGTTAGCAAACCTTAAGTTACCCACAAAAAGGATTCATCTGAAATGGAGAACCCTAACCCTAACCCTAACTCTTAATGTATTACGGTTTGGAAGTAGAATAACAACTGCTGATTAATATTACAATAAAACTCCCAGTTGACTATTTACATAAAGGTAATCACAGTTTGTATTACCAGATTTCTGAACATGTATGTTTGAATATACAGGTGAGGCTAAGGATTTAAACTTGATTTTAACAGAGGAGATTTTGAATATCTGTTTTAACCCATCAGTAAAAATGTATAAAAAGTAGACAGGAATGAAACAAGACAGCTTGGTGGATGACATTATTTCATAATACTTAAAAGACTAGCTAAGTTAAATGTCAGTGTGGCCTATGCTGACAAAGTAACCAAGTTGAGTGAAGTGCAAAGAACCTGGATTATAAAATAAAAAAGTTAAATTCCTCAAAGTGCTTGGCATAAAATGCGTAGTTGGGCTTTATCCTTTAATGGGTGTGAAAATCTGAGCCTTTAAAGTGAGTTTTACAGCTAAGAATTTAAACAGGTGTGATATGATTTTGTAATATTTACAGTAATAAGATGTCTAGAGACACTGCAGAGCACATGAAATAATTGGTATAATACAAATGATCGCTCACTTCTCCATTCATGAGCACATACACAGTTTGCTGAATTATTACAATGCATTGCTTACATGTTTGTGTACTATGTTGCTCAAAGAAATTTAAAGGAGCACTTTTAATCAGAGTATAGGATCAAGTTAGTTAAACTTCTGCTATACTGATGTGGTCAGTTCAGTAGCAGAGGGGGTTGTTAATCAGTTTCAGCTGCTTTGGTGTTAATGAAATTAACAACAGGTGCATTAAAGGGGCAACAATGTGACAACCCCCAAAACAGGAATGGTTTTACAGGTGGTTTTTCTGACCCATCTTTCTGATCCAGTTTTGCATCTGGCTAGGGTCAGTGTCACTACTGATAGCATGAGGTGATACCTGGACCCTACAGAGGTTACACAGGTAGTCCAACTCCTCCAGGATGGCACATTTATACCTGTCATTACCATAAAGTTTTCTTTGTCTCCCAGCTCAAAAGCATGGAGGAGATTCCAGGAGGCAGGCAATTACTCTAAGAGAGCTGGACAGGGCTGTACAAGGTTCTTAACCCATCAACAGGATCGAGTATCTGCTCCTTCATGTAAGGAGGAACAGGATACTAGAACCCACTGTCTCTGACCAATCAGGAACAGATTTCATGAGGGTGGCCCAGTGCCATCTAGTGGGCCCTGTACTTACTGCGAGGCACCATGGAACCCAAGTGGCATTTGCCATAGAAAACCAGAATTGGCAGGTCCACCACTGGTGCCCTGTACTTTTCACAGATGAGAGCAGGTTCATCCTGAGCACATGTGACACACATGAAAGGGTCTGGAGAAGCTGTGGAGAATGTAATGCTGCCTGTAACATCGTTCAGGATCACCGGTTTGGTGGTGGGTCGGCGATGAGGTGGGGAGGCATGTCTGTGGAGCGACACATAGACCTCTACAGGCTAGGCAACAGCACCCTGACTGCTATTAGGTATTGGGATGAAATCCTTGTACTAATTGTCAGACCCTACGCTAGTGCAGTGGGTCTTGGGTTCCTCCTGGTGTACAGCAATGCCTGGCCTCATGTGACAAGAGTATGCAGGTGGTTCCTGGGGGATGAAGGAATTGATAGTGCCCCCCATGCTCACCTAACCTAAATCAGATAGAACACCTCTGGGACATTATGTTTGGGTTCATCCAACACCGCCAGGTTGCACCTCCAACTGTCCAGGAGCTCAGTGATGCCCTGGTCCAGATCTGGGCGGAGATCCCCCAGGACACCAACACGTGGGGGCCATACAAACTACTGAGTACCATTTTGAGCAATGACATTTCAGCATAATGGACAAGCCTGCAGGATCATTTATTCACTTTTGGGGTGTCTTTGAATTCAGACATCTGTAGGTTGACAATTTTCATTTCCATCAAACAATGTGGCATCCTTTCATTCCTAACACACTACCCAGTCTATACCAGTATGGATATCAAACATAATTTTTTTCCCAATAAGACCCGAAGTGTTCCTTTAAATTTTTTTGAGCAGTGCATTTAGTTTTCTGGATAGTTAACCAACTTGAATGAGAAGTGTGTGAAAATCACCTCATAAAAATTCAACAGCTTCAAGGAATGACTAACATAAGAGATGTATATAAATGTGTATTACTACATTATAGAAGCTGTACTTACCATGCATGAGCAGAGAGATGAAGATGATTAGAACCTTAGAAGGCCTGACTTTCGGCGGGCAGCACTAAAAACATTAACATTGTGTCAAAAGCAGTTCTTAGTCTGAGTGGTATGCTACTTGTGAAGGATGCCTGTAAAGCTGTCTTCATAGATTTTTATGTCATTATCTGGATTTGTTTTTAGTGAATATATTTAAAAATATTTCATGGCTTTTTTTTTTTTTTTTTTTTTGTACTTTAAGTGTAGGTGTACTTTTAAAGCATACCTGATACCTACAAAGTCCCAACTGCAGGAAACCATTATATGACACCAAAATATGGAATATCAATTTCTTTATTTAATAGAAAACAGGAAAAGGGGTGTTTTTAACTTTTAATGTAACAAATGCAACACTGTCTTTTCCAGTCTTAAAAACAGCTTGAATATATGGTCCAAGGCTCTGCCCTGAAATAACATAAGGTTTGGCAACCATTTCTACCATATTTTACCAATTTTTTCTTTTCTTTTTATCAAACACCAATCTGCTGTATGGAAGTGATTTTACGCTTGTTACCAATCTTCTTCTAAAGCTTTGTCTTTTTCTCATTTTTGAGTGTTGAGAACTTCTCTGCTTGTTTAATATACACTCAAAATTAATAAAAATATTTGAATAATAATTCTTATGCATCTACCAATGTCAGGAAATTATGGACTGTTTTTAAAGTTTAATCCTAAACCTACAAACCAAATTATTATTCTGGGGAACCACTGGTGGCGATAATTATATTTTCTAAATATATTACTGTAGTTTAGTTTCATTTAGCATATTTCAAACATTTCTTTCATGCCACAATGAAAAATGAGACACCCCCCCCCCCCCCAAGAAACATGGAAATACTCGAGACATTTATCATAAAGTCTAAAAAGATGTCAAAAACTGAATGAAACTTTTTAACAATTTTATTTTGTATACATTGTTTACCTCCATTTTTAAAATTACACAATAACACAGAAGGGTTAAGATTACTTCTAATTAATTTAGAAAAGCTAATTTAAAGGCGAGTACGATAATATGACTATTCATTACCATAAACAGGTTAAAAAAAAAAAAAAAGATTTATATATGTGCTTCAAGACAGCATTTTTTTCAAACCCTCTAAAGCAATTACAAAATATTGGTCAAAATGCAGCAAACATTCAAGCCACTAGCATAAATTGAGACCTTTAAAACAGAGAACAGTTGTCTATGACTGATTGTATGAATTCACCCAGATAATGATGATGGTAATGAAGCTGACAGTAATGAAGAGGATGTAGAGGCCAAACAGCAGGCGGTCTATGATGAAACCCACCTGGACCCAGTCCTCTGAGCTTTCGCTCCTGTTGAGCTGCTGCTCCACCTGAAGGCGGACGGCCTGGAGGTCCTTGCCCAGTTTCCTCAGCTCCTGCACAGCCCTGTCCTCCACTGATTGCCCCTTTGTCTCTTGAGGGCTGCTATAAGCTTCAATATTTGCCACAACAGTCCTGGTCCTAAGGTCTATTTCAAAGCAATGTCAAGACAACGATTTATATTCTTTGAATCAGCTCTTCAGTGTGATTTAATTTCTTTTTTTGCAACTTGTCAAGGCAAAATTAATTATTTTGACCTACTCTGTTATTTCTGTAATCCTGCATTTCTTCATGCAACTTATATTTAAACACTGCAAAGCTACTTAAAAGCAACATACCTGAAGCTCTTGGTTTCTTTTTCAATGGTGGCATGCAAACAAGAAAGCCCAGAAGTTGCAGGACGAGGACTCGGATCCAGCGAGGGACGGGAGGGAAGTCAGCAGACCCACACAGCAGGCTGGTGACGAGGATGGTTTCCAGTAGACTGGCCACCATCAGAGTCAGGCAGATAGAGAAGAACACATCTAGAGAGAGAGACAAAGGCACGAGTGCTTTGAGACCCAGAAACAATAAAATTTGACAGCATCACAGTCTAATCAATTGAATATATGCATGTACCTATCAAAATTTACTAACCTATTAAAAGTCAAATTTAAGATTTGAAGAATTTTATCACAGTATCCCAAAAGTCCACGAGCCTAAGAGCATTAAATGCTGTCAGCAGGACCGGTTACATGTAAGTTTGATGCATTTTTCTCTTGTAAGAATGCTGCCAGTCCAATTTTAATTCAAACATTCAAAGGCTTTAAGAAATCTCTACAGACTTTTTTTTTTAAGTGTTACTCACTTATGAGGGGTATGGTGTTTCCAGTGGCAGGCAGCAGGTCATTCATGATGAGCAGAAAGACGGTGTAGCCGAGGATGAGGGTCATCTTGAAGTTAGACCTGTCCACACTCTGTGGAGGCAGCAGGAAGCTGAAGAGGTCCACTGTGATGAGAAAGCAGCTGGGGATCAGGAGGTTCACCACATACATAGTGGGCCGGCGCCTCACTCTGATCTGTACATGAAGGGAAAACTTGGTCAGGTATCTTTCTGCTGTAAAATATTGTAATGGACCGTGTATCGGCACAATTTGGGATTTTAGGTGCGTTGGACTTAGGCATAACAATCATTACAGACAAATTAGGAAATAAGAAATGTGAAATAGACTGGCTTGTTTTGAAACCGAGTTATTGGTCAAGTCATTGGTATTGCAATCCACCTACATGAAATTCAAGCTCATCATAAGTCTTGTTATGATTGTTTTTCTGGGCGGTGATATCCAGTAGTTCCCATTCACCCATGGTGGCCATCACACTCTTGGAGATCTGTGTAATATTTTCTGCAGATCTTCCAAGAAAAATCTTTATATCAAACCCTGCACAGAGAAGAAAAGTAGAGAGAAAAGTGAAAATGCTGAGTTAAAGCTGAGCTCACTAAAGGTCCACATGTAATGTAAAGAGAGATCAGTCTCAGTCTTTGGGGACTTTTTCTTAGTGAATAATAAACTAAAAAAAAAAAAGAGAGAAAAAAATTCTCTTACCATAGTGCAAGTAGGAGTTGAAGGTAAAAGTGCAGTTTTGTACATCGAAGGGAAAGGTGTAGATATTGAGGTTACAGGAGCTGACAACTCTGACGGGCTCAGAATCCTCCACCTTACCGTCACTGTACAGGTACAGATAGGGAACAGGAGGTGCTTTGTTTTCCTCCATACTGCAAGACCAGAGCAAAAGTGTGAAATGAGAACATGGCACCTGAGACTTAAGGCATTATAGATGTTCACAAGCAACCCCTAAACATGACCCTATGTCTTTGGGGTGGGGGTGGAGTGGTAAAAAGGAATAATTTTGTAAAAATGTAACTAGTTTTTGATGTATGTTACTAATAATGTCTATGTTGGACAAGATTTGGAAGAACAATTTGCAAAATCTGAAAATTAGATATGGTCATACCAAAGGTTTATGTTAGGGATTATAATTAAGGGTAATCATCTCTGGTTTGCATTTTAAGTTAGATTTGCAAATTCAAGATCCTTGAGGATTAAAGGCATTTGCAATGACAGAATATTCCACATAATGTTGAAATATCAATATTTTGGTCATCAGTGATAGTCTTGCTTGAAATTTGTTTTTTCTTTGAGTGATAAGCTCTGACAATTTGTGACAGCAAATAAAATTTACACTAGCTGCAGGAATAAGGCAGGAAGCAATCTCAAGTTTTCTACTGTCCACAAATTTGATCGCACCAATAAGTTCTACAAGTTCAGCCAAAGTCTGATATTGCTGTGTATCTGCTGTAAAGACTCAGAAGAGTAATGAAAATGCATGAATCTGCAGCTAACAGTAATCCACAAAATGCAAATAGTCCCATTGTTTACCAAAAACTAGTGTACAGTTGTTTAAACAAATATAATCCTATTCAAAGAATTGAAGTACAAATTTTGTTTATGTATTTTTTTATGTATGTATTTTATTTTATATATTTATTTATTTGTTTTAGTTAAACAGTACTAAATACTGGGAACATATTCATGGTGACAGTGACAATGAGCAATCTCCACATTTCTCCTTTAAAAACATTTCTTTTTTCAAAATACTTTAGAGTTTGATATAAAGAGTAAATTAAATTGTAAGATGCTACTCACAACTCATTGATTACAATATCTGGAGCCCAAAATTTGGTTCTGGGTAGAGATATCATGCTGATACCGCACTGAACTGGGTCCCAACTGATGAACTGATTGATCCAAGACTAAAACAACAACACTGGTGTCATTACAAAGAGCAGGCATGAGTTGTCATGACAATTGCAAAGTATAAATCAAAACCCCTTCATCACTGAGGAACTTGGATTACAGCACTACTTACAAAGTGTAGCCAAATATAAGTAATGAGGAGTTGAGCCTTTTCATCCTGGAAGATAAGACAGGATACTTTAGCAAAGGAAAGCAATAACAGAGATTTTCTTAAAGTCCTTTTAGAAAGCAACTTGGATCTTAAAGGAAGCTTCAGTAGAGTTCTGGAGCACAAAGAAATTGATAATATCCTATATATAAAAACAAAAACAACAGAAGGGTCCTCTTGAGAAATTTCTTGTTAGTGATTCACCCACAAGTAAAGACCTTTAGATAGAATAGATGCCAAAATGTAAAATCTCTATACACACTCAGTACATTATAAAATATGGTCATCCTCTGACAGGTGAACATACCACTCCTAGAATCCCATACATGGTGAAGAAAATGGTGACATTGGTGCATGTTGTTGATTTCTGGACAGGCCGAATGCTTCTCATTTCAAAGACTGGGGAGAGAGCCTCCAGTAGGGCAGTTTGTGTTGGTGCAGAGCAGTTCACCATGTAAGCGCTGCAGAGAGCTAATGAAACATTGAAATGATAATATTGAGTGTAATTATGTTGCAGTGTTGCAGGCTTGTAAAGTGATTTAATTGCAACAAATTCAATAATTGTCCCTTTCCAAAAGAACTGAAATATTCCAGTATTAGTTTTATGATATTAAACATCATTCAGTCACTGCTGAACACACTATTGGTGAAGCAGAAAGTCAGATAATTACAATGTACTTAACAAAATGCTTACCTGGCATGAAGATACTGACGATAAAAATCATGGTGGGCTTGCCTGGTGGAAGAACCTGTTATAATTAAAAGGATGTACAATCAAAATGATTTATGGATAATAAATACAAATAAATAAAGAAACAGATATGCACCATTCTTAGTTTTTAACTTCAGCAGAAACACTTCATAACAGAAAGACTGTGCATCAGGAGAAGATTCCTTACCACGATGTTTGTTGGGAGTGAGATTGTGTTCCTGATGTGGTGAAGTAGTAGTTGTTTCTCCACAACACTACAGAATATCTAGCTTCTTTAAAAAAAAAAACAAAAAAAAACTGCCACATTCAAATATTTTTGTTGTCAGCGCTCTATTACTCAGCAGCAAAGTGTATCTGCTGCTTATCTGGGAAACTAACTCTCGCAAGACTAAAAGTCAGCCTTCGTGGCCATGATATACATATCGTCACTAAAGAAAGCGTGATGTGGACAAACCTCGAGCAAATGATGTGGAGCAGAAGGCAAGGCGCCTGCTTTGCCTGTAGGTGTTTTCATACAAAGTGCAGAGAAACCACAGTTCATGTAATGCACCTCAGTGTGTGCTTCTCAAATGCTGAAGCCTGACCACAGCAGCGTCGCTGTCACACCTGCTGATCCCAGGCAAATCAGAAAAACCAGTGAGAAACAGGTGTTCTTTGGTTTCAGCCAACAGCACCATTAGCCAACCTTTTATCATTTTATATAACACATTTACTGAAATGAATTAAAATTCATCACCCTGTCCTTTTGATATATACTTGCTGCTGCTGAGGAACTTTTACTTATGTCGTGCTCTTTAACCATCTTAATTTTGACCACAAATGTACAAGTCTCCTAAACATTTACTATAAGTAAAGACACTACTTTTTATTTCTGCATAAATTCAGGCTGTTACTGCGGCCAGTGTCGTTTTTGTTGTTTAGAAATATCTGGTTTTAGTTTAGCTTTTATTTGTTTCAGTTTCATTGTTAGCTGTAGCTGTGTTGCAGTTTTGTTTTTATTATTTCTAATGTGGAAAGAGGTATTTGTGAAGGCAATTTGATCATAAACATGAAATGAACATCTATAATAAAACTGATCTTTATTTTATTTTTGTGAAAACACAATAATGTCCATTTTATCTCTTTTTTCCATGCTTGGTTTTAGTTATGCAAAATAACAAAGGATTAAATAATAATAATAATAATAATAATAATAATAATAATAATAATAATAATAATAATAATAATAATAATAATAATAATAATAATAATGATACGTTTATTTGTACAGATTTTTTTAAAACACACAGTTACAAACGGCAGGTTCTGCCAAACAATCTTACTTGAGCTACCAGAACTTGCAGTATGAATGTTGTCAGTGCTTTGGCTTTTTTATTTGATGGATGAGAGAAATTTTTGATTTTAAAGATGAATGTAAATTCACTCCCTCAAGATGGTCTGTAATAGATCCTTCATCGTGTCAGATTTATAGTTGTGCAACATAATGCAAACCAAAACCCACCCTAAGCTTTACTTTGTGTGCTTATTGGTGAACAGAAGTGTGTTATAATAGAAGTTATTTTACCTAAAGTGCTCCTGTAGCTAGATCAAGTTTTTTGGTTCAAAGCATTTAGTTTGGATGGCAGTGATACTGCTGTTGTTAGCATTGTTTCTGGTTGCCAGGAGTCTGTCTGTGTGGAGTATGCATGTTTTTTCTCGTGCCTGTGTGACTTTCCTCTGTGGTGATAACACATGGACTGTTGCATAATGATCTGAAGCACTGGTTGCTATTGAAGCCTGGAATGAAACTGAGTGTATACACAGATTGTTGTCGATTAGTTATGAGACGAAAAAAGAGAAAATGTTTGTGCGTTTATATTTTTATTGACTGTATGTACATTGTAGCCCGGCACTACTCTCTGACCTGCAGCAGAACAGTGAGATGTGTAGCACTTAACAACTCTCACATAGTACTTTGATGACACAGTACCTCATAGACAGACATTACTTAACTGACATTTTAACACTTTTCTGCACTTCAGGTGAGATTAGAGATACTGTGATTTATAATCAAAACTCATGATGAATACCTTTTGCATCTAGATGAGCACAAATGGTAGAAACTCATATCAGCACATTCTAAAAACGGGACATGATGACACATTTACTGTCTACAGACAGCATATTTTCTTATTATTTTATTTTATTAAAAAATTTATTTATGTTTGTACAAGTAATAATAATAAAAAACTAAAAAGTGTTGTGTTTAGAAGGAAATCATTGAACTATATATATATATATATATATATATATATATATATATATATATATATATATATATATATATATATATATATATATATATATATATATATATATACAGTGCTTAACAAATGCATAAGGCCACCAGCTAATGTAAGGTTTATGCAACAAATGCCCTAAATTAACAGCATTGGTAAATACCAAAATACTTTTTTTTTTGTTTATGCACAAGCTCTTCTTTACCTAAACAGAAAAATTTGGTTTAGTGGTTGAATGTTATGCTTGATTAATTTCTAATTTATCAGAGAAAGATGGTGTGCCGGGTCAAACTTGGGTATAAACATGAATTCAATTCAGTGAATTGAGTCATCTTTAGCTTTAAACATGTTCAGATGTATAAAAATAAATTGTGTTTTCTCCTTTTTATGACAGGTGGTCTAACAAACTTGTTAAGCACCATATTGGTGTCGGGATGTGATCGTGAGTGTAGTGGCGTTTCTTCAGCTCTTTCCCTGCCACTTCTGAGGCGCTTGCACAGTAACTCAGTCCTGACGCGTATGACAGCTCAGACTTCAAATGTTTATTTTGGAATTATTACAACATAGTCACACGGTAGAAAAACTGTAGGCTTCCCTGCATAATGCAGCCCTCCATTCCTTCCCCTCACTTGACGTCACTATGTTAAAAGGAACAACATTAACAACCAGTTAAATCTTTATACATTGTGCTTTAATTATGCAAGAGCTAGGAATGAGTAATAAAGTTTGTCCAACTTTAGATTAAACTTCTTATAAAGTGGCTCTTACAGTGAGTTTTGAAATGAATGTCAGTCACAAACTGAATGAATTTTTGGAGTAATTTTATTTTGGATACAGTAGTTTCCTCTACTTGAAAATTGCACAGAAGGGTTAAGATGAATTCTAATTATTGCAGCAGAGCTATAAGTCCAGTATCAAACAATGATACAAAACATAACTGTAGTGTATTGCACACTTGTGCTCCAAGACAGCAATTTTTTTTCAAACCCTTTAAAACAATTACAAAATATTGGTCAAAATGCAGCAAACATTCAAGCCGCTAGCATAAATTGAGACCTTTAAAACAGAGAACAGTTGTCTATGAGCGATTGTATGAGTTCACCCAGATAATGATGATGGTAATGAAGCTGACAGTAATGAAGAGGATGTAGAGGCCAAACAGCAGGCGGTCTATGATGAAACCCACCTGGACCCAGTCCTCTGAGCTTTCGCTCCTGTTGAGCTGCTGCTCCACCTGAAGGCGGACGGCCTGGAGGTCCTTGCCCAGTTTCCTCAGCTCCTGCACAGCCCTGTCCTCCACTGTTTGCCCCTTTTTTTCTTGAGGGCTGCTATAAGCTTCAATATTTGCCACAACAGTCCTGGTCCTAAGGTCTATTTCTAAGCAAAGTCAAGACAAAGATTTATAGCCAGTTAATTGTGTAATCTTACATTTCTAAACACTCTGCTTATATTTAGTATTTATATTCACTATAAACAACATACCCGAAGCTCTTGGTTTCTTTTTCAATCGTGGCATGCAAACAAGAAAGCCCAGAAGTTGCAGAACGAGGACTCGGATCCAGCGAGGGACGGGAGGGAAGTCAGCAGACCCACACAGCAGGCTGGTGACGAGGATGGTTTCCAGTAGACTGGCCACCATCAGAGTCAGGCAGATAGATAAGAACACATCTAGAGAGAGAGACAAAGGCACGAGTGCACTGAGACCCAGAAACAATTAAATCTGACAGTGTCACAATTTAATTGATTGAACATATGCATGTACCTATCAAAATTTACTACTGTCTATCAAGATTGTACTAATCTCTTTAAAGCCATTCTGGAAATGTATGTGGTAATGTCATGGAATCAAATGGAAAGCATTTTTTTAAAATTGTGGCATCAAATTTAAGATTTGAAGAATTTTATCACAGTATCCCAAAAGTCCACGAGCCTAAGAGCATTAAATGCTGTCAGCAGGACCGGTTACATGTAAGTTTGATGCATTTTTCTCTTGTAAGAATGCTGCCAGTCCAATTTTAATTCAAACACAATTATTACAGGCTTTAAGAAATCTCTACAGACTTTTTTTTTTAAGTGTTACTCACTTATGAGGGGTATGGTGTTTCCAGTGACAGGCAGCAGGTCATTCATGATGAGCAGAAAGACGGTGTAGCCGAGGATGAGGGTCATCTTGAAGGAAGACCTGTCCACACTCTGCGGAGGCAGAAGGAAGCTGAAGAGGTCCACTGTGATGAGAAAGGAGCTGGGGATCAGGAGGTTCACCACATACATAGTGGGCCGGCGCCTCACTCTGATCTGGACATGAAGGGAAAACTTGGTCAGGTATCTTTCTGCTGCGAAATATTCTAACGACCTGCTGGACCATGTGTCGGCACAATTTGGGATTTTAGGTGCGTTGGGCTTACGCAGAACAATCATAAGGAAATAAGAAATGTGACACAGACTGGCTTGTTTTGAACCCAAGTATATGCTCTTTTCTGCCCAAGTTGGCGTTACAGTCCACCTACATGAAATTCAAGCTCATCATAATAAAAGTCGGTTGTGTTATCGCTCTGTTGGGATTTCTGGGCGGTGATATCCAGTAGTTCCCATTCACCCATGGTGGCCATCACACTCTTGGAGATCTGTGTAATATTTTCTGCAGATCTTCCAAGAAAAATCTTTATATCAAACGCTGCAGAGAGAAGAAAAGTAGAGAGAAAAGTGAAAATGCTGAGTTAAAGCTGAGCTCACTTAAGGTCCACATGTAATGTAAAGAGAGATCAGTCTCAGTCTTCTGGGACTTTTTCTTAGTGATTAATTAACTAAAAATCAAATAAATCAAGTAAATTAAAATATTTGGACAAAGAAAAATTCTCTTACCATAGTGCAAGTAGGAGTTGAAGGTAAAAGTGCAGTTTTGTACGTCGAAGGGGAAGGTGTAGATATTGAGGTTACAGGAGCTGACAACTCTGATGGGCTTAGAATCCTCCACCTCACCGTCACTGTACAGGTACAGATAGGGAACAGGAGGTGCTTTGTTTTCCTCCATACTGCAAGACCAGAGCAAATGTGTGAAATGGAAAGACAATATGTTAATTATATATTCTATTAATAATAGGAAAAATATTTTTTTTGGAGACTTAAATCCGTACATTATGATCACCAGATGCCAACAAAAACCAGCATGTGTATGGTCTGAGATGCTACTTACAATTCATTGATTACAATATCTGGAGTCCACAGTTGGGTTCTGGGAAGAGATATTAAGTTGGTACCACACTGAAGTGGGTCCCAACTGATGAACTCATTGATCCACCACTGAAACACCAAAATTGATGTCAGTGCACAGAGCATGTAAAGCAATAATCACATTTTTAAAATGATCTGAACCCACAGTTATTCCTGAACCACAGATAGACAGATGGAGAGGGATTATTGCAATACTTACATATTGTGTCCAAATGTAAGTGGTCAAGAGTTGCGCCTTTTCATTCTGAAACACAAAGAGATATGTCAGAGGTTGTACATCCTGGAAAGTTCACCAGGTCAAACACATAGAGACAGACAACCATTCACACTCACATTCTTGCCTATGGCCACGTTGTTAAACATACATAACGTTTATTTAGAAAAACATAAAGCTTTTCTCTGAGTAATGTGCCAACACTTGAAGAGTTTAAGCAAGCAGTGACGCAACATAATGCAGTATGTATGTACACTCATTACATTGGATATGAAGCTCATCTTCTGGCAGGTGAACATACCACTCCTAGAATCCCATACAGAGTGAAGTACATGCTGACATTGGTGCATGTTGTCATTTTCTGGACAGGCCGAACTTCGCTCATTTGAAAGACGGGAGAGAGAGCCTCCAGCAGGGCTGGTTGTGTTGGCTGAGAGCAGTTTATCATGTAAGTGCTGCAGACAGCTGATGAGACAATCGCATAATATTGAGTGTAATTATGTTGCAGTGTTTCACCTGCAAAGTGTTTTTCAAAATAACACAAATTCAACATTCTAACCAAAAACTCAGCTACTCATATTGTGCTTAACAAAATGCTTACCTGGCATGAGGATACTGAAGAAAACAATCAGGGTGGGGTTGACTGATGGAAGGAGCCCCTAGAATTAAGAGGAAGTACAATCAAGAGAATTGACAGATAAATAACAATGAAATATTAAAGTAATAGAGAAGATGTATTATTCATTGTACTGTATTCAACCTCAGGAGTAACACAACATAAAGACTATGTAGGTGAAAACACCTTACCATGATGTTGAGAGTGAAATTGTTGTATTCCAGCTGTTTTCGAAAGTGTTTCTTCAGTGTACTAAAGAATAATCATCAGTGTAAAAGTGTGTCTGCTGCTCATCTGGGAAACCAACTCTTATGAGACTAAAGTCAATCTTCGTGGCTGTGATATACATATTGTCAACAAAATGTAATGTGGACAAACCCCTGGAAAATGATGTGGTGCATGGAAAACTGGAGGCAGGGCAGCTGCTTTGCCTGTAGGTGTTTTCATACAAAGTGCAGATAAACCACAGCTCATGTACCTCAGTGTGTGACTCACAAATGGTGAAGACCGACCACAGCAGGGTCAGTGTCACACCTGTTGATCGCAGGCAAATGAACGGTTGCTGCTGTGTGAGAAACAGGTTTACTCCACCCAGCAAACCTTTTTCCTTTTTCAAAAATTCTGCAAAGAAGAGTGGACCAAATATCCCTCTGCAGCGACGTGAAAAACTCACTGCCAGTCATCGCAAATGCTTGATTGCAGTTCTTGTTGCCAAGGGTTTCTGAACCAGTTATTAGGTTTAGGGGGCAATTAGGTTAGCATGCCCCCCCCCAACATATTGTAACAAGAATAATGTACAAGCCTCCCAGTGTTAACTATTTAAAACTAAATTGTAGAAAAAAAATCAGGCTATTACTATTTGATGCTATACTGCAGCTACTTTAGTTTTTATTGTTTAGAAATGTCTAGTTTTAGTTACATTTTTAATGCTCCCCTTTTCAGTGATAGTTTTTTTTTTGTTATTGTTTATAATGTGGGGGTAGCCTCTCGCCCAATGTCAGCTGGGATAGGCTGACTGAGGATAAGTGGAAGAGGATGGATGGATGTGTGGATATTTACTAGGAGAAAGATATAGATGCTAAGATTTTGTTGGGAGTGACCATGGTGGACCATGTGACAGAGGAGGACGATAGGGATAGGGTGAGATGGAGGCAGATGTGTCAGCTAAAAGGAGCAGCCGAAACAAGAAGAAAAAAGTTATAAGAAGTTCAGAAAATATACTACAAACACTTCATAAAGTTTAATTACAGTTGCAGACTCACTAAACATAATGCACAGCCCTCGCATTGACAAATACTGTAAAAACTGACAACTATAATGAATTTTTTTGTAGTTTTTTTTTTAAACATAATATCATCTGAGACAGTAATAACAGGGTGTGTTTATTCTTTTTTCCACTTACAAAAATAATAGAACAGAAAATTGAGTCATGAATATTCATCAAATATACTTGAAAATGTTTGGTTTTACTCTGAAAAAAGGACCCGTGTTTATTGTAATAATATGTAATATATACACCGCCGTTCAACAAGAATGCATTCGACAGAAGACACAATATCATCATTTACAATATTATTATCTCATTTACAAAATCAATGAATAGTAAATAAATACATAGCAAAGGGTGACTCTTGCACACCTTCATGTCATATTTCCTCATGCAAGTAGACCACTTTGACTTATGTCATTTATTTGTAACAAACAAATTTGTAACAGTAAATACCCACATAACAAGTAACAAATAGACGTAACTTTTTTTTGCATGCGCAGAATCTGTTAATTGTATAATGTCCTTTTGGACATACAGTACCAATCAAAAGTTTGGACACACTTTTGACTGGTACTGTAAATATATGTTAAAGGACAAAATACAATAAAAAAAGAAAACAAAGAAAAAGAGTAAACTCATCTTGTACACACGCCTTTTATGCACCCCTCACAATGTTTGGGCTCATGGGGACTATTGACATCAAAGCTTCTGAAATGTCGCTTCCTTGCAGATTTTTTATGGTAGCACTTCTGTTTTATTTTCTCCACCAGATTCTCCATCAGGATGTGGATGTTGTCCGATTCAACGCTGGGCTCCTCCATTGGAGCGTCGGAGCACATCTTGCAGTTCTGACGTAACTGCCTCACTTTGACGGTGCCCTGCCCGTTTCTCAGGCACATGTGGAAGATCACCATCACCTTGTTGGAAGGCCATTGTCTACGGCACACGGAACATTTGAACCTTTGAAATTAAAAAGAATTACTTAATTAGAGTAAAAATTCTCAAGGGATTATGTCATTACTTTCAATATGGGTTTTACCTTGCATTAGAAAAAAGATTTATTTAGCAAGTTGGCAACCACAGAAAGAAGTGAAATGAAAAAACAAAAAAACAAAAACCCAACAAACATTTGGGGTAATCTCCAGTTTACATAATAAAACTTTCTAAGATTGAAGTGTTGTTAGTCTAAAATCTCTGGAATATCCTAAATTCTGATTGTATTGGACATGGGATTAACAAAATCTCCTATCTTTAATGCTGTAATTGACATGCACATCGACATAATACAACTACAATACAGTACATATTAACCTATTAAATATAGTTATTCAGTTATCCAGCACACTGACCTTGCACCTGTGTTCCTGATGTACTGCTTCCAGTCCATGTTTGGCTTGTCGGGCTCAATGTTTTCATCATACTCTAAATGCCACGAGTCTCCTTGTTTGAGACTCTGTGCTTTAATCCGAAATATACGTGTCCATTCTGGTGGCAGCATCTTTTCAGTTAAGGTGTTGAATGAAAGCCAAAGAAAACTCTGAACAGCTGATCTGTGCAGTAAACAGACAGCTAGTGACTCATCCTCGAGCTGGGGAATTTGACTGTGGCTCTACCAGCAGAGCTTGTGGGTAAAACAAAACTTAAAGCTGCAACAGAGGCTACCTTAAGTTTCAGTTATAGTTGTATACAATCGATGCTGGATGGTTGACCAGAAGACTGTGAAAGAAATGAAACCGAAAATGTTTTCCTGTAAGCAACACTGACACCTTCTGGTGCCATGTTGCCCTCCATGAACATGCTGGATAGCCACAGATATGAAACATAACTGAAACTTAGGGAAGTCTGTTTGTAACTTTTATTTTCCTCTCTGCTGAACAGGTCTCCACCCAAGGATGATGAGTCATTCTCACCAGCTGTTTGTTTACTGCACGGATCAGCTGTTAGTGTTTGCTTTCTTCTTCAGCCACCAGTCGCCACTTTAACTGAAAGCATGTTGCCACCAGAATGGATGCAAAGCTTTCAGATGAAAGCGCAGGATCTTAAACACGGGGACACCTGGAAATTGGAGTATGATGAAAATATTGAGCCTAAAAACCCAAACATGGACTGGAAGGAGTACATCAGGAACACAAGTGCAAGGTCAGCATACTGAACATCTCTTAATTACTGCTGTTGAGTTGTATATAGAGTATAAGTATTAGTATATAAAATATTGTATATTGATGTTGGGTTATAGATATTATAGTTACATTATCTTAATTAATGTGCACGGTGATTACAACAAGTTTTAGGACTGGAAGAGAGAACATTCTAGTTTTATTATGTAAGCTGGAACGGTTCCTTTCATTTCCTTGTGCTTCATGTTTCAACGTTACATTATAACACTGTTAGCCACTGTTAACCTACAGTGTATCACAAAAGTGAGTACACCCCTCACATTTCTGCAGATATTTAAGTATATCTTTTCATGGGACAACACTGACAAAATGACACGTTGACGCAATGAAAAGTAGTCTGTGTGCAGCTTATATAACAGTGTAAATTTATTCTTCCCTCAAAATAACTCAATATACAGTCATTAATGTCTAAACCAGTGGCAACAAAAGTGAATACACCCCTAAGAGACTACACCCGTAAATGTCCAAATTGAGCACTGCTTGTCATTTCCCCTCCAAAATGTCATGTGACTCGTTAGTGTTACTAGGTCTCAGGTGTGCATAGGGAGCAGGTGTGTTCAATTTTGTAGTACAGCTCTCACACTCTCTCATACTGGTCACTGAAAGTGCCAACATGGCACCTCATGGCAAAGAACTCTCTGAGTATCTTAAAAGAAGAATTGTTGCTCTACATGAAGACTGTTATATAAGCTGCACACAGACTACTTTTCATTGTTTCAATGTGTCATTTTGTCAGTGTTGTCCCATGAAAAGATATACTTAAATATCTGCAGAAATGTGAGGGGTGTACTCACTTTTGTGATACACTGTACATATCTTTATAATAATTTCCTCCGTCTCCCTCTCCAACATGCATTTTATTACTTTGGTGGCACCTCAGTGTAACACTGTAATGAATGTCCAAAGGTCATGTTTGGGTATTTTTCACCTATCCATCTAGAAGCAGCTACTGAATATTCTGTAAATTAAAAAAAAAAAGAAAAGCTCAGTAAATATGAAAACCACAAGCTTCTGCACTTTGAAATATGTTTGACTTTCATAATTCCATTGTAAATTGTTGTAAATAGATTTTTGTGCATCATGTCAATCACACATTCACGGGTCAGAGAGCACACAGTTAGCCATAATTAACCTGATCATATCAGCTTGCACTGTCTAAATGTGTCTGATTCCACTCAATCTCCCCACTAACTGCAGCAGTATTTCTGAGTGCAACACATACAACAGCTACCAGGTTTGGCTATATGGGAATCATGACTTTAGTGTAAGTTTGAGAGGTTAAATGGACAATTCTGAATTTTTAAAGTTAAAATTTTAAGTCATGATATGAGATTAAACATGATATGAAAAGATGCAATCCTTCTGGAATTTCTACTCTAATTTTTGAGTAATGCTCTTTTCTTTTTTTTTTTAAATTTCAAGGTTCAAATGTTCCGTGTGCCGTAGACAATGGCCTTCCAACAGGGTGATGGTGATCTTCCACATGTGCCTGAGAAACGGGCAGGGCACCGTCAAAGTGAGGCTGTTACGTCAGAACTGCAAGATGTGCTCCAACGCTCCAATGGAGAATCCCAGAGTCGACTCTGACAACATAAACATCCTGATGGAGAAACTGGTGGAGAAAATAAAACAGAAGTGCTACTATGAAAACCTCGACGAAGTCAACCGACAATTCAAAAGCCTTGAAGTCAAAAGTCCCCATGAGCCTAAACATTGTGAGGGGTGCATAAAAGGCGTGTGCACAAACAATCAATAGTAATATCTATCCTAGGGCTTTTAATTATGATGTTTGCCTAACATAATAATGCTAAAGTTTATGTTCAGTCATGACTTCAAAGCTTCAATAAGCTGAAATGTATACAATTCACAAATTTTGCACAAGCAAAAAAACTAAGCCTGTTAAGTCTGTTGTTATATATTTATTGTGTGGTTGTGATTATTTAAGTCAAAATTGTCTACTTTCATCAATAAATATGACATGAAATTCTACAGGACTCACTACCACAACATGATTTATAAAATAAACTTTGGTGATGTGCTGACCGGAGTGGACAGCAATTTATTTATTGAATTTTCGCTTCAATAAAGTAAGCTAAATGACATGCGAATTATGGTACAAATGCTGAATTTTGTCAGATACATTACTTTACACTAAGCCTGGGTCTTTCTTTCAGAAAGTAAAACCAAAATTCGTTTAGAAAAAATAAATCTACAAAGATATTATTATGTTTTTATTGTTTAATGAAAAAAAATGGTCACATTCGTAGCTCAATTTTCTGTGCTATTACTCTTCTCACTGTATTATGTGGAATGTTTTCACTTGTGAAGCTAATCCAAATTCTTTAGTATTGTAACAGTACTGCAGTACACGCTTGCATAATGAAATTAAAAAAAGATGTAAAAAATACATTGTCTTATACCTCTCGGAGTATTATAGTTAACTACAACTAAGTGTAGCAAAAAATATAAGAGAACAGAAACAAAAATAAATTAAGATTTTCTTTTAAACTAACTGATGATATTATGTACTTAAAAACAAAAAGAAAGATGAAATAAAATTCTGAAGGTGATGCAGTTCAATTTAGTTTCTTCTTCTTCATTTGGCCAAATTATGATCTTTTAAAATCTTACCCCATATTATAAACAATAATAATAAAAAACATGAAACACAAAACAAAATTTATTTACACTCAAGTGAGACGAATGAAAACAAAAATATTATTATTATTTTACCTCACCCCCTGTTGGTATGAAGTCTTCTAAATGAGCAACTGAAATGAATACACTGTGTTTACTCTCTGTGGTTTTTTTTTGATACAACCTCTTTAGTATCAATGAGTAAAAATTCAAATTAATGTAGATTTTGATGCACATAATGGCACAATGGCATAATGGCACAACAGTAATAAAAATACTTCCATGTGAAAAATACCTTACATCTTTTGAAGTTATATGAACTAAAACTTTAAAATAATTGCAAAAAAAAAAAAAAAAGTGTCAGCATCTGTATACTGTCAGAGGAGGGGATTGTCAGGTGAGTGGAGCCACGGGAATTGAGCTCTGATCTGCATATATTCTCCTTGGGCAGTATAGTCCAAATTATGGCTGGAACCTAATTGTGCCTTGGTCCTATCCAGACCCTAAAGACGGCTTTGCAGACCGCTGTTTACAAGTTGTAGCTGTTTACTATCACTAGGGGGCAGTGTCACCAAAAAAACGACTTTATTGACGTTATTGTTGATCATTCAGCCAGCCGCGGAGAAAAGCGGAGTTAGACAACACATATATTTTGTATGCAACAACAACAGCTTCTTCATTTGTACTCACTGTTTTCATGTCCTGCCAACATCTTGGATTACTATCTCGGAGTATGTGGAGTTGCTCCGACTTCTTCCGAGTGGGAAATCCGAGTTCCAGAAAAACGTTCCGACTAGGAACTCGGACTTCCGTCTTAATCTGGAAAGCACCGCTTATAAAGCGCTGAACTGAAATCGAATGTTACAATAAAAAGTGTCTACAGAAGCCACTATTTGTGCTTTTTTTTTTTTTGATCATCTTTGATGCAAAAACATAATAAAAAACAAAATGGTGCTTGAGCAGTGCCATTATTTTTAAACAGGAAACAAGGAAAAGACGTCGCCATGGTTACGGGTAGCCTAACTTCATTTGCTTCCTAACGACGCTTTTCCACCTCTATTTGCTCTATATCGTAGCTGGAGCACTCACATGCCATGGAAGGCTCTGATACATACCTCATACGGCCAAGTCATCAGCACAAGTGAGTTGGACCGTGTGGTTAAAAGCGCTTTTTTCCCCTCGCAAGTAAAGATTAGCTTATCTTTTTAGCCAGCTAGTTTGCGGTCAATTTTTTTGTTTGTATGTTTGTTTGTTTTTGTTTCCCGTCGTTTCAGCTCTTCCAGCCTTAAATGAATTGTATGTAACATTAAATTTGTCGTGTCACCGTCAGTCTAGGTAATGTGGTTACATGATTTTTAACCGACGTTGATTTGTTATATTGAACTCCAGTTGTCTATACTGAACAATGCAAATGTACTCTGGCATTCCAATGTCAGCAATTTGTAGGCATTCAATTACAAGATACACTACAATGGGTAAATAAAATTTAAAAAGTTATAGTTTATTGGATATAAAATCTATATTCACGTACAGTTTACAGTTTACGTACAGTTTATCCGTCATGGTGCTGGTTGGAACTTAAGTTCATTTGTTTTCTCGCTGCTAAATCTTGCAGGTTCAGGCCAGCTGTTGTGAAGGAGTGTGTTCGTGAAATTGTGAGGGAGCGACTGTCTGGGGTGCAGTACAATCCAGAGGAAGTCCCAGAGCTGGCCCGTTCACTGGCAGACTGTATTAAGGACAAAATAAAGCGTGAGTGAAGCATTTACTCTCTCATGTGCTGTGAACTAAAAGGACAGAACAAATGATTATTGTTGAAAAATTTTAAGTGCTGCATAAAATGACTACTTCAGCAGAAGTGGTAGTCATCTTTGTATCTGTTTAAATAACAGAAACACGAGTTTCAAGTAAAGATGCCCAGAACTAAGCACTGCTCCACCCCAGGGCAATATGTGGCTGTGATGCAGAAGACTACAACAGCCATACTAACCTTTAAACCAGAGACCTGGTGACACTGGAGCATCAAGATTTTCAGCTTCACCACTGTGCAGACTTCTTGAGTCACCCCTTATTTTTTTACATGTTGCTTTAAAGGAGCCAGACTTTTAATTTTTTTAAAACTGGTCCTGAGCAGTAGTTCTCCAGGCTTTCTGAAGGCTGTTCAAAATTTTTCTTTAGACACTGGCTGATTTTCCACTTATTTTCAGTCCAGTCCTTGAACCAGACCATTTTCAGAGGAATGTTAACACTGACCTATGAATCATTCAAGGGATGAACCAGTGTGGTGTCTACACATAGTAGAACATTTAGCAAAGAACCAATTTTAAATAGTAACTTTAGGAACTTTGTTACTAGCAGCCTGTCACAAAAACACATAATTTGTTTCCATTTCTTTAATCAAATCCACAAAGAATTACAAAGATAACAGTTTGACAGGAATAAAATAGTATTTTTGCACCAACAAGGTGATTCTCATCAAGCTATTAGCTGAAAACCTGGTACATCTCCGCATGGTGTGCAGTGTGCCCTTAAATATTTGAGGAAACTGGGCAAGCAGGGGACAAAAACAAGAGATGCCAACCCCCCCCCCCCCCCCCCCCCCCCCCAAAAAAAGAAACAACCAAAAAAACACAGCAGATGAACTGAAAGTAATTTCCTTAGGAAGTAGGAAAAAGCAAAGATCTGATAGAAGACCTGAGAGATGCATCTGGGCCTATAGATGATCCATCTACTGTTCACTGAAGCATGATCACAAATGATCTTAGTGGAAGGGTGGCTGTCAAGAAGACATTCTTAAGGAATTGAAACAGGGAGAAAAAAAAAGGCGGAGGTATGCCAAATTACACAAGAACTGGAGTGAAAATCAGTGGCAACAGGTCTGATGAAGTGATTAATCCAAATTAGAAATTTTTGGTTCAAATCGTCAGTATGGACAGAGGAGGTGAGGAGAGCAGTACAACCGTGTCTCTATAGCCATCGGTAAAACATGGTGGAGGCTCTGTCCTGTTTTGGGGCTGCATTTTGGCCAGTGGTGTTGAAAATCTTGTCAAAATTGATGGAATTATGAACACAGAAATGTACCATCAGATGTTGATCCATCATGCAATACATCTGGAACGTTTCTGATTGGCAACAGCTTCATTTTTCAGCATGACATTGATCCCAAATGCACTGCCAATGCAGTAAAAAGCAAACCTGGATAGAAAAATCCAATCTATCTATGACAAGAACACTTTCAGTCATAGATAGAGGTCCTGACTGTGTTTGGGTGGAGCCAGTGGTGAACACTGCAGCCTTACAGCAAGAAGGTGATGGTTTTGATCCTGCTGTTTGGCCGGGGCTTTTCTGTGTGTAGTATGTGTGTCCTTCCTGTGCCTGGATGCATCTTTCCCAGGACTGTGAATGAGTGTCTTTCTGTCTGCTGGCTTTTTAATGGGGTGTTGACCTGTACAGGGTGTACCCTGCCTCTAGCCTAATGTCAGCTCCAGTCCCACAGTGACTTTGATTTGAAACCTTCCTGAAAGTTCCAGCAGTGCAGTGGAAATGCAGCTTATAACAAGACTGAAAGGGCAGTGAATCTTCACCATTGTATGCTCTAACAATAATATAATATAATAATATAATAATAATATTGACTAACATTTATATTACGTAGAGTAGTAAACATTAAGGAATTTCAGTTTGAACTTCTGTTTAGTTATCTTATTGTTTTTACAGGTATGTTAATCTTATTTCTCCCTGTTAACAGATGCAGGATTCGACAGATATAAGCTTGTTGTGCAGGTGGTCATTGGTGAACAGCGGGGACAGGGAGTCAAGTAAGTCTTCATTTGGTACTGAAAAAACACAAAAATAGCTGGTGCATGTTGTAAACTATTATATTTTAGAGATGACCATGTTTCCTTTGGCATAATAAGTGCATTGTTTCTTGTACAATTGCAAAGTGATCCTTGGCTTTCAGGGAAAGATACAATGTCCAGGAAAATTGGACAATTGTACGTATATGTTTGTGCTTTTCGTGAGTTCTCTAAATGCAAAATAAGCAAAAAGATCAAAAACAGCTTTGTATTTGACACACTCTCTACCAGTTATGAGACTTTTTTTTTCTGAACGCTTCTTTTTCACTTTCATTCCAATGAAGGTGTTAAAAATATCTAAAGATACTGGGAAGACTGATTCATTAACTGACTTTGAAACAATAGCAATACTCAGTGTAATTGTAGGCTTGTCATATGTAGATCTACTCTTTATATTTATAGTAATATATATATCTTTATCAGTATCAGTAAACACCCTGTTAGGGTAAAATTGTAGTGATTCAAAATTTGTAATAAAGGGAATTTTGCCTCTTTTCTACTAGTATCTTGACTTGACTAGGTTTTTAGGGTTTTCCTTTAGCTGGTAGTACCAGGTACCAGGTGCTTTTTTAGTTTCTACTCAGCCAGGGTTCCAAGTGAGCTGAGTCGAGCTGAAAATGTGACTTCAACAGACTGCATGCCAGTGATTGACCCGAGAGTGACATTAGTACATGAGTCATGAGAGCAACTCCTTCACAAGATTCAAACCCGGCAACGAGGGAAATGGCTACACACCGACCAACATGGACGTTTGTGTTTTTTCTCCCCAGGATGTCTTCTAGGTGTTTCTGGGATGCTGACACAGACAGCTATGCAGAGGATGTTTTCATAAATGTAAGTGCACTTTTTAGTCACATGTTCATCACAAGTGAGTCCGCTTCTCAAAAACCACTTCGATCTTCTCTCCACAGGACAGCTTGTTCTGTGTGGTGGCAGTGTTTGGAAGCTATTGCTACTGAGCATGAGGGGATGGATGACAGAAAAAAATCTTTCACATGAAGAGATGTGAGGTGAACATTCACGAGACTGCTCACTGACAGCAGCTCGGTCCATGGTGCTCCTTGGTCAAGCTGCATGTTGACATCAGCACAGGTGCCCTCCACTGAAGAAGTGATGCACACTCAGGATTTCCTGAGTTGGTGAGAGAATTAATGAAAACTAAGGCTTCTTATGGCTTTTATTTTTACCTCAAAAACTTTTCAATGTATAAAAATTATAAGTATATTATTACTCCATGTAATGTTACAATATTACATATGGTATATTATACACCTAACATGGCCTAAGTGTTTGTTAATGAGGATAACATCTGACCTCTGTGAGTTCTGTAAAAGCTGAACCATTGGACTGCTTTGAATACGCTTCTTACTTAACTTGAATACTTATTTTTTTATGCAAATATTAATATGGTCATTTAATACATGTCATCTGCTCCGTGCTCAGAAATCGCTCAGGCAGAAAGTGGCATTCTGATTGTAAATGTGTGAATACATCCTCCAAGTACTGTTTTTATGTACTGCAACTAATAAAGGGCAGCTATAACATTTTTATATTTTTGGTATTTTTAATTAAATTTCCACATCTACACCGGTTACTATACACATTTAGAAATAACTTATATGGCTTGTGATTTGTTAAGTCATGTTAAGTCCATAAATAAGATAAACATATCTCCCAAAGGCCGTTAGTCTGGTGACCTCTGGCCCACTATCTGTCTGCTCTCCATTTAATTTAATTATTTATTTAATTGTCTATTATTTGCTTCAGCCACTACTTATTAATCTGCAGTTTACTTTTAAGCAATTGTCATTTTATTCATTGAGTAAATAATAAAACCCAACAGACTGAAAACCTAAATCCACTGTTAGGACTATTTCCAGTTGAGGAAGAGACACTATCACTTAAATAAATTAGATTTACAGATTGATTTCAGAACTATCCGGAGGAGGTGGTCTTTGAACCTTTAGATTCTTTTTGCAGAAGACAGACAAGGAAATTAGAAAAAAATGGCTTTTATCTGTGATTCTCTGTCACTCTATTGGCCCTGTGGTGGATTGGCAGTGCATCTATGATGTACCTCACCCGCCCTATGCCAACTTTCCTGCAACCCTGTTGGATAAATGGATGGATGGATGGATTGAAAGATAGAGGCCTTTAATAAGAAAATGCCTTGTTTGAGACACTGGATAAACTGAGAGGCTGCATGAAGGGCTGTTAATGACAAGACAGTTTTTTTTTTTAAAAAAGCTGTGAATCATGTAAAACATCTCATAAAAACATTATCCAGAAAATGAGCATGATAGATTCCCTTTAAATGTCACTCAGCAAATTCTAAGATTAAAAAGAAATCTCATACTGTGAGAAACATTTTGTGTAAGAAGCAGACCTGCTGCATCACAGGGTTTCTGGCACTTATAATATTAATATTGGGGTTTCCTTCAGCTGCATAAACTCATTGAATAGAATATAATACAGTCTCATGTGTATTTGTATATAATTTTGTGTGCTTAGCAGGATTGCTCCAGTAGAGGTCAGTATATGCCTATCACTGCCAAAATCCATGTTGTTTGTTTTGCTGAAGTTATGTACTAGTTAAACAGGACAGTGCACACGTGGACAAAATATGGCCTGGTTTTGGTTTCTGCTCTGCACCCTCATCAGTAAGAACAGTGTAATTGCGCATGAACAAGCTCCTAAACAGCTTCAGGTTCTGATTGGAGTGACCCTCCAACTTAGAAAAGTTCTTCAGAGCAGAGTACCACCACCAGCTGCAGTCCAAGATGGTGGAGTGTTAGTTTGTCAATCCATGGGCTGAATCTCATCCACGGGAAATGGCAGACAGGAAGGGCTAGCACTAACTGATCAGCAGCTTTCAAAATCAGAGCTCGGAGGGTGCTCACTTGTTAAGGGAACAGGTCAATTTCTCAGGTGGATGAAATCATGAAATGCCAAGAAACTCCCCCACTGCTTATATACAAAACGCTACCTATGCAAAAATGTGTTCATATAATACATGTTAGCATTTGTTCAGTAAGTAATGCAGGTTTGGACTGTGAGGCTATCAAGGTGTGAATTGGCTACACAAGTAAAAAGAGGCTCATTCAGGTACACATGTCATAACATAAGAACAGAAAATGATTTAATTCATATTCATGAATATGACCATGTATATGGGCATTACCTGATGCAGGAAGTGCAAGATTTTCTAACAAAGTTTTTGGATTCTGGAACAATGAGCCAGGCCTTTTTTATTTTATTTTGATTGTTCACTGTGTAGCCCTTCGTTTACTGTATCAAAGTCAGTCTGACCCTGATCTGGTGCATCACAGCTTGTATGAGCCTAAAACTGATTCAATCATCATGACTTTGTTGTCTTTTTGTGGGCATCCTCTTAAGGAGTAGCTAAATATCCATCCATCCATCCATCCATCCATCCATCCATCCACTTAAACAATTCACGGTCATGGGTGGGGGGTGTTGGCGCCTATGTAGCTAAATATATATGTAACAAATGTAAATCAGTAATATTGTACACATGAGGTAAATGAAACTCAAATCTTTAGTGTCTCAGTAAGGTTTATGGACACAACCTGACATCAGAGAAACTTCTAAGTCTCTTGAACTCTGCTGGAGGGATGGAACAGCTTTCTTTCAAAGATGTTTGCTCCTTTGCTCCTTTGCTGTTTTGATTATGGTGATTATTTAATGGCATTTTCTGAAGTGAAGTAATAACAGTTCTGTATCCTGCTCTATTCTTCTCATCCTTTCATGTAAATAAAAGACAAATGGTCTGTATAAAAATGCAGAAGCAATATGTTGTGCCGATAGACTACTGTATGAACAGCACCATAATCAAATAATGCCTGAAAAGCTACCCTGTAATTTATGAACCTCTTATTACTAATGATTGTTATGTGAGTGTTGCCTTTATTTACTTTGAGCTGGTCTCAACACTTTATAAGCCTGATTTTGAAATGAAAAATGATCCTATTATTAGCTGTTGGGTCACAAGGAACTATGATATGTCTAAATAAGATTCCTTGGCTTTTAGCTTTAAAAAAATGCCGTGGAGCCACATCTAAAGAAAATGATTTTTTCTCTTGTCGACAGGTAGGCACGTTCCATCCTTGTGTCCACAAGTGACAAGTCTCTTGCCTGGCAGCTGTACTGACACTATGCCTACACTCCCACTCACAGAATTGAAGGTGTTGTTCTTTGTGTGAAAGGCATGTAACATGTTCGTTCAACAAAATCCATAGGTGTTCAATTGGACTGAGATGTGGTGTCATCTGCTCTTTGGATGGGGGCATTGTCAGTTTGGAAGCGACTTCTCACATCAGTGTAAACCTGTTCTGTAACTGGATAAAGCTGATCACAGATCAAGTTTGTATTGATTTGCACTGATTTGCAGTGAACAAGGATGGCATAATAATGCTGTCTACTCAGACATTTAAAGCTAAATGAAATGCCTTAATTTTAGTTACATTTAATGACTTTGAGTTATACTTATCTGGTCACCTAGCAACAATCCACACAAAATGCCATCTGTATGGAGCCAGAATAGACTGTTCTTTCTTTTTTTCACACAAAAAAATCATGCATGCTCTGGAATTGCGGAAAGTATATGATATTTTCCAGAAATATCACAAGCACTTATTCACCTTGCTGACCCACGACTCCACCCCAAACACAACAGTGGTGGGTCTCATCAATGACAACGATGAGACAAATTGTAGCAGTGAGGCGAACCAGTTGGCCACGTGGTGCAGTGACAGCAATCTCTTCTTCAATAGGAGAGAACAAATAAGATTGTTCTGCTGCTGCTTGAATGGTGCCTTATGTCACAGTGTATGCTTTGTTAGATCTAAGAGGATAAAACAGACAATGAGGAAAAAAAAAAAAGAACACAATAGGGGAATTTAATTTAATATAAAACTGCATTTACAGACAGAAATGAAAGACAGTGAGGCACCACTTACATAAATCTATTTTCTATTTAAACTTCTTTGTCACGTAAAAAGTTTAATAACTTGAGTATTAAAACAAATTTATTGATCTTTTAGTCCACTGAGGCTTTCACGGTGAGTACCATTATAATCTTTGTCTCAATTATCCTAGTGATTACCAGACATTTATCTGTCACATGTGTCCTCAGTTTGCTTGATGTAGAGTTAGGGCTTTAAAATAAAATGTCTGTACACATTTTAAAACAACAACAACAACAACAAAAACAGTTACACAGAGGCACACTTGTATTTATTTTTAGTTGATTACAATTCACATACACAACTTTTAAAATGTGCATTCAAATAATGTTTGGATTTTAAAAGCTTGATAGAAGTTAGGGAATCTTGGGTTGCTTCGTGCTCTTTTTGTTTAAAAAAACAAAACAGCACTTTTATATTAGCTTTTCCTCCTAAATATTCTTTTCTCACAACAGGTTCCCTTAACTACAGTATTTGTGACAGTTAGCAGTTATTTAATAAAAATAACTGCCAGCTCTGCTGTCCTAGTTTGTCCATGAAATTGAGAAGCCTGTGTTAAATCACCCTGGAGATCACTTTCAGATGGTTTGATAAATGCACTGTGATATCTTCAACTGATTTCAGAAAATCCTGTATGCTTTTGTGACTACATAAAAAGATTAGACGAATGTGAGCAGCTGAAGCGATCAAGCATAGCTGAATCAGTTACTCAGTGATTCATGCTTTGATTAGTGTATGTGCTGTAGTAGATTCTCGTTCTCTGATTGTAAAGCACAACTGAACTGTGAGTGAACTTGTAGAATTTCAGCTCCATTATAAACTTCATTTGATCCGCTAATTCCTTTTCAAACATTATTTAAATATGTGTATGCCAATTTGGATTCATAATTATCAAACAGATATTAATTGCTGCATTACCACAGCCCACATTACTGAATCAGCCATTAAAATACCATGCTGATAACTGCTCTACTTAATCAAGGGGGAAAAAGAAGAAGAAAAGATTAAAACTTATTCGATTTGTGTGTCTTTAATTGATTGTCAGTCTATTTAATTTAAAAGTCTGAGTATTTTATAGGAAAACCATTTGGCCTGTGAAGTGAAGGCTCTTTGTCTTACCGCTCTTACATCGGTAAGACAAAAACTGGAAATTCCTTCTTGTAAAAAAAAGATTCTCAGCCCAGAGCTGATTCGAAGTTGTTCAAACTGCTGTTTGTATTTCTGTGATTCAAATGAACTATTCAGAGTATTTCTACATTGTGCAGCAGTCAGTATTTATGCTCTTGTTATGCTCCGTAAACTTTGTAAGAGACAGCCATACAGCTGACATGAAGTAGGACCCAGTTAAATTAATCTTTATCCAAAGAATAAAATCTAGCATATATTTGCATCTTCTTCACTTGTTAAAGCATCTGCTTTTCTAACAGATCACACGAATCGCCTCGCAGCTGATGAGACAGAACAGACTCCTCATGGAACTAACAGAGCTGACATCAGCTTAATTAGTATAGCTACGCTGATAGTTTTTAATGATGTTTATGTTTATCTGCAACAAGTTTTTTCCACCAACCGCTCTCTCTAATGAAGCAACAGTGATACAAATCACGTTAGCAAGTACAGTTCCTTATTCAATGCCAACTGAAAGTCATAATGGAAATGAATCATTGCCATTGATTTGGTAATCATACACATCTGTCAGGTTGTACTTGGGGCTTGATATTTTTGTTTTTAATATAAAAATCCAGTTTATTGCTGTACGTATTGAAGATGAAAATCCATACCCACAAAAATAACATTTACTGAAACTAATGTAGAGCTTGGGCAGCACGGTGACGTGGTGGTTAGCACCCCTGCCTCACAGCTAGAATGACATCTAGGCCTGGGGTCGAGTCCACCTTGGCCCAGGCCTTTCTGTGTGGAGTTTGCATGTTCTTCTCGTGTCTACGTGGATTTCCTCCCACAGTCCAAAGACATGCAGTTGGGGTTAGTTTAATTGGTCACTCTAAATTGCCCATAGGTGTGAGTGTGAATGTTGTCTGTCTCTCTGTGTTAGCCCTGTGACAGGCTGGTGACCTGTACAGGGTGTACCCTGCCTCTTGCCTTATGTCCTGTTATGAACAGGATAAGAGGAAGAGAATGGATGGATGGATGGATAATGCAAAGTTTATTGCAGAAATTTACACAATTATTGTCATGCATTTTGATTTTATTCAATAATTTCACCCCTCACTTTATATTATGGTCCAACGGGCATAAAAATAACCCAGACTAGTTCAACATGTGGTCATTAATATGCTATAAATCCTCTCTGACTAAAAATGCTTTAAAACGCATGAAATATTTTTATTGTTTGAATAATTTAAAATTGCCATTAATTTCCATGTGCATTGCATTTTGTGTTGATATGAACTGGATGTAATCCAGAGTTAAGTTGTTAATTTCCAGACAAAAGGAAGTCAGGCAAGTGATATTGTTCTTCAAAGCTTTCTTGTTGATAAAAAGAGGAGAAAAGAGTGGGAAAATGCTTGCGGTTATGCATGAAGACTTCTGAAAGGTCTATTGTGTTATCAGAACCCATATTTCAATACATTGGATACATTTAGACGACGTAATTAGCAAGCCAATGCTGCTTGTTGTAAGAGACAACCAAAAGCAAATGCTCTGTCTCCAAAGAGTCAAAATTGACACAACAAATGGTAAAGACAATAATAGCAAGAAATATACAAAATATTTTGTAATTTAATTGGATTTTTAAAAAAAGTGCACACAGTCTGTGAGGTGCCTGTTCAAATGCTCGTTAACGCAAATATATAATTAGCCAATGACATGGCAGCAAATCAATGCATTTAGCTATGTAGACATGCTTGAGACCACCTGCTGAAGTTCAGAACAAACATCAGAATGGGGAAGAAAGGTGATTTAAGTGACTGGTACAAAGGCAACAGTAACTCAAATAACCACTTGTTGCAACCATTACAACCAAAGTATGGAGAAGAGCATCTTTGAAAACACAAGCTTGAAGCAGATGAGTTACAGCAGCAGACGACAACATCGGGTGCTACTCCTGTCAGCTAAGAACAGGAAACTGAGGCTACAGTTCACACTGGCTCACAAAAACTGGACAACAGAAGATTGAAGAAAAAACAAACATCTGGTCTGCTGCAATACCTGGATGGTAGGGTCAGAATTTGGCATATTCAGCATGAAAGAGTGGATCCATCCTGTCTTGTATCAATGGTTCAGGCTGGTGGTCATGTAATGGAGTTAGGGATATTTTCTTGGCACACATTGGGCCCCAGGACACGGTGGAGAGATTTTATCCCTCGGCTGGATTGGGAATGCCCTGGTGTCCCCCTGGATAAGCTGGAGGAGGTGGTTTGCTGTCCCCGCAACCCGGCCTCGGATAAGCAGAAGAAGATGGATGGATGGATGGACAGATGGACTTTGGGCCCCTTAGAACCAACTGAGCATTGTTTAAACACCACAGTCTAGTGTTGTTACTGACCATGACCATGCTTTTACATGACCACAGTGTATTCATCTTCTGATGACTGCTTCCACCAGTAGAATACATTTCATAATAAAATTATAATTTGATCTATATCTATTAATCTTACCTTTGATAACAGATGACCGAACGTAAGCAACAATGGTGAGTTATGAGATTTTTAGTATGTTATAAAAACTGTCATCTACAGTTAAGATAGTTAATAGTTAATATAAGAAGCCTTACATGTCTTCATAGTCAGGGTTACTTTAAAGGAAACGTCAGCAAGTTCTTTTTCACCAGACCAAGATGTAAACATACAGTAGTATTCAGAATCTGATGAATTTCAGATGGGCTTCTGGCTGTCTCTGAAGAGAATGTTGATGATAAAAAAAACGGTGAAAAATATTCAGATTTTGATACATTCTGAAAACAGTGAGCTTTGTTAACATTACACTAAACCACAGAACATGTTTCCTCATATTGCTCCTGTTATTTATCAGCAGGGTCTATAGATCAGCAAGACTTTATATTGACTTTACAAAAGGTTTTGATTGTATTTTTTATGTGGCTGCATGATGACAAATACTAACTGTTGGGTGTCTGCCACTCAGGGGACGATGACTATGACACGTTGTCCATACCCTCTATTATACTTTACTTTCCCAGCTGTTATTCTGGAAGCAGTATAATTATGTTTCAGACTAGATACACCTGGAGGATGTTTTGACTGATTTGCTTGAGTGGAGTAAATGGATGATTTGTTTCACTCAGGGCTTTAAAAATTTTTTTTTTTTTAAAAACATGGACCATTTGCAACATCTAAACTAAAAACTCACTAGTAGATTTTATGTACCATAGCTGATGAACTTTAAAATTTGCATTTTGATTATTCTAGACTGGGACCTATCCCAGCTGGCACAGGATGAGATGTATTATTTAACCTTATTTGACTTTTTAACAATGACTTTCTTTCTTAATTGTATTAAATTTTGTTTGTGAACCATTGTTAGATTTGTATTCTCAGTAGGAAGAAGGGCTCAGAGCTGAGAGGGGAGGCTGGAAAATGGGAAGAAAGGAGCTAACAGACATATTTTTTTTTTGTCTTTGGATGGGATTTGCTGACAACAGCAGTCCACTTTGTGGACATCACAGTGTGAGAGTGCAATCTCCTTCTGCTAATGGGTTCCTCAGGCTTTAAAGCAGTATCACAGAATTCAGCTGTGCCTTTGACTTAGTCATAAGCATTAATTACAGTGTGCTTAAAATTTGACAGATCCCTGTCAAGCTCCCTGTATTACACAGGCTTACATGAGAATAAATCTATAATAGAATATGTTGAATGAAAATGCACCCTTGTCGATGAAAAATGATGCCAAGTATAATATGAAGTTCACTCTAATAACTAAGTAAATAATCTGGTAAAATGCCACAGGGACATTTCCTGTTATTTAATAAATAAATGGACAGCTCAGGCCTCCTCACAATTTATGCTTTAATCTGTTATTTAAAACTTCCACTTTTAGTCCAGTTTGTCTATTCCCAAAAGCATGTGTAGTGATTAAGCAGGTCTATTGATTTTTCAGAGTAAACATTTTTCTCTTGAGCCTTAACTGCTTTTCCGGCTTAACTGCTTTACAGCCATCAGATGCAGCTAAATACCTGCCCCTCAGAAAATAATCTAAAACTGCTTTGGCTTATATCACTTAAGGACAAATATACAAAAAAAAAAAAAAGTGGGTGGGGGGGGGAGTTGAAGGAAATCTTCATGTCAGCCCACCATGACATAAATCAGTGTGCTGCTCTATCATACTTCATTAAAAGTGGCTGATGATTGCTGGAGATATTTGGTAAGGTCTACATTTAGAAAAGTTAATAGGATCAATTTAAGTGCATCAATAAATCAAACCGTGAGAGTGATGGGAGCAAAAACAAAAGTTTGAAAGAGGAGGAGAACATGTCCATTGGAAATCCTAAAATACCACTTAGTGCAACTCTGATTTGTGTCTTCTTTTTATACTCTGCCATGTCTTCTACATAGTTTAATCTGGCAACCTGTAATTAGCATGGCAACGTTTATGGCTGACAGTGATAATCAAACTCCCTCTCAGTAGCTATATTTATAAATTAACCGTAATTACTGGATTGCAGGATTTGCGTGAATGCTCTCAATGCAGTGGTCATTTTAAGTTCCAGTTGGCTATTAAGGATCAGTAGTTAATATAATTAGGAGAAAATAATTATTGGTTGCAGTTTGTGTGAGCTTTTTGTGTTTATCCTAAGAGAACACTTTGGCAGTTTTATTTTCAGGCCTGTTGAGTTTTTTTTTTCATGCGTTACAAGCACTTTATTGTCTCCTTATTGTTGCACATTTCTTGCTGAAAGCCTGAAGTTGAATTTGTGTGGTTGCTCCATTCTTTTTTTTTTTTGTTCAGTGTCACATTTCACTAACTGATCGCGACACTGCACTGGTATATGCATTATCCGGTCGTATTAATTATATATACTTTCATGCTGTTATTTAGTTTGTGATACGGAGCTGTTACTGTCACTGCTGGCCGTTGTGCAGGCAGGAAGGAGGACCCCACAATGCAGAACTCCAGGATAGGTGTAATTTACACACATGTTTATTTACACCAATCATACGAAAATAATACAGAAATAAACATGAGCTCTCCCCGGAATACACCTGACGGGGGAGAGACACAAAACTGACTAGACTTTACTTGACTTGACCTAACACGACTAGACATACATGAAGGTCAGCGGACAACAACCAATGACATGACAACAGGCATAGAAAACACAAGACTTATATACACAGGAGGTAATGGACAAATGGGAAACAGCTGGGAGGGAAACACAGGAAACAAAACTAAACCCAAAGCACACAGACCAAGGACCTACCAAAATAAAACAGGAAGAAACCTAACATTGTACACACAGACTAAACACCTCGGATAAACAATAGCACAGGGAGACAGAAACCACAATAACAAAGAACTATACAACAGGAACACAAAACACTGGGCCACCGGATGGATGGATGAATGGTGAGTCTTGCAACTTTGAAGCATGGTCAGGTGGCTGCCATAGTTCTACCTTTGCTTTTTGTTCTTGTTTACTGTCATCTCTCTGTTTTACATGTTCTTGCATTTTAGGATATCATCTTGTTGTTCTATATTATAATAATTTAACTGTTTTACATAAAGATGTCACTGATGATTTGTGGTTATTTTCTGACAGAACCACAACATTGCTATGCTAAGATAGTACAATAAAACATAATAAATGACTGATTAATGTGACGGTGTGATACTGTAATTTCCCCATTGTGGGATCAATAAAGTATCATCATCATCATTATGATTAATAAATACTTATAATAACTGATATAATTACATTGTGGTTCTTACACATGATCTTAAAGAAAATCCAGTGTAAGGACTGAAACACATTCAGCACCTGGAAGTGTGCATGCTACATTTAGTTTTTACCGATCCTTAAGTGCCTCTTGCCTGTAATCAGGAGGTGATCAGCTCTGCTTTATAATTACGCATTCAAGGGAAAATAGCTTTCTTCTTAAAACCAGAAGAACGTGATGATTACACAAAACAGTAGGTAACATTATTAATACTTGTGGATGCCATGTCCTCAAAATGTGCTCGGTCAGGGCTTCTCACTTTTTTTTTTTACTTCTTACTTCTTACTTCACTCATTTTTGCTCTCCCCTGTCCTGTCCTCTGTCTCTGTGTTTCTCTCTCCTTCTCTCTGTCTGTCTCTGTGTGTGTATCTAACTATGTTATTGTCTGTGTTTTGGTTTCTGTCTGTGTTTTGTGTAACTAAGGTGTCTAATAAACAGCCTGCACGGAACCTGTTCATCCCAGTGATTTGTTGGAAACTTTGGATTTAATTGAGCTTGAATTTTCATCCAAACATGGAGACCCTTAAAAATGTTACCAACAGGGTGGGCAAACTTTTTGGCTCTGGGGCCACATTGACTTTTTGAAATTTGACAGATGGGCTGGATGCATACCAGATGCATACATATCAAACATAAAGATAAAAAAGTACGTTCTGCCTGCTAGTATCTTACACCTTCCCTTCCCGAATTCTTCCTGTGTCATCTCTGTTCCATATTAAACTTTTCATTTTATAATAATAGCTAGAAAATATAGAAAAATAAAGATCGAGGGCATTCTTAAGGGGCTTCAGTAAATGCGTGTTACTTATGAGTTATGATTTGAACATGAAAGAGAATATGAGAGATTGTCTTGCTAATATCAGTAAACACCTCTAAGTTAATTTAATCACTGAATCTGTCTTTAACTTGCATAATTTAAATGGTTGGTAGCCCTATAGTTGGTGAATGCAATGTAAGCACAAGTTCAAATAAACTGAGTGTACTTTTTATTTACTTTATTTTGTCTCCGGATTGACAGACATTATTCAACAGAACAGAAAGACCCTCCAAACAAAAGGCAGCTCAGAACACAACCTTGAAGTGGTTTTGTCAGGCTTCTTTTTTTGATGTGTACGGACATCAGTGATGGCCTTTGAAGTGAAAGATTAGATGCCAATTTACTAAACATTATACTACAGAGCAACACAATGAGCAATTTACTTTTTTTTTTTGGTTATAGATGGCTGTTTGAAGGACACAGGGAATGGGTGCATTTTTCCTTCACCTTAAGAGTTTATTGAAATATTGTCTGGTATCTACAGCAACCATTATCTCTACCATTATCTGTCAGTAGCCAGAGACAAGCCTGTGAAAACTGGTGAGCTTAGAAATGTTAAGGAGAGGTATCTAGGGAAATAGCTATCAAGATTAGGGGCATTTTTTTCAGAGAAATTTTCGGCGTGACTCATCAAACTGCACAAAAGCTTTGAGCCACCTCTTCATCTCTTTATGTTTTGTGAAGGAAATGGGAAACAGGTGCAGTGATTTATTAAAATGTGCAAACATACATGGGAATACAAACAGTTCTTAAACAATTCTTACAAGCTTGAGAGTTTATTCAACACAGCCTGAACTGTCTTAGGCAGCTTTCTTGTAATTTCTTTAAGTAGACTTCAGGAGTAGGTCTCCAGGCTTCTTGAAGGACATTCAAAGCTCTTCTTTGGATGTTGGCTGCCTTTTGTTTCATTCACAGTCAAAATGATGCCACACTGCTTCAGTAATATTGAGGTCTCCTCCTGTGTTTGCCTCCACTGTGTTTGGCTGCACATACTCAGTATTGTACCTTTCTCCTGACCTCCTCTGTACATATTGATGATGATTTGAACTTTTTGAAAATTTCAAATTTGGATTTATCATGCCATAATACCTGTAGCCACTGATTTTCAGTTCAGTTCTATCCTTAAGACAAGAGATAAGCCTTTATTAGTTTAAGATAGCTAAAAAAAATACATAAATAAATACGTGTGTTTGCAGTGTTCAATTCCTGTACAGCGCTGGAGTAAAAGCTGTTTTTCAGTCTGTTTGTCCTGGATGTGATGGACCTGAAGTGTTTTCTGGAGGGCAGCTGTTGGAAAAGATGATATCCAGGGTGGAAAGAGTCTTTCAGTATGTTGGCTGCCCTGCTGAGGCAGCGGGAGCTGAACAGGTCCCCCAGACTGGGCAGTGGACAGCCAATGATCTTCTGGGCTGTGCTGATCACTCTCTGTAGTGCTCTCCTTTCTGCCACTGTGCAGCTGCTGTACCATGCTGAGATGCAGTAGTTCAGCACACTCTCAATGCGTTTCCTCCAAAAGTCTATTGTGAGGGAGCGTAGGTAAAGGAAGCCACCCCCCCCTCAAAATTATTTGATTTTATTATAAATGTTGTAGGAGAACAGATGTTGGGTCTCTTGGCTGTATACAAACAAACTGTGTTCCAGCATCAGACATGGTACGACGCAAGCAGCTATTCTCCTGCTGTGCCACAAGGGGGAGCATCCTCATGGCGAGCAAGTTACGCAGGGGAAAGAGGGCTGGGCCACTCCATGTAGGCAGTACGCCTAGAGTGAACCCAGAGGGAATGTGAGCTGCAAGTAACTGTGCTGTGTCTGTGTGTTTACAGGTAAATCTGTACAAGTCAATGTAGTTTTATGGTGTTGTTATGTTTGTCCATAAAATTGCGTAAAAGGTGGGAATGTTGGCCGTGGTATCCCCGAATGTATATCTATGGATCGAGGCGAGTAATGGTGTAAAGCGGCCGTGGAGCTAACGATTAGCTGCATCTGCTACTTCACCACCTCGCCGACTTAGATAGAGGCCTGAGGGCACGGTAATGATCTTGTACGAGTACCTGACTGTGATTACAGCAAACTGAGAGAATTGCAGTGATGATTTGTGTACAGTTGTTCTTGTGTTTTTGGTTATCTGATGTTTGAGGGTAAAGAGGGCTGGGCCACTCCATGTAGGCAGTACGCCTAGAGTGAACCCAGAGGGAATGTGAGCTGCAAGTAACTGTGCTGTGTCTGTGTGTTTACAGCATTAAAGATGGGCGTACTACAAAACACACTGTTTTATGGACTTTAATTCAAGTGTGCAACAAAATTTGGTGGCAGCGGTGGGATCAGCGGTGCTCTTTTGAAGCAGTGTGAGATTGCAGAATCAACATACGCAAGATGGAGCTGGAGCAACTGCAGGATCAGTTGAGTGAGATACTGCTGCAGCTGAAGTCAGACCAGCTACGGGAAGTGTGTTCGGAGGCTAAGATCTCAACGGGAAACAGACAAAGAAGCACACGCTGATCCGGTCTATAAGTGAAGCAGTTGAAACAGTTATTGAAGTGGAAGAAGAGGAGGTGGCATATGCATTCCTGGACAGATTAATCAAAAGTGCTAAAGGAATGAAAGAAAAAGATGAACTGACACAGGAAGGTGAAGGGAGTGCGAGTAGGGATGCAGTTGCATTGGCCAGCCTACAGGAACAATATGCTGCATTACAGCTAAGTTTTCAAACCTCTGTAAAAGGGCTAGAGCAAGAAATAGCGAGGCTGACAGACAAAATGGCTTCCCAAGGACGCAGTCAGCACCCAGACTCCCAGTTATCTCCTCTGCCAGCATCATCAACTGTTTCCCCAACAGCTCAACCCCCGGAAGTGACTATACGCAGAGAGTTTCGAATTAGTGGCCAGATTGGTGAATGGGGCCAGAAAGATAAACTTTAATACTCTAACCTCATGCATCAAATTGAAATGGGACTCAAAAGAAACCACAGTGAGGCGGAAATTATTGAAGCTGTAGTTAGAGCAGTCAGCCCAGGTCTAAGTCTTCGTGATATGTTGGAGATCAAAACAGACCTCACCCTCTCACAGCTTCGAACGATATTGAAGGGACACTACAAAGAGGATGGCTCCACAGACCTCTATCATCGGTTGGTAAACATTACTCAAGGAAGCACTGAGTCTCCACAGAACTTCCTCTTCAGAGCCATAGAGCTGAAAGAAAGACTTTTCGCGTCAGCCAGAGAGCCAGGTGCAGATGCACAGTACAGCGTAGAACTGATACAGAAAAAGTTTCTAAGAGCTATTGGTACAGGTTTGATTAGTGACAATGTGAAATACCAAATTAAAAGCTACCTGGATGATCCCAATGTCACTGATGATGTGCTGATTGCAAAGACAAATGAAGCAGCCAGCCTGGAATGGGAGAGGCAACAAAAACTCAGGAAACACACCAGAGAACTGAGGGTGAAAGAAATAAATGCCGAGACACAAAGAGTTCAAGAGACAGTAATTGGGGCAGTGGGTGGACCAGAACCACAATTTCCCACCTCCACAAGGGTGAAAACTGTTAAAACACCACCACCAGTGACCCGCCAGGAAACAGAGCTTCGCGACATCATCAACCAGCTAAAAGGTGAAATAGCTGGAATTAAGGAAGTGATTCGTGAGTCACACCGACCTGCTTCCCCACGCCGTTCAACTGCTAAAAAGGGTTGCCGGGACTGTCAGAACAATAATGGGGGAGAATTTTGTGACCATTGTTTCAAATGCGGACAACGAGGACACCTGTCCAGGGGGTGCAGAGTCCAGAGAAAACCCACTGGCCGGCCAGAGCAGATCGATATGTCAGCAAACACAGTAACGTCAGTTCCCTCACCCTCTGTCAGTGCAACAAACCAGAGTGGACCGCAACAAGATGTTCATGAACTCCTTACAAATAGTATTAAACATCTGGAGACAAAATTGGCAGCCAGCACACAAGATCAAAGAAAAGAAGCAGTTTCTGTCAGCCTTCTCTCCCCAACGCGAAGAGCGCAGCTTTTGAACTTGATTGGGAGGAAACACATGATTAACTGCCTGCTGGATGGAGTGAAAACCACAGCGCTGTGGGATACCGGATCACAGGTTTGTCTTATTAATGAAAAATGGAGACAACTAAACATCCCACACACCAGAGTGAGAAATTTGACTGAGATCTTGGGGCCAGGCATACTAGATGGAAGAGCTGTCAATCAGACACCTATTCCATTTGCCGGGTGGGTTGAAATTACATTTAGTTTACCCACAGAAGGAGCTGCTCAGCCAGAGCTCCTAGTGCCAGTATTAGTAGCTAAAGAAGATGGGGTGGCAGAGGAGCCAATCATTGGCTTCAACGTAATTGAATACATGTTAGAGAAGGGAATAGAACCACCTCGTGCTGTGGCAGATGCTGTTAGTATGGCATTCTCCATCGACTGTAAAAAAGCTGAGGTTTTTGTAAAAGTAATGAAGAGTGGGGATGACGGACTGGGTAAGGGCACAGTGAAAACTGGGAGAGAAGTGTTGAGCATTCCAGCCGGCCAGACAAGGGTTATTAAGTGTAGTGTGAGAGCAGGACCACTTCCAGAAGGCCAGGATGTTCTATTCGAGCCAAATCTATACCCACAGTTGCCGGAGGGGTTAGAGGTGCAAGAGAGTGTAACCCATTTACAGCAAGGCACTAGGTCCCGTATCACCCTTCCCGTCACTAATAACACAGCTTATGAGATCAGACTACTACCAAGAACAGTGCTAGGACAGACTCAGAGGATTCGAACCATTTACCCAGCCAACATGAGACCGCTGGAGTTAAGACATGTTGAAACCAGACCACCCACTGAAAAAACAGCGGCCCCACTCACAGAGCAGGTGCTAGGGCAGGAAAACAAAACAGATCGTGGTCATGCAGGTGCATGGGACCCGCCAGTCCCCCTGGATCACCTTTCTCCAGCACAGCAGCAGCAGGTCAAACAGCTGCTAAGGGAGGAGAGTAATGCTTTCGCTCAGGATGAAAAGGATGTGGGTACCATTCCCTCACTGCAACTCAAGATCCGCCTGAGCGATCCCACACCTGTAAAAAGGACCTACATATCCATTCCAAAACCACTTCATAAAGAAGTAAAGGAGTATCTGGAGGATTTGTTGAATAGAGGGTGGATAAAAAAATCAAGATCTTCTTACTCCAGCCCAATTGTATGTGTGCGAAAAAAAGATGGCAGTCTCCGCCTGTGTTGCGACTACAGAGAGCTGAATATGAAGTCAATTCCGGACCGCCATCCCATACCCCGCATACAGGATATGCTCAACACCCTGAAAGGCAGCTCCTGGTTTTCTGTTTTAGATCAAGGGAAAGCATATCACCAGGGCTTCCTGGAAGAGTCAAGCCGCCCTCTCACGGCCTTCATCACGCCATGGGGTCTGTATGAGTGGGTAAGAATTCCTTTTGGATTATCGTCTGCACCTGCAGAATTTCAGAGGTCCATGGAAGAATGTCTGATGGGGCTGCGAGATGAGGTATGTCTGCCATACCTGGATGATAACTTGGTGCACTCGGGAACGTTTGAGGACCATCTGAGGGACCTGAGGTGTGTACTGCAGCGTTATCAGAGCCACGGAGTGAAATTAACACCCAGAAAATGTGAACTTTTTAAAAACCAGGTGAGATTCTTGGGGAAGTTAGTCACCAAGGATGGCCACACTATGGACCCTGCTGACATTGCCCTTGTGCAAGCTTTAAAACAAAGGAACCCCACCACCATTGGAGAAGTGAGGAAGCTGTTGGGATTCATCTCATACTACCGTAACTACATTCCCAACTTCTCGCGTATAGCAAAGCCGCTGTATGACCTTCTCTCCACAGGAAAGGCTGTTTCCAATGAAAAACACCCAAAAACTAAAGCTAACAAGAAGACACAAAGCAAAGGGGGTCAGTTGCCATCATCTCACACAGTGGAGTGGTCAGCCAAACATCAAGAAGTGCTATGCCAGTTGGTAGACTTTCTGATTCAGCCTCCAGTCTTAGGTTATCCTGATTTTGAGCAACTATTCATCCTGCATTGTGATGCTTCTCAGGAGGGGCTCGGGGCTGTGCTCTACCAGAGACAAAATGGAAAGTTGGTGGTAATAGCGTATGGATCCAGAACGTTAACTGCCCCAGAGAAAAATTACCACCTTCATTCAGGGAAGTTGGAGTTCCTCGCCATGAAATGGGCCATATGTGAGAGGTTCAGAGACTATCTCTACCATTCACCACCTTTCATGGTTTATACCGACAATAACCCTCTCACATATGTGCTGACAACAGCCAAGCTGAATGCCACTACCCACAGGTGGGTAGCTGAGCTGGCCGACTTCCAGTTTTGTATTAAGTATCGACCTGGCAGAGCTAACAGGGACGCGGATGGCCTCTCGCGCATGCCTTTGGACATGGAACAGTATATGCAAACCTGCACTGAGGTGGTGACATCGGAGGCCCAGAACAGTGTGACTCAGGCTCTGACAGTGCAGATGCAGGCAGGTGAGCCCTGGCTTTGTCCCCTGACTATTTCAACCGCTATAGCTGGACAAAGTAAGGAGGTGGGGACCCCGGGAGTGGAAATCCCAAAACACACGCTGAGAGAGGCTCAGAAAGAGGATCCTGTAATTGGGGAAGTGCTGGAATATGTTATCTCTAACAAATGGCCAAAAGTTGGAAAGCGGACACACAGTAAGGCTATGGCTGCTCTGATAAGGGAAAAACAGAAACTGCATCTTGATGAGGAGGGGTTACTGTACAGGAAAACTTCCAGCCGAACACAGCTACTCCTGCCCAAGAGGTTCCACAAGCTGGTGTATAGAGAACTTCATGAGGAGATGGGTCATCTGGGAGTAGAGAGAGTCCTGGCCCTCATCCGGGATCGCTTTTACTGGCCTCATATGCAGAGGGACGTGGAACACTACATAACACAGGTGTGTAGCTGTCTGAAAAACAAGCGCCCTAACAAGCCAACCAGAGCACCCCTGACCAACATCGTTACAACTTACCCGTTTGAGCTGGTCTCCATCGATTTCTTGCATTTGGAGAAATGTAAGGGGGGATATGAATATATCCTGGTAGCAATGGACCACTTTACACGGTTTGCTCAAGCTTATCCATGCAGAGATAAAAGTGCCAAAACAGCCGCAGAAAAGATATTTGGAGATTTTGTTTTGAAGTTTGGGTTTCCAACGCGGCTCCACCATGACCAGGGGAGGGAGTTTGAAAACAAACTGTTTGCTAAACTTGAAGAATATAGTGGAGTTAAAAGGTCCAGGACCACCCCATATCACCCCCAGGGAAACGGCCAGGTGGAAAGATTTAACAGGACACTGCTGGCTATGCTCCGAAACCTGCCGGAGGGAGCAAAAGCAGACTGGAAGGCATCCTTGGCTAAAGTGGTTCATGCTTACAATTGTACGCGCAGTGAAGCCACGGGGTATGCACCTTATTTTCTGTTGTTTGGGAGACACTCCAGACTCCCTATTGACCTGATGTTTGGTCTCACAGCAAAGGATCAAGGCTCATCTCACAAAGATTATGCAGAGCAGTGGAAGGCTCGCATGGAGGATGCTTATAGGCTGGCTTCAGCAACAGCCCAAAAGGAGAGAAAAAGGGGGAAAGTGCTTTATGACAGGAAAGTTCATGGGGCAGAGCTACACCCGGGATGCAGAGTGCTGGTCCGAAATTTCAGTGAAAAGGGAGGACCAGGGAAGCTGAGGTCATTTTGGGAGGATCAAGTGTTTGTGGTGACACAAAGAAAGCAAAATGACAGCCCAGTGTATGAAATTAAGCCAGAGAATGCTCAGGGGAGGGTCAGGATCGTCCACAGGAACCTCCTGCTACCATGCGACTTCTTGCCGGTGGAAAAGGACAACTTACCTGCAAAACTGAGAAAGAAAAAACGGACACACAACAAAGACAGTCACGAGCAACCAGCACGAGAGTACAGTTCGGAGGATGAGAGTGAATGGAGAGGAATCGTTGGACTACCAGTGGAGCAGAGAGAGCAGGGAGAACAGCGTTGGGGGACAGAGACACCAGAGGTCGACTCAGAAAGAGGAGCAGGGGCTGTAGAGAATCTCAGTGAGGAGTATCAGAGTGATCAAGAGGGGGAGATGACAGCGACCGTGGAGAAAAACAAAGATGCTCAACACACTCCTCTACTTGAAAATGAAGGCAGTGACCAGGAGGATGCTGAACAGTCACATGTCAACGTGAGAAAGTATCCTTCTAGAATGAGAAAACAAAAGTTAACATTCACCTACCATAAGTTAGGACAGCCGATGATGGCGCAGGAATAGGTAGTTCAGGCAAAATTACCACAAAACTAAAGTTAAGTATGACATTTAAGTTGTTTACAAGTAAAGGAAAAGTTTAGAAATGTTATTGTTATTTGTTAAATGGGTAGAAATTCTGTTGGAAATGTTGTTCCTAATAGGGTGGAAAACACATAATTGGGGATGGTAACCTGTCATGTAGATTGCAGTCTTTGTTGTTTAGTTAAGAGGCTACGTCTAAGTGGTAATGCCTTACTCAGAAAAGATGCAGATGCCCATCATAACGATGGAAGAGGGCAGTGGACTGTTATCGTGCACAAGATAAGATAAGATAAGATAGTGTTTATTTGTCACATGCACAGTTATACACAGTACAATGCACAGTGAAATGTATTTTGTACCTGCAACCTAATAAACACACACATATAAATAAGAAGAATAAAAAAAAAAAAAAAAAAAAAAAAAAAAAAAAAAAAAAAAAAAAAGTAATTCACACTATACACTATACTCTATATACTATACACTATACACACTTTTTAAATTATAATATTTACACTGTGCAATAATGGTCCAGTTAGGGCTCAGAGTTGAGCAGACGGATGGCTTGTGGGTAAAAACTCTTCTTCAACCTTTCAGTCTTAGTCCTCAGGCAGCGGTAGCGCCGGCCTGATGGGAGCAGGGAGAAGAGAGAGTGTCCAGGGTGGCTGGGCTGTTTTAGGATCTTCATGGCCCTCAGCCTGCACTGCTTGGTGTAAATGTCCTGCAGGTTGGGGAGGGTGGTTCTGATGGTCCGTTCAGCTGAACGAACCACCCTTTTTAGGGCCATGAAGTCCTGCTTGGTGCAGTTTCCCATCCAGGTGGTGATGCTCCCACGCATGATGCTCTCGATGGTGCAGGTGTAAAAGTTCCTGAGCACCTTGAGTGGGAGCTTGAAGTCTCTCAGCCGCCTGAGGAGGTAGAGACGCTGTCTGGCCTTCTTCACAGTGATGTTTATGTGATGAGTCCAGGACAGGTCCTGTGAGATGGTCACTCCCAGGTATTTGAAGGTGTCCACTCTTTCCACCTCAGCACCACTGATGACAAGTGGATGGTAGTCCCTCTGCTGCTTCCTGCTGAAGTCCACGATCAGTTCCTTTGTTTTGCTGACGTTGAGCAGGAGGTGGTTCTCCTGGCACCAGTTCTCCAGGCGGGAGACCTCTCTCCTGTAGGCTGTCTCCTCATTGTGAGAGATTAGTCCCACAACAGCAGTGTCGTCAGCAAACTTGATGATGACGTTGGACTCTGACGTGGCCTCGCAGTCATGGGTGTACAGTGAGTACAGCAGAGGGCTGAGCACACAGCCTTGGGGGGATCCAGTGTTGAGGGTGAGGGAGGATGAGGTGAGGTGACCCACTCGTACCACCTGTGGTCTGCTGGTCAGGAAGCTGTGAACCCACCTGCACAGGGATGGGCCCAGGCCCAGGTCCAGCAGCTTAGAGACCAGCCTGGAGGGAACTATGGTGTTGAATGCTGAGCTGTAATCTACAAACAGCACTCTCACATAGTTCCCCTTACCAGTGTCTATGTGTGAAAGGGTCTTGTGGAGGAGGAAGGATATGGCGTCGTCTGTGGATCTGTCTGGCCGGTATGCAAACTGTAGTGGGTCGAGGGTGGTGGGCAGTGAGGAGGTGATGAATGTCTTGATGAGTCTCTCAAAACACTTCATCACCACAGAGGTGAGCGCTATGGGCCTGAAGTCATTGGGGCTGCTGGGGTGTGGTTTCTTTGGGACAGGGACTATGATGGACTTTTTAAAGCAGGTGGGAATCACACACAGTTTCAGTGAGAGGTTGAATATCACTGTAAACACAGGTGCCAGCTGGTCAGCGCAGGTCTTAAGGACACGTCCACTAATACCGTCTGGTCCAGCCGCTTTCCTGGTGTTTACACGTCTAAACGCCCTCCTCACGTCGCGCTCCGTCACAGTGAGTGTCTCCGCCCCTCCGGCCGGGAGCGCAGCGGGCTGTCGGCTTCCCGACTCAAAGCGCGCAAAGAAGATGTTGAGTTCATCAGCCAGAGAAGCGTCGGCACTCACCGGGTGTGTGTGTGGTGCTTTGTAGTCCGTGATGGTGCGTAGTCCCTGCCACAGTCCCCTGGGGTCAGACTGTTGTAGTTGCTGTTCCAGTCTGCGGCCGTAGCGATGTTTTGCCTCTTTCACCGCTCTGCGGACGTTGTATGATGCAACCTTGTAGTCCTCCATGTTCCCAGAGGCGAGGCCGGAGTTGTAGGCAACGGTGCGGGACCTCAGGGTGTCGCGGACAGATTTATCCACCCACGGCTTCTGGTTGGGAAAAGTCCTGATGGTCCTCCTAAGTGAAGTGTCTTCAACAACTTTCCCAATAAATCCCACAACAGTTTCCGTAAACTCCTCGATGTCTCCGCCCGCGCTGCTGCGAAACATGTCCCAGTCGGTTGAATCCAACGCACCCTGCAGAGCGGCCTCTGTTTGATCAGACCACCGTGTCACTTCTCTCACAGCAGGGGGTTCCTGCCTGAGCCGTTGTTTGTATTTCGGCATGAGAAGTACAGAGGTGTGGTCAGACTTCCCAAAAGGCGGAAGAGGCTTTGCTTTGTAGCCATCTTTGAATGGAGAATAGCAGTGGTCTAGGGTCCTCTCTCCTCTGGTGGGGCAGTCGATGTGTTGAATCAACTCCGGTATCAGCTTTTTCAAGTTTGCACTGTTAAAGTCCCCGGCTACGATGAGAGCCGCATCACGCTGGTTAGCCTGATAGGTGGAAATCGCCTCATGTAGCTCGGATAGTGCAGTGTTTGTGTCCGCCTGAGGTGGAATATAGACGGCGCTGAAGATGACTGACGTAAACTCGCGGGGCAGGTAGTGGGGACGGCATTTCAGGGTTAGGAGCTCCAGGTTAGGTGAACATGATTGTTTCAGAAGGACAACATTCCTACTGTCACACCAGTTGTTATTAATCATTAGGCACACACCTCCTCCTCTTGATTTTCCAGACTCACTCGTTCTGTCCGTGCGATGAACACTGAAGAACTCCGACGGCTGTACGGCGTGGTCCGGTATGAGGGGAGTCAGCCATGTCTCCGTGAGACAGATGATGTTGCAGTCCCTTATGTCCCTCTGAAACTGTATCCTGGCCCTGAGTTCGTCCAGCTTGTTATCCAGTGACTGGACATTAGCCAACAGGATGCTCGGCAGTGGCGTTTGGTGCGCTCTACGCCTCAGCCTCTCTCTTACGCCGGCTCTTTTCCCTCGGGGCCTTGTCCGTGACCTGGTCCGTCCTTTGTTTGAGCTGGCCCACTGGAAACGCAGTATGTCCTGAGGCCAAGTCGGGTCGGGAGAAAAAGGTGTCAGAATACAGCCAGAGTGCTGTATTCTGATATTAAAAAGAGTCTGTCTGTCATACGTGATATGACACAGAGCAGGCGGAATTATAAAGTCCAAAATTAGAGCTAAACCTAATATATACAAACAAAGCGTAGGAGCAGGTACGACGGCTGCTGACCTCACCAGCGCCATCTTGGAAAAATGACAATGACACCTACTGCAAGTATATGGCATGAAAGGGAGATACATGTCATGTATTTCACTGTGATCAGCAGCGATGCAACTTCATGGACTTTACCAGACTCTGACTCCTGTAGAGATGTAACCTTTCTAGATGCAATGTTGTATTGCCATACAGAGACTGACAGTATTATACTGGCGGGACGCCATTACAATTTGGAGGGGAGAGTGTGAGGGAGCGTAGGTAAAGGAAGCCACCCCCCCCTCAAAATTATTTGACTTTATTATAAATGTTGTAGGAGAACAGATGTTGGGTCTCTTGGCTGTATACAAACAAACTGTGTTCCAGCATCAGACATGGTACGACGCAAGCAGCTATTCTCCTGCTGTGCCACAAGGGGGAGCATCCTCATGGCGAGCAAGTTACGCAGGGGAAAGAGGGCTGGGCCACTCCATGTAGGCAGTACGCCTAGAGTGAACCCAGAGGGAATGTGAGCTGCAAGTAACTGTGCTGTGTCTGTGTGTTTACAGGTAAATCTGTACAAGTCAATGTAGTTTTATGGTGTTGTTATGTTTGTCCATAAAATTGCGTAAAAGGTGGGAATGTTGGCCGTGGTATCCCCGAATGTATATCTATGGATCGAGGCGAGTAATGGTGTAAAGCGGCCGTGGAGCTAACGATTAGCTGCATCTGCTACTTCACCACCTCGCCGACTTAGATAGAGGCCTGAGGGCACGGTAATGATCTTGTACGAGTACCTGACTGTGATTACAGCAAACTGAGAGAATTGCAGTGATGATTTGTGTACAGTTGTTCTTGTGTTTTTGGTTATCTGATGTTTGAGGGTAAAGAGGGCTGGGCCACTCCATGTAGGCAGTACGCCTAGAGTGAACCCAGAGGGAATGTGAGCTGCAAGTAACTGTGCTGTGTCTGTGTGTTTACAGCATTAAAGATGGGCGTACTACAAAACACACTGTTTTATGGACTTTAATTCAAGTGTGCAACACTATGACCAGTTCTTTTGTTTTGGAGGAGTTCAGGGAGAGATTGTTTTCTGCACACCACTCAGCCAGTCCCTGGACTTCATCCCTGTAGGTGGTCTGGTCTCCACCAGATATGAGTCACAGCACAGTCGTGGCATCTGCGAACTTAATGATTGTGTTGCTGGAGTGGGTGGGGGTACAGTCATGGGTGTAGAGTGTGTAGAGGAGAGGACTCAGCACGCAGCCCTGTGGAGCTCCAGTGCTGAGTGTTAACCTGGATGAATGATGGTGACCTGAGTGATGGTGTAATCTATCAGACTGGGTGTGGTTTGTTAAAATGTTCTTAATCCAGATACAGGTGGGTTGGGAAAGATCAAGGTCTGTGAGTTTGGTCACCAGTCTGCTGGGGATGACCGTATTAAAGGCAGAGCTAAAGTCTATAAATAGCATTCTCACATAACTTCCCTGGTGTTTCAGGTGTGTGAGTGCTGTATGAAGGGCAGTATTGATGGCATCCTCAGTGGACCTGTTTGCTTTGTAGGCAAACTGATGCGGGTTGAAGCTGGGTGGGAGAATGGTTCTAATGTGCTGTAGAACCAGTCTCTCGAAACACTTCATTATGACTGGTGTGAGTGCGACTGGACTGCAGTCATTGAGGTCACTGATGGTGTTCTTTTTTGGCAGTGGGATGATGGTGGCAGACTTCAGACATGGATTTTGAAAAGGACAGGTTAGGAAATTTCTGTTATTACAACAGTAAGAAAATAAAAATTAAAAATTAAAAAATTATATAGAGCAGGAATAAAATAAATAGAAAAAACCTATAACAATAATACTATACAGCAATAGAAGAAAAATGTACACTATAAGGTAGAATGTTAAATATAAGTAAATATATATGCATGTATATATGATACAAAAGATACAGTTAGTGTGGAAAAGACTGGAAACTTGTCTGCCGGTGCATCAAAGGCTGATCTGGAACATCATTGGCCGGCTCGCCTGCCAATCATAATCAGCATCGACCAATCAGCGCTTCAGGATTCCGGGACTTAGCAGAGCAGCAGCACAGGACGGCGATGGAGTGCAGGAGGACTGTGAGCGAGCAAAACCGGACTTTCCAGTAGCTTTAAGTTGTTTAGGCCACTCAAGAGAGCTTTGTGTGTGCGTGCAGCTAACTGTAAGTAGATGACATTTAAGAGTTGATATTATTTGGTAGCGTTGAATTGGTAATAACTGAGTTCAGTGGTAATTAGCTAATTTTGTGTAAGACATTGCATGTTTACCTAGCGAATGTGGAAATAAGCTAACGGTAGGCGCCTGCAGACGCCATAGTCATGTATGTAGCCGTTAATTATCTTCTTTATCTGACCTACTGAAGTTACTTTGGCATTTAGGATGTAGCTTGCTACTTATTATCTGTTTGAACTGTATATAAGTGATGGAAGAAGATTACTGAGCATATTGTGCAGGTTTATAATTTGAATCCTGATTAGTGTATTTTCTTGTTGTGTACTTTATAGAAACCATGCACAAAGGAACTGTAATGTGAGCAGAACTAAAATAAACGACAAAAGACAAGTAACGCCTCATCCTTGACCGGATGCCCGCAGCCTTTCCCCCTAAGAGTAACCAAGCCTTTAGTACAATTTGGTCCTTCGAGCCGGATTAAGGGAAAGACTGCAGGAAATGGCAACCAGTGCTCAAAGTGGAGATGAAGATCGGCCTGTAGTGAGGCCCAGACGAGTTATATGCCAACCAAGCTATCTGTCAGATTATCAGATGGATGTTAGACAGCCCGGGCGTCAGTCTGCTTCTAGAGCACAGATACCTCCTTCTGATTTCAGTGATTCAGATGCTGAAGATCGTTATAGTGCACCCGTCAGCCAGCTACTTAGTCCTCCCGATTGGAGAGTGATGGATCAGTGGGAGCATTCTGATGATGAGAGAGAAAAGGAGCGTTTACGCTATGAAAATCAGAACCAACGGCAAGCTATTTTGGAGCTCACAAGAGATAGAGATGAATTATATCACTACAACAGTGAGATGAGGAGAGAGTTGCAGGAGCTGCGGAGAACAGCATCACAGTTGCCTACAGTACTGGAGTCGTTAAAGGTGATGGAACACAAAATGGAGAAACTTATGGCTAGTGAGGCCGAGGATAAGTTTTCTGCTCCATCACCACACCGAGTACACTCAGCTGAATTTCCTGTCCCAAAGCCCAGGATTCGCACACTACAGAAAGCTCGGAGGGAAGACGTAGAGCATCATTCACTTTCAGCAAGGATACGAGATGAGACGGCAGTCCCTCACAACGTTGAGCGTGTGCAACATGCAGACCAAGGCTATACATATGGGAACAGAACATACCAGGAAAGTGCATCAGCGAGTCTACCAGAGTCTCTAAGTCCTGCACCACGACGTTCAGTGGAGGCAAAGATCTCCACACATCCAGTGCCAGCTCCTAGAAGGTTAGTCCCTCCCGGATCATCCAGGTTGAACTGCACAGACACTGATGTGCATTTGGGAAGAGAAGATCCTTGTGCCTCCAGAATGATTCCTAGCTCGCCGTCTGCACCTAAACCTAAGCATGAGGGCACATATAGTGGTCCCGCTCCAACTATTCCCTATTTTGTGCATCCCGATCCACGGGAGTTCTCCAGGCTTAGGATTGCTCTTGACAACATCCTACCTGGGGGTGCCTCTGAACATTTTAAGTATCAGGTTCTCACAGACCATCTTAAATTAGAGGAAGCTCAGCTGATAGCAGATTCCTTTTGCAACTCTCCACATCCATTTACAGACACAATGGATGCCCTGTTCAGGCAGCTTGGCCAGCCACACCAGCTTGCCTTGGCCCGCATAGCTGAACTGATGGATGGACCAGACATCCGCAGTGGGGATGGAGAAGCGTTCCACATGTTTGCTTTACGAGTGCGTTCCCTGTTAGGCATGTTAGAGCAGCTAGGAAGAGAAGGCAACATTGAACTCCAGTGTGGATCTCATGTTTCTAGGTTGCTAAGTAAGCTTCCACAGGAACTCAGAAGCAGTTTCAGAAGGAGAGTTCATCCCACTGAGGTCCCCATTCCAACGCTGTATGATCTTGGAGAGTGGCTGGATTTTGAGATGCAAGTGTATGAAGACAACACCAGGTTCTTGACTCCTACCAGAGACAACCAAAGGAAAAGAGGCATGGATAAGGATAAGAAACTGGCTTCAAGAACTACAGCATTACTTCTTAGTGCTGGGAAATCAGGAGACATCAAAGTTTCGGAGCTGCCACAGACTGCCAATACTTCTGAGAAAACTAAGAGTAAAATGTACTGTTCCTACTGTGACCACTCTACTCATTTCTTGAATGGCTGTCAGGACTTTCAGCAGCTCACAAAGGAACAGAAAGTGCTGTGGATAAGAACAAATAACCGCTGCTGGCGCTGTGGTAGAGGACATCAGTCTGCCAAATGTACTCTCAGAGTAACCTGTAAAACCTGTGGTCGTAGACACCTGCTGATATTACATGATGTTAATGAGAAGTGGCAGGGGAAGGGGGACACACCGGAAAAGGGGAAACCTCCAGAACAAGGAACCATTGTGGGTGCCTGTCTGACAAGCACTCTGGACGATAGTTTTTATGTTGGACGTTCCCTAACGAAGCGCAAAGTGTTACTCAAGATAGCCAAGGTCCGACTGAGTAATGGAAGCAAAAGCATGGACGCCTTTGCCGTTCTGGATGATGGTTCAGAACGATCCATTCTGCTTCACAGCGCTGCACGTGAGCTTGGTTTGGAAGGTGAGCCTGAAGCCCTTGTACTCCACACAGTGAAAAGGGACTCACGGGTCATTCATGGCAGCGCAGTCTCATTCTCGGTCTCCCCCATAACTCAACCAGCGAAGACATTTGGGATCAATCGAGCCTTCACAGCTAAATCTCTGCACCTTGCTGAACATAGTCAACCCACTGAGGCTCTTCAGAGAAAATACAAACATCTGCAGGATCTTCCACTTCAACCAATAAACACGGTGCAACCACTCCTCCTGATTGGATCTGACTTCCCACATTTAATCACTCCTACCGAACCTGTCCGCTTGGGAAATACAAGTGGACCAGCAGCAGTCAGGACTCGTCTAGGTTGGACATTACAAGGTCCTGCGGAAGGAATAAAACCAGGATCAGATGAACAACAATGTCACTTCATTTCATTTCAGTCTCCCGACACTGAGTTGCATCAACAGATTGAAAGACTCTGGCAACTGGATGTTCTTCCATATCGAAGCTCCAAGGTAGTAACAAGGTCCCGCCAAGATAGTGAGGCTTTGCGTATCCTGGAAGAGAAAACCGTCAGAGTCGAGGTTAGCGGGATACGCAGATATGCCACTCCAATGCTTCGCATTAAGGGCGCAGAACCACTGCATACAACTCCCGAAGCAACTCTCCCCCTTCTCAGAAATATCGAAAGGAGACTGGTGAAAACTCCTGATCAAGGGGAAGCATATAAGTCTGAGATTAAGAAACTGGAGGATGCTGGATACATACTTAAACTGCAACCTGGAGATGTGGAGAAGTCTGAGGAAGCTTGGTACATTCCACATCACATGGTTCAGCATAACAATAAGAAGAGAGTGGTATTCAACTGTTCATTCCAGCATCAAGGGAAAAACTTGAACAAACTGCTTCTACCTGGTCCTACTTTAGACCCATCCTTGTTGGCTGTACTTCTTCGCTTCCGCGAACATACAGTGGCCATCTCCAGTGACATTAAGGCGATGTTTCATCAGGTGAGACTCCTCCCTGAAGACAAATCATTGCTGCGGTTCCTTTGGAGAGACTTGAAGAGAGAGGAACCTCCAAGTGTCTACGAGTGGCAGGTGCTCCCTTTTGGGACGACCTGCAGTCCGTGCTGTGCCACCTATGCCCTGCAAAAGCACATTCGAGATCGCAGCCAGCCTGGAGAGGACATCCGTGAGGCAGTTGAAAAGAGCTTCTATGTGGATAATTGTTTGCACAGTTTCAGCACCGAAGTGGAAGCCAAGATGTTAGTCGACAAGCTACAAGCTATCCTTGCTGATGGAGGATTTGATTTAAGACAATGGGCCAGCAACGTACCTTCAGTGATCAGTCACCTCCCAGAAGATGCCAGGTCCACCAGCAGCAATTTGTGGATAAATCAAAATCAGCTTGACTCATTCGAATCCACACTTGGTCTCCACTGGCATTGAATCAGAATCAGAATCTTTATTGTCATTGTACACAGAAGTTGCACAACGAAATTTAAAATGCATTCCTTTTTAGGTGCCTCAGACAATAAATAATAAAATAATAAAAATATGAGTGATAAAAATGATTACTAAAATACAGTGCACAATAGTAAATTAAATTAACAGACGAATCTAGCCCCAATACACACACCAACGCACGCACACAGTCGGCACTACCACCCCACATCACTGTCCAAACCACACAGAGTTCAGTTCAATGATAGCCCTGGCATAAAAGCTGTTCCTCAGTCTGTTTGTTCTGGCCTTCACTGTCCTGAAACGTCTGCCTGATGGCAGTAGCTGAAACAAGGAGTGTCCAGGGTGTGAGGGGTCCTGGAGGATGTTCTGTGCCCTCCTCTGGCAGCGGGCATTGAACAGTTCCTGGAGGGAGGGCAGGGGACAGCCTATGATCTTTTGAGCCGTGTTGATGATTCGCTGGAGTGTTTTCCTGTCTGCTGCTGTGCAGCTGTTGAACCACACATTGTCCTACAGATCTGCTGCACTACAAGCATCTTCCAACTAGGGACCACTCAGTGACAATGCGAAGTATTTACAGAACTTTGGCTAGCTTGTATGACCCCTTGGGTTACATTATCCCTTTCACCACCCGAGCTAAGGTTGTCATTCAGCGTCTTTGGGACAAGAAAAGAGAGTGGGACGACCCAAGACTCCCTGAAGACCTGCTGCAGACATGGGAAATCTGGCAAGCAGAGTTGCCTGATTTGGAGAAGATTTCTTTACCCCGATGCTACACCACAGCAGCGTTAGATATGCCGGACAGCAAAAGGGACATTCATGTGTTCTGTGACGCATCTGAGCAGGCATATGGCTCAGTTGCCTATCTAGTCACAGAAGCTCCAGACGGGCTCAAGGAAGTCGCCTTTCTAGCAGCAAGGTCACGAGTTGCTCCACGAAAGCAGCTGTCCATTCCAAGGCTGGAATTGTGTGCAGCTCTTACTGGTGCCCAGTTAGCTCATGTGCTAAAGACTGAACTCAACGTACCTATCCAGAGAGTTTTTCTGTGGTCAGACTCCACCACTGTTCTAACTTGGTTGCAGTCTGAGTCATGCCACTTTAAAGTGTTTGTTGGAACCCGAGTGGCAGAAATCCAAGAGCTGACATCACCTCACGACTGGCATTTTGTGCCGTCGAGGGAGAATCCGGCAGATGACATCACCAGGGGAAAAACTCTAACGGAATTATCGTTCATCTCCAGATGGTCACAAGGACCACCCTTTCTTCAAGATCCTGTTGACAAATGGCCGCTCAGGCCCTCACTTCCAACACTAGATGGCGAAGATGAGTTAAAACGTTCGGCGTTTTGTGGAACCATGTCAGACATTCCAAGATCCACCATCCCTGATGTCACACAGTATCCAACGTTCAAGGATCTTGTCGAGGCCATGGTGAGACGCGTTCATGGGGCGGCTTACATTCCTGGCACCTCCACAGCAGATGATTATCGGAAGGCTGAAATGGAAATATTGCGTCAAACTCAAGAAGAGAGCTTTCCTACTGAGTTTCCCAAACTCAAGTCAAATCAGAGGGTTGGACCTAGCAGTCGCTTATACCTCTTAGATCCACAGTTTGACCAATCTATAGAGCTCATTCGTGTGGGAGGCCGGCTGCGACGTGCCACTGAGCTGGAAGAGGATTCTGTACACCCCATAGTCCTTGATTCCCGTCATCCCGTGACAGGGTTAATTATTAAAGATGTGGATGAACAACTTCACCACCCAGGACCAGAGAGAGTATTCGCTGAAATAAGGAGAAGATTCTGGATCCTCCGGGGCAGGGAGGCGGTTCGACGCTATCAGCGACATTGTGTTGGCTGCAAACGATGGAGGGGAAAACCAGTCGCTCCTCAAATGGCTGATTTACCACCATCCAGACTCAGAACATTTAAACCACCGTTCTACTCCACCGGAGTGGATTGCTTCGGACCCTACGTCATCAAGGTTGGTAGACGACATGAAAAGAGGTGGGGCGTCATTTTCAAATGTATGACCACCAGGGCCGTACATACAGATGTGATGTCAAGTCTTGATGCTGACTCATTCTTGTTGGCCCTCAGACGTCTGATATCACGCCGAGGGAAGCCCTTTGAAGTTCTCTGTGACCGAGGCACAAATTTTAAAGCTGGAGAACGTGAACTTAAAGAGGCATTCCAAACCCTTCAGCCACAGATCCAGGAGCAGTTGGCAAGTCAACAAATTGACTTCAGATTCAACCCTCCAGGATCACCACATTTTGGTGGATGTTGGGAAAGGGAGATTAAATCACTGAAATTGGCACTCACTACGACTTTGGGAGTTCAGAGCGTGACGGAGGAGGTTCTACGGACACTCTTGGTGGAAGTTGAAGGAATACTCAATTCGAAACCACTTGGCTATGTTTCAACAGATGTAGCTGACCCAGATCCCATCACCCCTAACATCTTATTGATGGGGCGGCTGGACCCATCTCTTCCCCAAGTCAAGTACCCAGAGGTGGAGCTCACTGGTCGGAGGAGATGGAGACATAGTCAAGTGTTAGCCGACCACTTTTGGAAACATTTCCTAAAATTCTACCTTCCAGGCCTTCAGGCCCGCAACAAGTGGCAAGAGAACGCTGAAGACCTACAGATTGGGACCGTTGTAATGATAGTAGACCCACAGTTGCCACGGGCTCTTTGGCCGATTGGCACAATCAAAACAGTTTTTCCTGGAACAGATGGAAGGATTCGCACTGCTGAAGTCCAAGTGAAGGAACGCAGCTATATTCGCCCAGTAGTCCGTCTAGTGAAACTGCCAGAAGTCCCAGATTAAATGGTCCGTCTTGACCGTGAACAGTTTCCCAAGTTGCAAATTATCATAGACAATTTGGGGGCGGCTGTGGAAAAGACTGGAAACTTGTCTGCCGGTGCATCAAAGGCTGATCTGGAACATCATTGGCCGGCTCGCCTGCCAATCATAATCAGCATCGACCAATCAGCGCTTCAGGATTCCGGGACTTAGCAGAGCAGCAGCACAGGACGGCGATGGAGTGCAGGAGGACTGTGAGCGAGCAAAACCGGACTTTCCAGTAGCTTTAAGTTGTTTAGGCCACTCAAGAGAGCTTTGTGTGTGCGTGCAGCTAACTGTAAGTAGATGACATTTAAGAGTTGATATTATTTGGTAGCGTTGAATTGGTAATAACTGAGTTCAGTGGTAATTAGCTAATTTTGTGTAAGACATTGCATGTTTACCTAGCGAATGTGGAAATAAGCTAACGGTAGGCGCCTGCAGACGCCATAGTCATGTATGTAGCCGTTAATTATCTTCTTTATCTGACCTACTGAAGTTACTTTGGCATTTAGGATGTAGCTTGCTACTTATTATCTGTTTGAACTGTATATAAGTGATGGAAGAAGATTACTGAGCATATTGTGCAGGTTTATAATTTGAATCCTGATTAGTGTATTTTCTTGTTGTGTACTTTATAGAAACCATGCACAAAGGAACTGTAATGTGAGCAGAACTAAAATAAACGACAAAAGACAAGTAACGCCTCATCCTTGACCGGATGCCCGCAGCCTTTCCCCCTAAGAGTAACCAAGCCTTTAGTACAGTTAGATATTTTCAGATGACTAGTAGCAGTAAAGTGGAATGGAATACATAGTGCAGTGGTTGAATGTTAATAGGAAAATGGAGTATAGAGGATTGCACAGTCTGATTGAAAACTATTGTGCACTGAGATATATCAGACCCCAGTGTGTACATATGTGTATACACGTATGCATTAAAGAAAGATCAAATTAAGAATTGTCAGAACAAAGTAAGAATTCTACCAACACATTGAGAATTCTAATGAGACAGTAAACATTTTAAAGATAAAAATTCAATGAAAGTAACAGTTCTAAAATGAAACTAAGAATTCAGAGGTTAAAATCAGAATTCTGATGACACAAGCAGTTTCCTAAAATGACAAAGAAATAGAACTGTGAGAACAAAGTCAGAATTCTACCAACACATTGAGAATTCTAAGCTCAAAGCCAGTATTCAAAGATCATATTGAGAATTGTGAGAACAATGTCTTAATTCTAGCAGCACACTGAGAATTCTAATATCAAAGCTAGTATTAAAGAAAGCTCAAATTAAAAGTTGTCAGAACAAAGCAAGAATTCTACCAACACATTGAGAATTCTAATGAGACAGTGAACATTTTAAGAATTAAAAATTCTAAGAAATTGAGAGTTCTAAAATGAAACTAAGAATTCAGAGGTTGAAATCAGAATTCTGATGACACAAGCAGTTTTCTAAACTGGCAAATTCCATGAAATAATTGAAAACTGAAATAAATAAATTAGAAACTTCTGATATCAAAATCAAAATTGTGAGAATAAAGTCAGAAGTCTAGCAACACATTGAGATTTCAAAGATCAAAGCCAGTATTCAAAGATCCATTTCAGTATATTGACATTACAGTCAGAATTCTAGCAACACATTGAGAATTGGTAGATCAAGCCAGATATAACTATATGATTTCAGTATACGTGACTGTATGGTATCAATATAAGTGACTATATGCTGTCATTATATGTGACTTTATGGTGATGTTATAAGTGACTCTATGATGTCATCACATGTGACTAAATGATGTCATTATAATGTGATTATATGTGACCATGGGATTTCATTATGTGTGATTATATATAACTATATGACGTTGTCACAGGCTGGCTCATGGCCTGTAACAACAAATGAGGGGAGGCAAAGGTATAGGCAATCAGATTAGTTTTATTGAAAAGTAAACAAATCAAAAAGAAAGATAAATATGGGATGTGAATATGTCAGTATGTCCTGTGTATGCAGTGTATGAGTGATTGGACATGTATGTGGAAATCTGAATGAATATTGCAACCCAAAACCAAACCAGAACAAAAGATAAACCAAGGTTACCTGGAGGAGCAGAGAGGGGAGAATGATTAGTAGAGCCCTGCTTAAATTAGTGAGCCCAGGTGGCTCCAATTACTCAAGGCCCACCTCTGCCTGCAGGAGCACTGCCCCTGCAGGTCAGAGGAGGGGCCGCGACAATGTCATTATATATAACTATATGATGTCATTAAAAGTGATTATATGATGTCATTTCATGTGATTATATGTCATTATATATAACTATATGATGTCTTTATATACAACTGTATGATGTAATTATATATAACTGTATGATGGCATTATATGTGACTATATGATGTCATTATATGTAACTATATGATGTCAGTATATATAACTACATGATGTCATTATAGGTGACTATATTGTACGATCAAGGCCGGTATTCCAAGATTGAATTCAGTATATTGACAACAAAGGCAGTATTCAACTAACACATTGAGAATTCTAATGAGACAGTAAACATTTTAAGCATAAAAATTCAATGAAAGTTAGAGTTCTAAAATGAAGCTAAGAATTCAGAGATTAAAATCAGAATTCTGATGACACAAGCAGTTTTCTAAAATGACAAAGAAATAGAACTGTGAGAACAAAGTCAGAATTCTACCAACACATTGAGAATTCTAAGCTCAAAGCCAGTGTTCAAAGATCATATTCAGAATTGTGAGAACAATGTCTTAATTCTAGCAGCACACTGAGAATTCTAATATCAAAGCTAGTATTAATAGATGGTGTGGGAGTTGTTTTCTAATGTTGATGACAGCTTAGCCACCGTTCTCCTGTTGCTCAGTACCTTTGGCCAAGAGGGTATCCCAGAATAGATTTAGCTTTCTTGATCAACCTGTTTCAGTTTCTTTCTGTCCCTAGCAGACCACACCATAAAAGATGGCTGATGCCACCACAGAGTCATAAAAGGACTTCAGGAACTCCCCCTGTAGTACAAAAGGCTCTCCAGGGGTAGCACCCTGGGAATGTTGTGGAAGCGTGAGGAGGAGATGAGGTAGTGGTAGGGCATTCCCCAAGTGGCCCATGTGATGGTGGCTGTAGATCCAGGTAGCAGGGGAAGGTATGGGAGGGGATGGATGATGACTTAAACCTGCAGCTGGTTTTCCAACCTCCATCTCTAGCTGTTTTTCCCCTCCCTGATCACTCTCCTCATCTCTGTGTGTGCACTCTTCTGTTCCTCCTTATTTCCTGATATGAAGGTTCTCCTTTTCTGCTTGAGGACAGCTTTGATGTCAGAAGTGATCCACTATTTATGGTTTCAAGAAATAGCGTAAAGTTTTGGTGGAAATTAATATAGCTCGTTATGCAATTCACCAGCCCATCAGTGTCCTCCCCATGCTAATCACAAAGCACTCAACAATAGCTGAGCTAAAGCAGTCCTTTAGCGCCTCTTCAGTCTCATCAGGCCATCATTTCACAGTGCAGGTGACTGCTGGTTAGCAGCATGATGCTACAGTCCTGGTAATTTGGCATACCTCAGCCTTTTCTCCCTATTTCCTGAAGGAAATGAGTTTTTATGAAGTTTCAAATACACTCATGGTATTTGTTTGCGGTTGCCATATCTACATTTATTTGCCTTTGTCTTAGACTGGAAGATAAACATAACTGATTATTAAAAATACACAAGTACATAATGTTTGGTGTCTTTGGGAACTTGGTGTTCTCACTGGGCAACGGTCAGCCACTCATGGAGACTACACAATGATAGAAATGGAGACTTTGAGGTCATCTGAGGAAGCAGCTGTTGAAATTCTCTGTTTTCCACATTTTGTTTTGTATAATGATGTAACCAAGATTGATAAGCTTTGACTATATGAAGCTGTGAGCTGAAAAATAATGTGTGAGTTCTTCATGTCATATCCAGTAACACAATGGCATGGCATGCGGTTCTGACCCAGATTAATCTGTATACTGTGATAAATGGCTAATTAAATTTAATAACTGTGTCATGGTCCTGGGCCGTCTGCCCAGCATTTTGTGTTTAGTTCTGTTTTCCCATGAGTTTTTTTTATATTTTTCAGTTGTTCTGATACGTGTGTTCCCTTCGTCCCTGTTTCCCCTGCTCCATGGTCTTGTCTGTTTTTGTCATGATGTCTGAACACTGACCTCCTGTGTTTTCATGTTGAGTTTATTCCTAGTGTTGTGACTAGTCTGCGGCTCTGCCCCATGTCTGTGTGCCAGTCCCCCGTTTGTAGTCTGCGTGCACCTTGGTTAGTCACTTCCTGTATTATTTTGGCAGTCTTGTGTTCCCTGTGCTTTGTGTTTAGTTTTGCTTCCCCTGTTATTAGTTTCATTTGCTTCACCTGTTGCTCCCTGCTGTTTCCTGTTGCCCTGATTACCTGCTGTGTATTTAAGCCCTCAGTTTGCCTCTGTTCTTTGTCGTGTTGTCGTGTTGTCGTCTTGCCTCCATCGTGCGTGTGATCCATTTCTTGCAGTTTAGTTCTGGCTTCAGCCCAGTTTTTGTTATCACCTTTCTGTTAATAAAACCACTAAATTCATCACCCCTGAGTCCTGCGTTTTGGGGTCTCCCTGCTTCAGCCACACGGCCCGACATGACAAATTGGACTCCCTATTCCGTTGTGTTGTCTCATTCCTGTTCGTTAAATGAACACGCAGAAACCTAAAAGGCTTATGCAGCAACTCATATTTTTTAAATTTCTTCATTCCTTACCTTGACAATGACCTCTTGACATCCACCCTTGCTCACCAAGTGAGACCTGCTAGTTTGACAGGATAGGAAAAGCGATAAGTATATGACAGGGCAGCATATGGCTGAAAGGCTACTGCTGTTCCAGAGGCATCCCCTGTGTGAACAATTTTATTACATTCCACAACCGAAGAGATCTTCTCAGACAACATCAGGTCCACCTAAACTATGTGGGATCATGCCTTCTGTCCATGAATATAAAGTCAGTTCTGCAGTCCTGCACAGCCTTCACCCTATGGCATCCAACTCCAAGGCCACTTTCTCATTTCAGGGTAATAACTGACAACAGACCACACACCAACAACAAGCCACTAAGCTAACCTCAAAGACCCACTGCTCTTGTACACATTGAGCCCATTTTGTCTCAATCCAGTAATGCCACTATACTATTTTATTTATGTCAAACTGTCTATGTCATTTTTTTTATATATTCAACTAAATAATTGGGAACAAATATGAATTTTTGTGACAGGCTGTTGGTAACAAAGTGCTTAAAGCAGTCAATGTCCAAAGAAAAAGTTAAACGACCTCCAGAAGCCTTGAGAACTTCAAGGCCACTTAAATATAAGAAAGTTTGAATCCTTGGAAGTAAAACAGAGAAATGTGGGGTGTCTCAAGACTTTTGCACAGCACTGTAGTTCGAGTAAACAAACAGTATACAACAAAATTATCATGCCCCACTACTGAGAAATTGAGTTAAATGTTGTAACACTAATGCATTAGGCTTTGCTTGTGGGTATGAAGGCTACAAGGAAGCTAACTATTGCACTTAGAGTCTTGTTTTTCTAGCAAACTTGTCACAAGACTTTTCCCCCTTAATGTTCACTGTCACATTCCAGTGGAGCCATGGCTTGATTACTATAGGGGCAATATTTGTATTTCACTGTACTTGTGTAGTCTTAGTTTTTAATCTATCTTTATGTGTATCTGTCAAGTCAATAAAAGTCAATAAAAGGCATCATTATTATTATGCATTATGCAATCTAACTTAATTTTACATTTCTAAGATGCAACATAGCCTCCCAAAAACTCAGTCTAAGAAGATAGCAAAGAGGAAACCAGACTTTCTGTTGTTTTGCAATATAAATTATTCCATAGTTAAACATAAAGGTGTTGTAATAATAATTATTTATTGTGTCTGTGTCTGATTCTGACCAGGGGTGGTTTCAGTATCCCTCATGTAGACATTCTGACATTTGTCACAGCCTGCACTCAGGGACCCAACATGTGTCCACTTGACACTGAAATCTCGAAAGAAGGACAGAAAAATTAGCCCTTACAATGATTTAACAAATTATCTCTTTTTTTGGCCCTGATGCACCAGACATTATTATGGCTTCTTAGCTCTCAGTGTGTCATTCTCATACTTCTGCCTTTTGTTCCTAACTGCTGTCTTAGATTATAATGACATCTTTACAGTACAAAAGGGGATTCAAATGAGCCCGTAATGGACTGTGTGTCCATCTTATTTTCATTTATGAACTCAAACAAGATATAGGCTTGTGTCAGCTGTGTGAGATTAATGTTGTTCCTATTTGACACGATAATCTTAGCCAAGAGTTCATCTTCTGTTTGCACACTCCCAGAAGGGTTTAAATGGTGTGTTTAAGATTGTGCGTTTGCATTTTACATTCTACTGATGGACTCTGTTGAGAGTTGTGGCGGTGAATTCGTCAGGCCTTGTTTTCCTTGTCTTCACCTCTTCCCCCGAGGATAGCTGCCTATTGTCATTTTCACACATGCATGGGAGCCTTGAACTTTTCTAGACATCACCTGGCAGAACTGCGTGTGTTGATGAATATGTCTGAGCAGTCCTTGCAGCACCAGCTCACGAGTACAAGGTCTGTTTGACTGAACCCGTATGGTAGCATAGCAGATAATATATTCAGAAAATTCACAGCTGGCAGGTGTCATGTCCTGCCTCCTGCGTGCTCTAACCTTGGCTAAATCAAACAGAGGATTCCAGTAGTGAGAACGTCCCTGATGTCAATCTTCTCTTGTGTTTGACAAGAACCAGTACCCAGATCTGTCTCAACATTAGGTTTTCACCCATTTTGATGTGTTGAAACAGCTAATGACTTGATTTCCAGTGTTTATCTACAATAGAATTTCAGTGATATCTATTAAAAAGTCCTAATGTGGCATATTGTACCTTTTAAGCAATCGTGGCATGTGATTTTATTTGAAAGAGTCTGTGGGCATTTTAGTGAATATGCTGTTAGATATATGTTATAGTCTGTATACATACTCACCAACTACTTAATTAGGGACACCTGATCAGCTGCTTGATAATACATCAATTATCTAATCAACAAATCACATGGCAGCAACTCAGTGCATTTAGGCATGTAGACATGGTCAAGACAACCTGCTGATGTACTCTCAGCTGAGTCTATTGGCAGGTTAAACTGAGCATCAGACTGGGGAAGAGGTGATTTAAGAGACTTTGAATGTGGCATGATTATTGGTGTCAGACAGTCTTGTCTGAGTGTACTGGGATTTTCCCACACAACCATCTCTAGGGTTTAGAGAGAATGGTCTGACAAGGATAAAATATCCAGTGAGAAGCAGTTCTCTGGGTGAAAATGCTTCGTTGATGCCAGAGGTCAGAGGAGAATGGCCAGACTGCTTTGAGCTGACAGGAAAGCAACACTCAAATACCCACTTGTTACAATCAAGGTAGTCAGAACAGGATCTCTAAACCCCGAACACGTCAAACTTTAGAGCAGATGGGCTACAGCAGCAGAAGACCACACCGGATACCATTCTGAATACACATTTAGAACATTTGGAGTAGTCAGCAGTTAGCACTGTCACTTCATAGCAAGAAAGTCCCAGGTTCAAATCCACTGGCAGGCTGGGGGCCCCTGTGTGTGAAGTTTGCATGTTTTCTCTGTGCCTGTGCGGGCTCTTTCTGGGTACTTGGAGTTCCTCCCATAGCCCAAATACATGCGTGTTGGCTTAATTATTAAATCTAACTGGCCTGAGACAGACTGGCGATCTATATAGGGTGTGCCCTTCCTCTCGGCCTATGGCATGTGGGTTCGGAAATTTATAGTAAAAACAAAAAAGAACATTAAAGAAAAAAGAACAGCAGTTTTAGGCAGACAGCTGGTGCTTTAAATGGGCCGTGCAAGGTCCGTAGAATAATAGAACAATTGTGTTTCCTTTGATGGCTCATCCAAGTTGACCTCACGTCCTGTTGAGATTTCATTTTCAGTGATTTTCACACATTTTCACTGAGAGGAAGGTGAAAACCTGACATAACTAAAATACATAATTTGAGGTCTTTGCAAGCTTCTCAGGCATTAAAGCTACATCCTTCAGAAAAGAGTCCTCATTAGTCACCTCGCCAGGGGCAAGAAGATAAAGCATGCTTCCTCCGAGATTCAGTATTTGTGCCACGGAAATGTCCTGCATCAACCCACTGTTTGTTTTTGGAAGCATGTGCAATAGAATAAGAAATAAAATAATAATAAATGAAATATTTATTAGAAAAAGAAATGCATTGTTTAAGACTGAGTTCTGTGTGTTTTTTCAAGGTTATATCTTTGAGGTGAAACATTAAGCATAGCAAGACTGCAGCTTCACCGCTGATGTGGATAAATTATTACTACCTCTAGTTGGTTGTACCTACATCGACTCATCAAGGTAAAATTCCTGGTTCTCAACTTATTTAATAGCCATGCAGTCAAGCTTTGGGATGACTGAGAACTTCAAACATTTACTGTACATCAGTCTCATGAAGATTCACTCACCAAGTAAAGCTCACAGAGAAATTTAACTGTTTAGTTGTGTTGGACTCTGCAGTCTGTAACACCTTGTAATTGTGTCCAAGGAGTTCAATTTTTGTCTTGTTAGTTTCTAGTAGTTGTTTAATTGGTTAGAATTTTTGGAACCAGATATACGTATGTAATTTTTGCCAAGAAACATTTAATACTATTCCCACACTCATTGTCCTCATTTAGGGTTAATTCTAAGTTTAGTATGATTATGGAAACAAAGGCTAAGAAACACACATTCGGAGGAAAAAGTGTAAAGTGTCAGCAAAACCAGTAACAAACATGGATTTATCCAATCATGAATGTTGAAAAGATGAATATAACATCCTAATTATGTGAAGATGCCATCTTCTTAATTAATACATTGTCAGGCAGGTTTTTGTTGCCAAGGAAATGAGATTGAAGTGGTCGTTATTTCCAGAGAGCTTTTGATGTCCATCCATTATTATGTTCACATTAGACTTAGGCTTATCATTAGACTTTTCTTTTTTGTTTAGTGTGTGCTTCAACTGGCTTTATACCCTAGTGAGAGAAGAGCACACGTGCTTCTGTCAACTTCTTAACCGCTTTTCTCTGATTTTCTTACACAAAACTAGTTTCAGCACCATTAGACGTGCTACTTTAGCTCCTTTGTTTGTAAAGGTTGTACTAAAGCATTTGTTCTATGATTGATGTAAATGTAAATGATCATATTGAAACTATAGATATTTATACATAAGGACTGAAGATTTACCTCTAGAGGTGACCTTTGCCTGAATCTCCAACAAGTTAGATTTGTATACATTGTGTGATTGAATCCCTTCAGGAAGAAGGTGCGTTTGAAAACTGCAATTGCTCCAGGGTATTTTGCGGCCAATATTGGCGATGATGATGATGATAAGACCTGTGGTCTAATAGAACATTAGGAAGAGAGGTAATGTGGCTGACTGCTGGCCAGTTAAAATGAAAAGCCAATAAGATGCAGGAGACAAAACACAGCAGAAAACCTACAACATTAACACAATAGAATCTGAGATTGCACTAGCAGTTCCTTTCAATGTGGTATTTTCCTGTCGTACTGCAAAGGAAGAAAAATGGCTCAGTCCACTGAAAAACTGCAGTTAGTAAAAATTATCACTGCTGATCTCACTCTGTCTCTCCAAGATGCTCAAATCAAGTAAAGCGAACAGATGAATGCACCAACTATTCACTGAGAGACACACTTATCAACCAAGCACAAATGCAGTGTGCAAACCAGCACATGACTATTAAAGAAAGCAACATGTTATTTACTTCGTATACAGTAAGTACAGTTTTGCACGACGGCCAGAAAAAAAACTAAAAAGACTGTGGACTTGAAGACACAAAATTAGTCCTATGTGGAGCCTCCTTACAGAATATTATATATTTAACTTTTTTTTTAGTGTCTTCCAATGATTGATGTGCGGTTGGAGCCAAAACTCCCACTTGTCCATTTTCTTAATTGCTTATCAAATTCTGGGGCACATAGGGGGCTAGGGCCTAGCCCAGCTGTCAAAGGGCAAGAGGCGGGGTACAACCTGGACTGACAACCATTCACGCTCACCCATTCTCACCCATGGCCTCTTTAACCTGATAACCACAGGGAGAACATGCAAACGCCCCAGAGAAACTAAAACTTCTAATCCTTTCTTCAATAGCATCAGTCTTAATGTTTAATAAATACTTTGTTATTCCATGCCTCACACCTGGTCCACACAGCTGTATTCATGTATCTGTTTTCACACCTCCACTTGAAGTTTGTGCTGGGTCCCACGCACAGTAAGCACAGTTTACTGTAACCAGGGTTACAGGGTTACATGGCATCACTTGATCAATAAAGAGTGCAATCAAACATCTGATCACTCTGCTTTGCATCACACTGGTGTAAGGGGAGACCCCAACAACACAAACTAAAGTCAAAAGTTTGGACACACTTATCCAATGGGTAAGTAAGTGTGAGGTATTTTATGAGAAATACCTCACAAAATTGCAAGGAAAAACCTCTCTCGCTATTCTCACCCTTACCCTCCCTTAAGATTTACTTCAAAAAGTGGCCTGACCTTGCACACAGTGTTATGTTGACAGAAAAGCCTTGGCAGCTCAAATCAAGGGGGCACGAAAGTGCCAATGTTAAGGAGCATCTTGTGGCTGATGGTACCTGCTGCTAATGATTATGCTGATAATGCCTGTGGTCTAGAAAGCCCTCAGTAGTAACAGTTGTTTACTTATTACATTCTGCCCGAAGATCAGATATTAGATTAACATCAGCTAAAGCTACTCTGCCTCCAGCACTTTGATTTGATTATTTTCAAAATCCTTTACCAGGGCCCTTCCAGTTTTAAGAAAGAGGCACCCACTAGTTAATACCTATAAATACACGTCACTTGTGTGAAGTGCCTTCAGTGGACTTCTGGTCGTAAGCACAAATAGCTTGCAAAACAAAGCCAGATATAGATGATGTTTAATAGTATGCTGTCATGTCATCCTGTTATTGCAGCAAAACAACAGGCAGTATCTTGAAGGAAAAATGCCAGTCTTTTGGGACGTCACTAAAAATCCAGGTTGTCTGAGTCTGAGTGATGATGCTGTAAACAAATCTGCATCCCTTAAGTTTTTAGTGAACAGGTTTACAGTTTTTCAGGGATATCATAATTAAATAATTCCTACTGTTTGTATTAGTCATTAGAAGCTCTTGCCTTGATTGCTTACACTGATCCACAGTCCTCGTGTATGATAAAACGTTTGACTGATTATATTTTCCATTTTCTAAATAATCCTTTCTGCGATAAGATTTCCTGTAAACATACCCTGTGATAGTTTTCCTTCTGAGCTACGATGAATAGATGTAAACAGAAGGATTTAATTTTAGGAGGTGGACTGTGAAATTTGTTTCCTGCTGCTGTTTGTCCCCACTGCTTCAGCGTTGTCATGAAAAGTGTCGAGCATGTTTATTGTCATTGGTTCTGCCTTTTGATTTCTTTAACTTTCATTACTTTTCCTGTTATGCTGCAGCAGCCTGAAAACTAATTTGCAGTGGGGTTGCTTGCCTATAAGAAAAACAAACTAATCACTATGTTGTTGTTCTGTGTGGAGTTTGCATGTTCTCGTTGTGTCTGCATGGGTTCTCTCCGGGTACAGTCCAAAAGCATGCAGTTAGTGGGGTTAGGCTAATTGGTGATTCTAAATTGCCCAAAGGTGTGAATTTGAGTGCAAATGGTTGTCTGTGTCTCTGTGTTAGCCCTGTCCAGGGTGTACCTTCTTCTTGCCCTATGGGAGCTGGGATGGGCTCCACTTCTCACTACTACTGATCTTTTGACCTCTGGACTTGTTAAGTCTTCATTCTAAAAATCTGGCTCATCTTTAACTAGTAAAACCAAAGCGAAGCCTGCCAAAATGTCAAAGCAACCCCACACTGCTGCCAGCTACGCATGTGGTGTTTTGCAAACCAGCAAAACACTCAGCATCCCAGAAGGATGCAGCACTTGCTAAAAGAGTCCTCTGTGGACAAACTGTGATGTTAACAAGCTGAAATCTGGACTGCAGCTTTTTCTTTTAATGTAGACATTTGAAAAAAAAATGTGAAATGTAGCCCTCTGGGTGCTTTGTTGTGTGGTGTGCTTTTCTGACACAAAGTGTTTACAACAGCTTTTTTTAGGGGGGATTAAAATGTTAAATGCTTGACTAAGCTACTAATTTCACTGAGAGTGCCATGTGGCACGTACCAGCACACACTGACTTGAAAAACATGTATGAACTTCCACCTCTTCATTAGTGATATCTCCCCTGAAGAAAAAGTCTCCAGTCAGTACATGTCTCTCCGGGCAATGCTGTTTTAGCCATTGTCTCTGTAAGGATTGTGGATCCTATCATTTTCTTGACCACAACAATTAGTTTCTCCTTTTCCTTGTTTTTTATTACACTCGGGCGACTGCAGGAAATGAGGCAAGTTGAAGTGAGGAGATAAAACTTTACAGAGCAGGGAAGAGAAAATGATTTTGTTTTTATGTTTGTTTGTTTCAGGGGTGGCGAGGCTGAAACAAGGACAGAGACGTGAAGTGTGGCAGCGTATCAACACTCACCTATTCGCTGTCATTGGGGGTCACATAAGTAATATCAAGAAAAACAGAAAAGTGTGCAGGTGTGTTTTAACAGGTTGATGAGAGGGGAACACATTAGGTTTATTTTAGCCTCCCATGCTAGATAAGTTAAGCTACAATAGTCAAGAGTCAAGCTTTGCCATCACTGCCATATCAAAGGTACTTTTGAAAGTAACATTTGCTTCACGATACAAAAATAAATAAGTAAATAAAGGCTAGACTCATGGTAAAAATAATTTTAAATGTGTATTTTTTTGTTGTTGTTTTTTTACAGTTTGCAACCAGTGTAAAGTATGTTTTTTATTCAACATAATATAAAAAAAAAAAATCCACTCAAAAGGTGCCATTTAAAGTTTACATTACATTTTTGAGACTTTGTATGACCACAGTAAGCAAAGAACACTTAGATTTAAACTATAAAGAGTACACAAAGCATACAAACACAATATAAACAGTACATGAACACAGTTTACGTATGCTGATCAAAGTAGTTTGTGATTATAGAAAGAACCAGTAATTAGATATACATATAGTGTAGATTACCTCTTACATCAAGAGTGATGAGTAGTTTACATTCAAAAAGGTATTTTCTAAACTTCTTTTTAAAACACATTTATTCTACTCTACAAAGAAATATGGCTTCTTTCAGACTTTCACATTCAACGGTTCACTTGGTAATGTCTACATTTGGGCAGTTATTTTGAAGGCCCTCCATATCCCACTGTGAAATAACAACTGCTTGCAAAGACACCATCAAATGTGATAAATTTTTGCTGTTAAGAATCCTGCCATAGATTTCAGGATTAGTTGAGTGCCATGTTTCTCTCTTGTAATGCAAGTTGAGAATGCATGTTGTCAACTTATCAGTACATCATTTAAGCAGGAATGGCATCACTAAAAAGCATGTTTTAATTTAAATATACTTTTGATATTACACATCAGATGTCCTTCGCTCTAAAGGGGCACAGGAAACACACAGAAAACACACAGGAAACAACTAGAAGTGACATGGTGACCAGGAACCATTATAATTACACTCAAGGACTTCAAGCAATGATGGGCAAAATAACCACTGGCAATGTGAAGTGGGCAGGTCCTGAGTTAAACTTTTCTCAAGTTTGAGGCAAGCGACCGAAAAAAACTGCCAGTGGCAGAGCAGAATAATAGATACAGATATCTAATAGTAGATATAGATAGTAAATACATTGATTTCCTAAGCAACCACAGTCTGGAATGTATGGTAGCAACTTATATTGAGCACTTTATATGCGGATGATGCTTAAGGAAACTCGAGTTGACATTCTAGTGTACATTCATGAAACATATTTCATATCTTGATTGACATCAGCCTCCCCTCTTTAAAGCAAGTTTAATTTGCTGAGTTATGGGTTAAGTTTCCAAACAGACAGCAGTCTGACAGCTTCAGCAGAAGAGTGCACATTTTTTCTGCAACTCTTCCACTTAAGACTATTTTAGATATTTTGCTGATGCAGCTGTGCAGAGCGGATGTTGATGACAGCTGATGGATGCACTGACTCAGAACAAGCTAGTGTCTCTTTACACCATGTGTCCCCATAACATAACATAACAAAGTGTTTTTTTTTTTTAAGAAGAAAAATTGGTTTCATATTTCATTCTCACTTCCTCGTCTTCTACCTCAACAGCAGCAGCTCCATTGCTGAGCGGCGCATCACTCAGGGTGCTGCGAAGCGTCACCCGGGTGACACTGAGTGAGTGTTTTCTCGGAGTGATGGGATGTGGCCGGTGGCACATGACCTCCTTGAACATTTCTCTAAAGCGTGTTGACATGAGATTATACAAGATTGGGTTGACTGCTGAGCTGAGGTAGAAAAACACTCCGGAGGTGATGTGCACATACTGGAAGATTTCAAAGTGGGTGTCAGTCCAGTCGCTGATGAAACTCCACATTAACCGGTCAGTGTGAAATGGGGCCCAGCAGATTCCAAAAACAACTACCAAGACAACTGAAAAACAGCAGGAGAGAAAATGACACAATGAGAACATGTGGAGAGAATCTTAACAGCCGTTTATGTGTGTGTTGCCAGTATATGTTACAGTACACATGACATTAATGTTTCCAGCATGTTTTCTCATGCCTAATTAAATTCTCAGTGATGTAATATATGAATATTTGAGCCATAATTTAGGTGTCTGTGTTCATCTTTAATTTGCAGTCTTAACTGCATGTCTTTGGACTGTACCCGGAGAGAACTCACGCAGACACGAGGAGAACATGCAAACTCCACACAGAACAACAACATAGTGATTAGTTTGTTTTTCTTATAGGCAAGCAACCCCCACTTTAACCCTTTTCCCTGGTTTTCAAAAAACAGAATTAAGACAAAATGATAGTCCTTTCAAAAGTCAGATCTGTCCAGCCTAGATGCCGAGAAGGCGTATGATACGGTTGGATGGGAGTTCCTGTTTCAGGTAATGAGGAGATTTGGGTTAAGCGAGAGATTTGTTCAATGTATAAAAATGATTTACTCTTCCCCAACAGCAAGAATTAAAATTAATGGAAGCCTTTCAAATTGAATAGCACTACAACGAGGATGTAGGCAGGGCTGTCCATTAAGCCCACTACTGTTTAACCTCTTTATTGAGCCATTGGCTCAGGCTATCAGAGAGGAGACAGGGCTGGAGGGGGTGACAATAGGGGCTGTGGAAAACAAAATATGTCTTTACGCAGATGATGTCTTGGTGACAATTAAAAACCCTGAATCTGGTATCCCACTGCTTATGAACATCCTGGAATCTTATGGTAGACTTTCCGGTTATAGACTCAACATACAAAAGACTCAAGTCATGACATTTTCTTTTGTCCCCTCAAAACAATTAACAGCTAGCTATCGATTCAATTGGCACCAACCACAAATAGAGTATTTGGGTGTTTTATTAACAAAAAATCTCGCTCAATTATACGATGTTAATTACAAATGGATAAATAAGAAAATATATGAGGACCTGGATAGGTGGAGCCTGCTTCCCCTCGACCTCGGCAGCAGAATTCGAACAATAAAGATAAATGTTCTACCAAGACTGCTATATATGTTTGCAGCACTCCCGGTAGAGGTCCCGGCAAAACAATTCAGGGAGTGGGATAAGCATTTTTCAAGATTTATATGGAGTAATAAAAGGCCAAGAGTAAGATATTCAACTCTGCAGCTGCCTGGGGAGAGGGGAGGGATGGCCCTCCCTTGCTTTTTGGATTACTATTTGTCTGCCCAACTCAGACCACTAGTGTACTGGTGTAACCCAGTCTATGAGGCAAAATGGAAGGACATTGAGCTTTCCTTGCTGGACTTCCCTATACAGTCTGTTTTGGGCTGCTTGGACAGGCTACCCCAAGTATATCAGTTACAAAATCTGTGTGTAAGTTCCTCCTTGAAAAAGTGGGCAGAGGTGGTTAAAAAATTTCATCTCAGCAAGCAGATAAGGGTGTTAAGTTGGCCTGCATACCACCCTTGCTTCCTTCCAGCATTGATAGATCACAAGTTTAGAACTTGGGTAAAACAGGGAATCACCTCATTCTGTAAAATAATAGAAAACGGGGAGCTACTAAATTTTGAGGATCTGTGCCGGACTTACGAAGTGGGCAGAGAAGACTTCTATCGCTACTTACAGATCCGGAGTTTATTTGAGAGGGAAATCAAGTCCCATGATTTGGTTGTAAATCCAGGAATAATACAATTATTCATGGATGCATATGCTGCCAAGAGTGCAAAAGGCATCATTGGTAAACTTTACAGAAATTTCTCATCTATGAATAGGAACTCAACAGATTATATTAGGCAACGGTGGGAAAAAGAAGCAAACATAACAATTTTACAGGAAGTCTGGGGACAAATCTGGAAGAATGCACTATCCACCACAAACTCTTTAACATGGCGTGATTTTTGCTGGAAGAATTTAATCAGATTTTTTATTACACCAAAACAGAAATCAAGAATAGGTGGCTCACAAGCTGCGTGCTGGAGGGAGTGTGGGGAGGTCTGTGCGGACTGCTTTCATGTCTTTTGGGCCTGTCCGAAGTTGAAGATGTTCTGGAACGCCATAAAGCAAGTAATCTATGAAACTCTGGGTATAACTTTAGCTTTTTCTTTTACTACTATGTACCTTGGAGAATCTCCTGAAGGTCTTAGTGTAAGCGATATATACTTGCTGAGGATATTTATGATTGCAAGCAAGAAGGCAATTACTAAATGTTGGCTCCAGCTAAGCCCTCCTACCCTGAACCTCTTCATGAATATTGTAAACCTGATTCATAACATGGAGATGCTGACTTTTTCAATACGTCTTCAAAGGGAGAAAGGAGAGAGACTCTGGGAAAAATGGCACTGTTACACGTGCAAAGGCTTGGAATAGTTAACTGGTGTGAATTGGGAGTATTTTGCCCCTCTGGTTGATTTGTAACCTGTTCCTAGTGTATATATAGAATAGTAATGTGCCTGTAAAATATGATGAATAATGTGATCGCCTGGTACCTGCCCTAGCCCTCTTGTTTGTTTGGTTGTATGTTATTTTTCTAAAACAAAAAAAATAAAACCTTGTAAAAAAAAAAAAAAAAAAAAAAAAGTCAGATCTGTCAACATAGCTTGCAGCTGGTCAATAATGTTTATGTGTTAATATTTACTATACAGAACATTTATATCATCTCCTCAAGTGAATTCACTGAAAATATTTCTTTAAGTGCTGCTTTGTTCAGGACAACAGTCCATTCCAAGGCTTTCTTGGTCAATTGATGACTTATGCTGCGCAGTGTGTAGATCTCACCTTTTGCACAGACAGTGAATGGACATGAACCCTTCCTGAATTTGAATTTCAGCTGAACAAATGCACATGTGCTGTACACTGCTGACTGTGAGACAAAGCTCATCTGACTGTACATATTAGATGTGTGGTATTCAATTGTGGCACTACATGAATGTCATGTTATGAGCTGTTCTTAATTTTATGTGATACAGAAGATTGACATTGAAAAAAAAATAGTAAAAATGAATTAATAAATAAACTGAAAGACCTAGTTTGTTGTATTTGGCTTGAACTATTCAGAACATTGTTTGCTTGACAGAACATGAAGCTCGTTGTTGTTCAGAATTATGCAGTTCAACAAGTTTTCTCACAGAATCTGACTCAAAGTTCCTCCTGGTTATTAAAAGCTGAAGCTGTTTCTGGTGCTTTCATCAAAAGCATCCAGTGACTTTTCTTGACAGTCAGACATGAACTGCCTACCTTTTTCTGAGCCTCTTTGATCGTTGCCTTTCAGGCATATTGATGAAAATCTTCCAGGAATACTCTGACCTTTTAAAAGTCACAAAGATTGTTTCTGTATTTTGCACTATGCTGAAGAAATATGACCTGAGATGAGAATGATGATAACCGCAGAGGTGTCACTGTCATGCAGCCAAATGGTGTTTTTGAAATAGTGGTCAGTAAATTATTTGAATCAATTTAACTTCACTTTCACCCCCGAGTGATGCAGAAGCACATGTGAGCAATGAATGAATGAATGAATGAATGAAGTTTTATTGCCATGTGGGTGAACAAGTTCACACAATGCCGTTAAGCTTACATGAAAGACTGACAAACTCTGTTAGAGCTGCATTTATGATAGATAAAAATAATGTATCTGATATTACGCGCACACTTGATTTCACCTTTTCTTCTTGTTCTCCTTCGTCTTACTCATTTTATTGATTTATGTCAGACTACAGACTTAAAGCCATAATGACAAATGGCAAAAGAGAATGGGATCACACCAGCAAGTAAGTCTACAGCTTCCTGACCAGCAGAACACAGGTGATCCAAGTGGGCCACGTCACCAGATCCCCCCCGGACTGTGTGCTCAGCCACCTGCTGTACTTGCTGTACACCCATGACTGCAAGACCATGTCAGAGTCCAGTGTCATCATAAAATTTGCTGATGACACTGCTGTTGTGGGACTAATCTCCCACAACAATGAGACAGCCAACAAAGTCCCCCAACTGGAGGACTCGTGCTTGGAGAACCACCTTCTGCTAAATGTCAGCAAAACAAACGAACTGATTGTGGACTTCAGCAGGAAGCAGCAGAGGAACTACCATCCACTTCTCATCAGCAGTGCTGAGGTGGAAAGAGTGGAGACTTTTAAATACCTGGGAGTGACCATCTCACAGGACCTGTCCTGGACTCATCACATTAATGCCACTGTGAAGAAGGCCAGACAGCGTCTCTACCTACCCAGGTAGACCTACCTCCTGAGGGACTTTAAGGTTCCTCTCAAGGTGCTCAGGAACTTTTACACCTGCAACACTGAGAGCATCTTGCATGGGAGCATCACCATCTGGATGGGAAACTGCACCAAACAGGACTTAATGGCCTTTAAAAGGGTGGTTTCTTCAGCCGAATGGACCATCAGAACCACCATCTCCAATCTGCAGGACATTTACACCAAGCAGTGGAGGTTATAGTCTAAGAACAGCCCAGCCACCCCGGACACTCTCTCTTCTCCCTGCTCCCATCAGGCCGGAGTTACTGCTGCCTGAGGACTAAGACTGAAAGGTTGAAGAAGAGTTTTTATCCACTGTTCAACTCTGAACCCCAAACTTGACTGTTATGCACAATATAAATTATTCTATTCTGTTATGTTTGATTTGCACTATAACATGCACTTATTGACAAAGCTGCAATAACATGCCCTCATGTAAATATCAGTGACTAGAATTTAATATTTTTACCCCTTATATATTTATATCTTTTTATCTTGTATGCTGTGATGCATGAATTACTTATTTTTATTTATGTATTTTTACTATTTTACTATTGGCTGCAGGTACAAAATGCATTTCATTGTGCACTGTATTGTGTATAACTGTGCACGTGACAAATAAATAAATCTCACCTCACCTCACCCCACCCTACCCCACCCCATCCCACCCCATCCCCTGTAAAGTAGCTCATCCCAGGTTTGCTTACAGGCCTGTAAAGCAGTCAAGTCTGCAACTCTTACATAACAAAACTGTGAACTAGAAGGTAAAAGTTACAGCATTAGCTGATCAGTATACTTACACAACATTTTAGTGACCTGCCGGCGACGTGCCTTCTGCTGCTGTGTGCGGATGTTACAAAAGCTGTCTTGTCCAAAACCAGATTTTGCCTCCAGCTCTTGGTGTATCTTTTCACGCTTCAGTTGCAGTCCAATGAGCATGTAAAGAACACTGATTGTGAGCATGGGCAGAATAAAAAATAGCAAGGTGGTCACCTGGATGGTCAGGTTGTACATCCAGCGTGGTTTCACCAACATACACATGGCTGAGTCAGCAATCTCCACATTTGTGGTTCCAGCAGTACCGGTGGAACGACTGTGCAGAAAAACAATCCCATGCAGACTTGTATTGGGCACAGCACACAGCACCGATACACCCCACACAGTGAGAATGACTCTCTTAGCGTGAGTACGTGTCACAACGTACTTTGCGCGCAGTGGGTGGACCACAGCAATGTAACGCTCTACGCTCAATGCCGTCACGTTTAGGATGGATGCCAAGCAGACAGTCTCAAATAAGAAGGTCTTAAAGTAGCAGCCTCCTGTTCCCAGGAGAAAGGGGTAGTTTTGCCACAGCTCATAGAGCTCTAATGGCATGCCAAACAGTAGCACTAACAGGTCTGACACTGCCAAGCTGAACAAGTAGTAGTTTGTTGGAGTCCACATGACTTTGTTGCGT